>NC_140182.1:72761830-72789863 GCF_963971535.1 Notolepis coatsorum
CTATTTTCCATTTTAAAAGGGCATTTAAAAGGATACAATTAACTTTTAAATGTTGTTTTTTATTGAAAGGAAAATCGGATCCAATATTTATGGCTTAAAACCAATTTCCGACAATTAGTTACGCTTTAGATGAACAAATTATATTTCTTGATTCAGAACAATTTTATCATGGATGAACAAAACTTTCAATGCCAATGGTTGATTTGAATTTCAAGGACTTTTTAAGCACCTTGTTAAAAATGTTTCTGTTTTCAAGGAATTCCTGGCCTTGACTTATTATTATTATTTTTTTTTTACAAAAATCAAACACTTTAAGCACTTCAAGGACCTTGTCCGAACCCTGGTAGGTGTATAGCAGGGTGATATAGAGTAAGTAGGAGTATAGCAGGGTGATATAGAGTAGAGTAAGTAGGAGTATAGCAGGGTGATATAGAGTAAGTAGGAGTATAGCAGGGTGATATAGAGTAAGTAGGAGTATAGCAGGGTGATATAGAGTAAGTAGGAGTATAGCAGGGTGATATAGAGTAGAGTAAGTAGGAGTATAGCAGGGTGATATACAGTAGAGTATAGCAGGGTGATATACAGTAGAGTAAGTAGGAGTATAGCAGGGTGATATACAGTATAGTAAGTAGGAGTATAGCAGGGTGATATACAGTAGAGTAAGTAGGAGTATAGCAGGGTGATATAGCGTAGAGTAAGTAGGAGTATAGCAGGGTGATATACAGTAGAGTAAGTAGGAGTATAGCAGGGTGATATACAGTAGAGTAAGTAGGAGTATAGCAGGGTGATATACATTCTAGTGAGGGTTTCTAGCTCCACGGCAGGAGGTAAATATATCTGTCCTAATAACACATTTTCATAGAAGGTGCACAGCTGGCGAAGCCTGAACCAGACGGTTTGATGGTGTAGGCCTCTCTGAGTGCTCTCCTACTTTCACTTACAATCACATTAATGGACTTTTAAAATGTTCCCTAAATGGAATGTTTTTGTTAAATGGGAGCTATCTTATAAATTGCCTTTTCCAGTGTTTAGCATTGTTTTCTAGCAATGTGTGGTTGTATCAACACTATCTATGTCGCAAATTCTATTTTTTGCGCATTCCTCGAGTTCAGACGAGACAAGGTCCTCCCCCACTGAACCAAGCCATTCTGATTTGACTGGTTCGCTGACGTGAATTAGGCACTGATCTGCATATCTCAGCCCCTGGTTGTAGCCACCGCCCACAATCAACAATTCGCTCAACAACGGAGCGAGTGGAAATAATGTGAAAGCGGTTTCACTGTCACTGACACTTCCTCAAACAGGTTGACGTGACGCAAGTGCTGATAGAGAGAGAGAGAGAGAGAGAGAGAGAGAGAACAAGCGAGTGAGAGGGAGAGACAGACAGATAGGGAGAGGGAGGCTCTCATACGGTGCAACTCGAGTCGTCTCAGAGCATTTACACACTCCCGACTGCGTGTGTGTGGGGAAACACACGCGCGCTCTCGAAGCATCTCTCCTCTCTCTCTCTCTCCCTCTCTCTCCCTCTCTCTATCTCTCCCTCCCTCTCTCTCTCTCTCTCTCTCTCTCTCCCTCTCTCTCTTGCTCGCTCGTTCTCTCTCGCTCTCTCTCTATCAGCACTCGCGTCACGTCAACCTGTTGCAAAATATCACACTCCCACGCGTATTCCGATCCGTGCAATAATATTCACGGGGTATATATTGTCATTTGAAACAAGTTACCAATGCATATTCCCATGGGATTATGCCCCCCCCCCCCCCCCCCCCCACGACGAAATTAATTAGTCTCCCTCTCTATCTCTCTATCTCTCTCTGTCTGCCAGTGCAGACTGTGGGTGACTGTCATACAGCGCATTGCGAGTATGGGCGGAGCCCAGCCAAAAACAGCTTGGAATCTTGAAGGGTAGAAAATGCTGCTCTACAGAACTTGATTAGAAATACAAAACAATGAATCTTTTTGAAAAAAAACTTACAGATGTGTTCCATAGACTTAGGAATTGTGTAAAATTGCCCAAATAGTGAAATAAATAGTAAGATAGTTCCCCTTTAATGCTGGCAAGGTGTTCTCAGGATGTGAACTGTTTTAAGTGTGTGTCCCTCATATGTGTGTATTTATGCAAGTTGTTTGTGTGCATTTGTGTATGTGTGCGTACCCGTGTGTGTGCACGCATTTGTGTGTGTGTGTGTGGGGGACCTGTCACTGCGTGGGTGGATTTATCCTATGGGACTGTGAATAGGGATCGATGCCCCCCCACCCCCCCTCAACACCACACACTGCACCCCCACTCAACTGCAATCTGCTGACTAAACACCCCAAGACCCTCTCAGACCACAGGAACTCTTAATTGGGCAGTGCTGCGTGTGTGTGTGAGAGAGAGAAAGAGAGAGAGAGAGAGAGAGAGATGGAAGTACTTCAGTAGACTTGACGTCGCTGGCTCCTTTAGATTCTCTCCAGTGTGTTTGTGTGAGTGACAGACTGACAACTTGAAGCTCTAATAAGCACACTCGCTGACACTCCATGTGACAAAAAATATATATATATATATCTCAGTCCCCTCCAAATTCTCAATTTTTCCTCTTTTCATCTTTCATTTCGTCCTGTCCCTCTTCATCTCCACGCCTTTACTCCGCTCTGTCTTTCTCTCGCTCTCTATAAGCGTCGCCGCGTAGGTCTCTAACGCTCCCACAGGCCTGTCCGCCTCACCTTCATTACAAATGCATAGTTTTCCCCTTTCCTCTCTACATATGTGAGGTGTAGAGGCAGTGGGACCCAAATGCAGTACAAACTGGCAGGATGCAGATGAAGCTTTGAACTGAGAGTATTTAACCTCTTAAGCCCAGAGCCCTATTTTCTGAAAGTCCTCCTAAAATACATACCTAAGTAAATGGAAGATTGCTCCACTTCTACAAGGTCCATTTGCATGTTCTTGGTATCTAGGGACATCTATGGACCTCAGTGAATGTATTCCCAGTGTCAGAAATATTGTGTCTATTACTAGGCTTTTCTTTATCATAAATCGATCAATAGCGACCGTATTAGATCCCCATGTGGGGTATCATTGGAAAGCCACACTCATTGGCTACAACCCTGTCCAAATCTTTTCGAGATCACCAAATTATTGACGGAGCTAGAGCCCCGGGAGTCGGGGGTGGTAATGTGTACTTTGGCGCACGCCTCACATATCGGCATGTAAAGACGATTGTTGCTAAATGTTCATAGAAGGTAGACACACTAACTGCGCTCCAAACTATGCCAATAACGTTCAGTTTTGTGGTATATAATCCAGAGAAATAAGAGAAATAAAAAATTATAATCAGGAAGTCATTTGATTCCAGAAAGCTGGAGAACCCTATGAGATGTAGTTTTTTGAAATTTCAACGCTCATTGAAAGCCCTGTCTTTCCTTCATCATAATGACTATAGCAAAATGGCCGCTCGGATTTATTTCCGGTTGAAATTCGCGATCTATTGAATACAATTCCTGAACTCATATTTCATTAATAACACTTTAACCTATTGGTAAACAAACGTATTGCTGAAAATATACACTATGATTGCTGTTGTGACATGGTTAGGATGTTTACTGTTGGACCGGTACTAGACCCGGCCTGGCTTCTCTAGATAAACAGACATGTTACAGAAAGATGAGAGCGACCTGGCATCTCTAGATAAACAGACAGGTTACAGGAGAGATGAGAGTGGCCTGGCTTCTCTAGATAAACAGACAGGCAGGTTACAGGAGAGAGGAGAGCAGCCTGGCTTCTCTAGATAAACAGGCAGGTTACAGGAGAGATGAGAGTGGCCTGGCTTCTCTAGATAAACAGACACGCAGACTGGAAGACTAGGCCGACAGCCGTGCTGACTGACCATAGAAACAACTAGGGGTGGGAATCACCAGTTTAATCACGATACGATATCGATTCTTTGGACAACGATACGATATTATCCGATATCACACAGTCTGCCACGATACGATATGATACGATTCGATTCAGGTGCCTGCGATTGATATGAGACGATATTATGTGCCCATTTAATACAATCAGTAACATTTAAATCAACAAAAAAAAAGGCAATGGAAATATCATGACATTTTTTATTTTTGAGCTCTTCCAGACATTTAAATGAAAAACAATCTATTGTTTTTAATACAAATAGACCTCCTGTTCACTGTTTTTGGTTCATTTTTCTTTTTTTTCTCTCGATATTAATATCCTATTCACTGTCACAGAGCTGTATTTTGGCTGGAAAAGCATATTGGGAGTCCCAAGGTGCAGTACCGGCCAGATCCTGTTAGTGGGGCTATCCCCGAGAATGCACCCTCCCAGTCCCCACTTCTCTCTGCCTATGGCGCTGGGTTAGCTTGTTAGCTCACGCTAAAGTAACGTTATCTTCGATCTTTAACGCGACGTGGGCATAATGGAGTGACGAGGATTGCAAAGCAGGTTAGATGCATTGGACCCGTTGTGGAATAAAACAGTAGGGACATGTTTTGGGTCACAGAATAGGCACACTAGTGACGCTCTAGACGCTACTGCTGTTGATGTTAACGGAGTTTGAGTTTCACAACACTGGGCGCGGGGCGATGACGTCGCCGTCGCCGGATTTTCAAAATAAGAGTATCGCAATATGAATCGATCTTTTTACGTGGCATCGATCCTATTTGATTATTGATAATAGATCGATATATCGATCTGGATCGATGTATTGTCCCACCCCTAGAAACAACTGACAAGACACTTAGGGACGAAGCAGGTAGCAGACAACTCACATTAAACCATGATCCCACAGAACTGAACAGGGGAGGCAAACATAAATACACATGGAGAGAATGAGAGAATGAGAAACACCTGGGTCAATTACTAATGAGGGACAGCTGGGAGAAACACAAGGAGAGACTAGGGAGTGGAGGAAAAGTGACCTGAGAGAAATGGCAACACTTATTAAGACCGAGATATGCTTCACTGTTAGCTGTCGCCGATATTTTTACAGACATACTGTACTTCCACATCAGTTCAACGCATGAGTTGCAGTACACCGAGTCATTAGGTGGCTGTGCTGCATTGTGTTGTACAAATGGCTATATTTTCGGACTTCCTTGGCCAATCTTTCTTCGATTTGGTGTTTGTAATGTAGTTAATCATGATTGATAATAGAAAGCTCCAACCGAGCTCCCGAGATGATAAATGGTAAACAAGGGAGTACGTCAGAGGAACGTGGCCCGGCCCAGCAACAGCTCTGTGCTGTCCACATCCGCTTGCGTCGATTTGACATTACATTTCTGGCCAGCTTGCATGTAGGTAGGCACGGGAGCTCGGTAGGCTTGCCACAACTTCCCAACCACTTTGACTTCTGAGTATAAATTAGGCATTAGGCTACGCTCAATTTATTGCTCAGATCAGATTTTTTTGTTTGGCTGTTAAAAAAAAAAAATGTGGCCACTATCAGATTCTGCTGTGAACTGGTCATGCTCCGGAACTGACCCACATGCGCAAATTAACAATAAAAAATATGGAAGTAAAGATGGAGGACACTGTAGTCACAGTTTATGGTTTCATTTATAAATTGTGCAGAGGAGGTCAGCTAATTCATAAGCAGATGATAATGGGGGTGAGGAGGAGGTGAAAGAGATGTTTCTTCATTCAATATGCTTTCAAACACAGGCCGGTTATGATACGTCCCCTCAAGTCTTGTTTGTACAGAAGTATCACCATACATACTTAAAGGTAAACACCTCACTGTCCCTCCACTGACCACCTCCATCACAGCTGTCTTCCATGTTTGTATTCACAGAGTGACTCCCGTCAGCGCAAAATTGTGATGAATGTCAACCTAGAATGACGTAAAAGTCGCATTAATTCTGACCGTTCAGACAGAGGTTGCATTGTAAAAAGAATAATAATAATAATAATAATAATAATAATAATAATAATAATAATAATAATAATAATAATAATAATAATAATAATAATAATAATAATAATAATAATAATAATAATCAAGACCTGTATCTGATTTAGGACAACATATGAAAGTGGCCCAAATCAGAATTGAAATCTGATTCCATGTGATTTGTGCCGTTCACATTGTTCAGATCCGAGTCACATTATGAGCAAAAAAACACGTTTGCCTGCAGTGTGAACGTAGCCTTAGGGAGTGAGAGGAAAGTTCATGGCCAGGGAAAAGTGGGCAGGAGGGCAGAATCGTCACAAGCCACGTATCTTATAGACATCTCCCCCACACGGGATCTCAGCTGCTTCAGAGAGAGTATGCTACACTACCAAGCCTGGGTCTACTACATATTATAGGGTAGGGCTGGCAATATGGCCAAACTATCACACCACAATATGTGACCAGGCACATATTTTAGGGTACTGTTGAGCAATCTTACATATGAAAGTACAGGTGGTCTGCAGGAGAGCAGCCACGTGGCTTTATTATGATGTGATGTGATTAGAAATAAAGTACAAAATAGAGCTGGCTCATATTATAACATATAAAACAAATGTGACCTGTATTAACAATAGCTCAGATTAACCATACCTTAAAAGAGTAAAAAAGTAAAAGACCAAACACTATAAAAAAAAAATTCAAATACATTATACAAAACTAAAATGTATGTATGTTTCTTAGTTTTGACAGTATAACTATTATTTGACTGTATTTAGTTTCCCTGTACAAAATACAATGTGATATAGCATTAAGCTTCAAAACTCATAATAGGTAAAACATAAATAATACGCCTCTATTCTAGTGGCAGATCTTGGAGGAGGCGATCGTTTCAATCCATCCCCCCAGTGACTCTTCCCATAGACAAGGCGATTGGATCCAGCACTCCAAGGTCAAAGGTCAATCGTTACACACTGTGGTGGTCTATGGTCGTGGCCACCGTGCTGATGACAATACAGTGGTGGCCTAAAGGTTAGAGTAGCGGGTTTGTGACCGGAAGATCGCTGGTTCGATCCCCCGGACCAGCAGGAACAATCTGGGGAAATTAATGAATAATGCGCTCCCGTCCCTCAATACCAACCACTGAAGTGCCCTTGAGCAAGGCACTTAACCCCCAACTGCTCCAGCGGAGTTGCTCAGTGGCCAACAGTGTCAGATTCAGGTGTGAATGGAACTAAGATAAGATAAGATAAGATAAGATATTGATCCCCTTGGGGAAATGTGGGCATAATAGCAGGAGGGGGGTAATAGGTATGGGCAGGGTAATAGTAGAAACTAAAGAGATAAATATAGGCAATAAAATGAGATCTGAATGTAAAAATATGAGGAAAAATAAACAGTGTTAACAAATGTGCAGATGAGGTTCTGTATGCCCTATCGGTTATATTGTATGTTACAATAAATATAGGCAATAAAGAATTTTTTTCTGAACATATACTATGAGAAAGAGTAAAAGTAAACAGTATACACAAGGTGCCCTAACTGGTATGATATACATCATACGCTGTAGTCCGTGCAGGTGTGGTGGATAAGTGAGACACAGTGACAGACACAGACAATGGGCCTCATTCACGAAGTGATATAAGAACAGATTTTGTTCTTAACTAGCATTTTGTTCTTACCTGGGATTCAGCAATGATTTCTTATTTTTGCTTTTCTCTTAGGCAAGACCAAATTCTAAGAGTGGTCGAGAGCACTCTTACCCAGATAAGAAACCCTTACCCAGATAAAAAAAATAAAAAAAAATAAAAAGCCTACCATTGGTCAATTGCCCCCAAATACGACTTAAAAAACCCAGAACTTTTCAATTATAATTATAATAATAATAATAATTATTATTATTATTATTATTATTATTATTATTATTATTATTATTATTATTATTATTATTATTATTATTATTATTATTATTATTATTATTATTATTATTATTATTATTATTATTATTATTATTGTGTGCGTTCTGCTTCTGAAATTGATTATATATTGCTGTTAGAACAGTTAGATGCTCTGGCCACCGAGGCCGTACGCATAGAACGCATATTTAGAGATCGTCTAGATCAGGGGTTCTCAAACTTTTATACCACGGCCACGATTTTATTTGGCGACCCCACACTTAATGTATCTCATAATTTCAACGTGGAAATAAGGAATATCAAAATAAAAGCCCACGTTGTTGAATTTTATCATGCATATTTATTAGAAAATGAAATTACAGCACTATGTTATCAATGAAATGAATGAATATTATCAACAAAAGCAACGGAATTGTTTCTGTATACACATTTATAAAACGAGGCATATTTATCCGAAACCCCTGATTCTGCAAATCAATTATAATTTGAAGCCCTGTCCCTGCACTATTAGGATATATCAACCCACGATCAGTTTATTCAAAACGCGCTACATGAACTATCAGCCACTATCAGCCTGCTGTCCAAACACTGCTTTCTAAGTGACAGCTTACGCACTTTGATGCACTTTGTGAAGGCATTTCATCTTCTGCTTCAGTATTTTCATTTTCCTTGCATCTTCTTGCAAGTGACAACTGTTGTCGTATTTTCTGTGAGGCTTTTACACAAAGGTCCGCGCTTTGACAGGTCCCGCGGAGGTGTGTGTGTGTGTGTGTGTGTGTGTGTGTGTGTGTGTGTGTGTGTGTGTGTGTGTGTGTGTGTGTGTGTGTGTGTGTGTGTGTGTGTGTGTGTGTGTGTGTGTGTGTGTGCGTGCGTGCGTATAGGAATATTAATAGTCTATTCCACTATATAGCTATAGGTGCTATATGATGACAATACATTTTAATCTGATCTAATTTTGACAAAGCGCTCCAGCGCTACCTGTTGAATATGGGGATCCGCTCATGCAGAGTAGACTCATGTCTTGCACACTGCTCTCGTATTATAATGAGCTTGCAGGGCGTGTCTTTATTGATTGCAGAATGGGTACAATACAGTACGGCTCAATACAAAACAACTGCTAAGAGGATACAGACCAGAAAAATACTTTTGTCTTGTTTACATCAGGGTACCAGATTTTCAATTCATCAGGAGATTTATGACATACAATACATACAGATATACAGAACTGTGTAGTAAAAAGAGATCATAAAAAATATATACATCCAAAGGGGAAGAAACTGTACATTGGTGGGGGAGGGGGGGATTTTGCAAGGGGCCAGTTTCTAATTGCAGCCACCCGTAGGTGCTCTTTGAGAGTGGTTTTGAAGGAGGGTAGGGATTCACATTCCTTCACGGTTGTGGGTAGGGCGTTCCATATTATTGTGGCATAATTGCAAAACGTGTTTAGTCCCTTGTTTGAGCCGAATCTGGGTTGAACATGATTTGTGGAACTCCCTCTGGTGTTGTGATCGTGGAATTCACTGACCATTGGGAAGTATTTCGACAGGTACATGGGTATCTTAGTGGTGTAGTGTATCTTGTAGACCAGGCCCATTGCAAGTTGCTGTACTCGTCTGTCGTCTACTCTAAGCCATCCTAGGTTGTCAAAATGTGCAGGGGTAAAGTGGGTTTTATGAGTAAGGCCCAGCAGTAGTCTGACCAGTTTGTTTTGTAATGTTTGTAGCCTTGTTTTTAGGGCCTTTCAGGTGCTTTGGTACAATGATGTGCAAGCATAGTCGTAGTACCCTTGAATGAGTGCTCCTGTTAGAGTCTTCAAGGTATTCTTGTTTACCAGAGAGGAGATCCGGTACAAGAATCTTGTTCGTTGGTTGAATTTTTTGATTACATTGGTTGCCATTTTGCCATCCTAGAGAGATTTGCCTCTAGGATGGAACCCAGGTAGGTAATTTCATCTTTCCTTGCTGAGTTTGCTATTTGATCCAAAGAAAATGGATTCTGTTTTACCCAGGTGTAATGATATTTTTTATCAGCGAGCCAGGTGCAGATTCTGCCGAGTTCTGAGCTGAGGGCTTTTTCAACCTGCAACTTGTCCCTGTCAGAGACCAGCAGCAGAGTCGTCTGCGAACAGGAACAAGTTGCAGTCACAAGCTGACATGTCATTTGCATAAATTAGGAACAGTAAAGGTCCTAGTATGCTTCCTTGTGGAACACCACAGCTCACTGGGAGGGGCGTGGCCATGTACCATTCACCTCCACCATCTGTTCTCTCCCCTCCAGGTAGGATTGCATCCAGCTCACTGATGAACTATCAAAACCAATTGCTTTTAGCTTATCAATCAGAATGGAGTGATTGACAGTGTCGAAAGCCTTTTGGAGGTCCAGCATGACCATGCCGCAGTATTTGCCCGCATCCACCTCGTGTTTGATGTGGTCGTTCAAATAGAATTGAGCATGAACACGCATTTGACTTTATAGACAGGGTCAATTTTCAGAAAATCATAACCCTGAAGGCATTTCGTGTTTATTTTTGGTACACAACATTTCTAGGGGTATTAAGGGGTGCTGAATCCAAATCTGCTGTATACCAAGCTCAAACATGTCAAATAAGGCCTCAAAATTGAGAAATCCAACATGGCCGCCAGCGCCAGGCTGAAATCTATTTAAGTGCATATCTTTTTGACTAAACAAGGTAGAAACTAGGGATGCACGATATTGATTTTTTGACACCGATACCGATAACTTTATGCTCCTCAAGCCGATAACCGATACCCGATATTTATTGTATTATAATTTTTTTTTAAATGTATATATATATATATCTTTTTTTGATCAAATTTTTTTTTTTTTTAGTATTTATAAGCTCCGACGTCATCGGTACTATCGGTACTCGAGAAATTATGGAGGTTTTTTTTGAGGAATTTAAACGTTGCTAACTAATCTTGTTGGCCGTTTTCTATATCTCTCCTGCCTCGGTGTCTCTGCCTGCGCGAGGAGCGGGCTGTGCTGTGCTCTCTCCTCTTTTCCCCTCCCACACACACACACTCACTCACACACACGGGTGCTGCCGAGTACAGACAGATCTGCTCTCATCATGGCGGACAGAACGAAACGTTCAAAAGTCTGGGTCTATTTTACTAAAGTCGATGCTGACAACGCTCGTTGCCACAAGTGCAACAAGACATTTGCCAGTAATGTATAAGCGCTGGTACTTGTCAATGTGGCTGGCGGGGAGCTAACGTTATTAGCCTGAGCTCCGAGTAGAGTAATGCCTGACAATCCGGAGGTAAATAAACGAACGAGAGCTTCTGATTGGTGGTAAGAAGAAGAGGTGGGTGCAAGCGGTGGGACGTAATTGGCAGATCGACTGTCTGCCTCCGAATGTAACGACAGCCAAGAAAGGGAGCGCTGGATTTGTGAAAAACTCCCTGTTCCTAAACCACACGCTATCAGTTTTACCACAGTACTGGCAAAACGGGAGGAGGCTATAATAAAAACAAGCGCCCTTCATCCAAATCCACCCACACCGGATTTCTTTTAACCAAAAAATGTATTATATTATCGGAGCTATCAATAATGTTATCGGGTTTATCGGGATGACGTCATAATTGCTGATATCGGCCCGATAATTATCGGCCCGATAATTATCGTGCATCCCTAGTAGAAACATGAATGAAATGTGTTTTTATATGTTTGCATACATGAGGAATTTAAAATCATATCCTGATTTTAGATCAGTTGAGAAAATGTTGCTTGAAACTCATATTTATAGCAGAAACGGTGGTCGTTATTGATGCATAACTCATCAACCAAATAAGAAAGAAAAGCAGGATGATCCCAGGCCATGGATTTATTCATCAAACTCTTTTCTCTTGAATTTTTGTAATCAACATGCCATTTATGCAAATTAGATAGTCCTTAATATGCGTACAGTAGCTTAGGTAGTCATTTATTGTCAGTCATCAATCGTATTCAGGCAGGTGTCGCAGGTGTCTTGCAGTTGCATGATTCATCCAATGCTGAATATAATAGAATAGATTATAATATAATAAAATAAAAAGATTATTTTACCATATCAATATAAGTGAATGTTCAAGTTTCTTTATTAGTTGTCATACATAATACAGAATACTTTGCATGAAATGTTTCTTTCTGTGTTGCTCCTGAGTGTGCTAGATAATAATTAACAAGATAGTATAAAATAAGTATAAAATAGAAAGTCAAGAAGTCAAGTACGTAAACAAGTGTAAACAACAAAATTGTTCAGTGTATCTATATATACAGTATGTACAGCTGGTACAAAAATGGTGAGGTATAGCTTAGCTTGTGGTGCCACCTTGTAGTGGTGAGGTGCAATAAGGAATGAGAATGATGTGCAATTTCCTTACCAATAATATAAATATAAATATAAAGTGTAAAGTGTGTCTAAAGTGGTAAAGTGGGTGCTACAGTGTGTTGTTTATTTAAGTGAGTGTATGTGCGCTGTGGGTGTGTTGATGGTTTGCTTATTGTTCATTGTTCATTCATTGAGCATCCTGATGGCCTGGGGATAGAAGCTCCTTCTGAGTCTCTCTGTGCTTGCCATGAGACTCCGATATCGCTTGCCTGACTGCAGCAGTTCAAAGAGGCAGTTGTTTGAGTGGCTGGAGTCTTTGATTATTTTCTTAGCCTTGCCCATGCACTGCTTGTTGTAAATGTTTTGGAGAGTGGGAAGCCCACCTTCAATTGTGCGTTCGGCTGAACGGGCCACTCTCTGTAGTCTGCTGCGGTCTTGTGCAGTGCTATTCCCAAACCAGGAGGTGATATTGCCAGTCAGGATGCTCTCTATTGTGCATGAGTAGAAGTTCTTGAGGATCTTCTGACTCACGTTGAACTTCCTTAAGCGCCTAAGGAAGTAGAGGCGTTGTCGTGCCTTCTTGATAACACTGTCAATGTGTGTGGTCCATGTCAAGTCCTCGGATATGTGGACTCCAAGGTACTTAAAACTGTTCACTCTCTCAACCGGTGCCCCGTCGATGCTGAGGGGGCTGTAGTCCCTGACCCCAACCTCCTAAAGTCCACAATCATCTCCTTTATTTTGCTGATCAGGGAGAGGCTGTTCTCTTGACACCATCCCGCTAGAACCTTAACCTCTTCCAGGTAGGCCCTCTCGTCGTTTGCAGAGATCAGGCCCACCCATCACAGCGGCACGGTGGTGTAGTGGTTAACACTGTCGCCTCACAGCAAGAAGGTCCAGGGTTCGAATCCCGCTTGGGGACCAGGTTTCCATGATGCCAGTTACCCAGGTGGGGTATCTCCCAGGCCTTTCTGTGTGGAGTTTGCATGTTCTCCCCGTGCTCGCAAGGGTTTCCCCCCCCGATAAGATAAACCCAATGGAAAAACATGCACAACAACAAGATCGCTAACGCTGTGGCGTCCTTGACGAAGACGGACAGGAGCACTTGGATTGGTCCCCTGGCGCGGCTCACGTGGCGCCTGTCTGCTCCCGGCTGCCCTTGGGGGGGAAGGACGACGGGATGGGTTAATCGCAGATACGCATTGTATGCATGGTTCGCATGTGTGCCAAATGGTGACCTCGGAGCAGGTCCTAAATTATTATTATTATTATTATACTACTGTGTCGTCAGCAAATTTGATGATTGTGTTGTTGTTCCGCTGTGCCACACAGTCATGTGTGTACAGGGAGTGGAGGAGGGGACTCAGGACACAGCCCTGGGGGGCCCCTATGTTGAGAGTGATGGATGAGGAGGTGCAGTTGCCTGCTCTCACCACCTGGGGTCTGCCCGTCAGGAAGTCCAAGACCCACTGGCAGAGGCATAGTTCAAGGCCAGGTCCCTGAGCTTGGCTATGAGTTTGGAGGGGACTATGGTATTGAATGCTGAGCTGTAGTCGATGAATAGCATTCTCACATAGTTCCCCTGCCTCTTGTCCAGGTGTGATGCTGCTGTGTGCAGCACATGGGCTATGGCGTCCTCTGTGGACCTGTTGGGGCGGTATGCAAATTGCAGGGGGTCCAGGTTGATGGGGAGGGAGGAACAGATGTAGCCCTTCACTAGCTTCTCAAAGCACTTCATGGCTATGGAGGTGAGAGCTACAGGGCGGTAGTCGTTGAGGCAAGAAGGCTTGGATTTTTTGGGTACAGGGATAATGGTGGACTTCTTCAGACAGGTGGGGAAGACAGCCTGTTCTAAGGACAGGTTATATATGTCAGTGAATACCGGGGCCAGTTGGTCGGCACAGACCTTTAGGACGCGGCCGGGGATACTATCCGGTCCTGCTGCCTTCCTGATATTCACTTTCTTAAACGTCCTCCTCACCTCATGTTCTGTTATCCTGAACACTGAGTCTCCATCAGCAGTGCCCCCCCCCCCCCCTCCATTGCAGTGGTTTGTAGGCTGGTGCTGTTATTCCCAGCCTCAAACCTTGCATAGAAGGTATTGAGATCATTTGCCAGTTGGATGTCACTGTTCAGTTTGAGGGAGGTGCCTTTGTAATCTGTCATCGTTCTGAGGCCCTGCCACATAGCTCTAGAGTCAGCCTGTTCATATTGAAGTTTAACACGATTTCACAATGTACTGGTCTGTGGCGCTATTTGCGTTTCACCCTTGTGCCTGTTTTGATGGATTGGTCATGGTAGACGACATCTACCCTCTAGTATTTTGCTCCCATCTTCAACACGGTGTCAGTGAACTTGTTGGCATAGTCACCAAATGTTGTAGTGTCAGGTGGCTTTCCGAGTGCCATTACCAGAGCTTGGCCATCAATGACCAGGCAGCTGGGTCCCTGAAGGGTAAGATCTGCAGGGGTTTTAACTTGTTTCGTCAGTATATTTGCTAACACAGACTTGTTGGTGGAATGTAGACTCCCGTTAGTTGTGGCCAGAGATGGTGGGATGGGCATGAGCTCATGCTGGAGGATATTGTCAAGGTCTACCTTACGACCTGCTCTGTAAGCTGTGATGAGCCTGTCCACTTTGATGGTGTTTTGCTTGTTCTTGGAAAGTTGCACAACTTCATACAAAGAGGCAAATGTCTTGGCTTTGTTCTTTCGAATGGGTGATTTCAGGTTCAGGTGCTGGTCACTATCTGGAGGTTCACACAAACGTTTGTCCACAAACATGTTCAGTTGTGCCTGTCCAAAGTGTTCTGCGCCAAGTAGGGATTCTTGAATCTCCGGTGTGAATACGTCCTTGTTGATGTATGTAAGAAAACTTACAAAAGCACATTTAATTCAGGTTTGTACCTTGTGTAGTCACACTTAACTCATTAAGCCCCACCATTTATTTTTAGAAAATTCGCCTAAAACAGCATGCTTACATTAAAATGCTTATATATCCAGATTTATAAGAGCTACTTGCATAAACTTGGTACCTGAAGAAAGCTAAGACTTGGGGGATTCTAATGTTGGTGTCCAACACTGTACAGTTATTACCAAATTGCTGTAGTATTCCTGCAAACACTGAAGAAATGTCATTTTTTTATCCTCGCCTATACAAAGATTACAGTTAGACAGTCAAAAACACCCAGTTACTCATGGTTGCACCCCCGCTATATTCCTACTTTCTTCCTCCATAGGTGCAGATGTTCTGTGCAAAGTTTCATGTCAGTAGAATAAAAACTGTGGGTTTAGCACCTGTTTTTGTGGAGAGAGGGCCTGGCGCTGGCGGCCATGTTGGATGTCTCAATTTTGAGGCCTTATTTGACATTTTTGAGCTTGGTATACAGCAGATTTAGATTCAGCACCCCTTAATACCCCTAGAAATGTTGTGTACCAAAAATAAACACGAAATGCCTTCAGCACTTTATACAAGCACATTTTCTGAAATTCTGCCTAGTCTATTAAGAATGAGTGGGATTCATCATTCAATAGACCTGGGTAAGAACAGATTTGGACGTTAAGAACTTGTTGATGAATGCAGCGGTGGCTTTTCTTATTTTTCTCTTAAACGGTTAAGAATTGTATTGGTGAATGAGGCCCAATGTGTGAGTGTGAAGCAGGGTGTTGCTGAAAAAGAGCATCCATGCTCAGGAGAACCTAGGATACAAATAAATAAATAAATACTGTTTGTGTACCGGTCTGCCTATGTACTCCCACTCCTTAAAGAGCTGTGCTGACTCGCCGTCGCTGCATGTATCCACGTTAAGGCTCCGTGCAGGAAGGGGAAGGCAGCCTCTTACCACCAGTCAACAGCCTGTAACTACACACCCTCCAGACCTCTACGCTCTGCCCCCTGCAGACCCCTACGCTCTGCCCCCTGCAGACCCCTACACTCTGCCCCCTGCAGACCCCTACTCTCTTCCCCCTCCTCTCTTCCCCCTGCAGACCCCTATGCTCTGCCCCCTGCAGACCCCTACTCTCTGCCCCCTGCAGACCCCTACACTCTGCCCCCTGCAGACCCCTACACTCTGCCCCCTGCAGACCCCTACGCTCTGCCCCCTGCAGACCCCTACGCTCTGCCCCCTGCAGACCCCTATGCTCTGCCCCCTCCAGACCCCTACGCTCTGCCCCCTGCAGACCCCTACGCTCTGCCCCCTCCAGACCCCTACACTCTGCCCGCTGCAGACCCCTACGCTCTGCCCCCTGCAGACCCCTACTCTCTTCCCCCTGCAGACCCCTACTCTCTGCCCGCTGCAGACCCCTACACTCTGCCCGCTGCAGACCCCTACGCTCTGCCCCCTGCAGACCCCTACTCTCTTCCCCCTGCAGACCCCTACACTCTGCCCGCTGCAGACCCCTACTCTCTGCCCGCTGCAGACCCCTACTCTCTGCCCGCTGCAGACCCCTACACTCTGCCCGCTGCAGACCCCTACTCTCTGCCCGCTGCAGACCCCTACTCTCTTTCCCCTGCAGACCCCTACGCTCTGCCCCCCTGCAGACCCCTACTCTCTTCCCCCTGCAGACCCCTACGCTCTGCCCCCTGCAGACCCCTACACTCTGCCCGCTGCAGACCCCTACGCTCTGCCCCCTGCAGACTCCTACTCTCTTCCCCCAGCAGACCCCTACTCTCTTCCCCCTCCTCTCTTCCCCCTGCAGACCCCTACACTCTGCCCCCTGCAGACCCCTACGCTCTGCCCCCTGCAGACCCCTACACTCTGCCCGCTGCAGACCCCTACACTCTGCCCCCTGCAGACCCCTACTCTCTTCCCCCTGCAGACCCCTACTCTCTTCCCCATGCAGACCCCTACGCTCTGCCCCCTGCAGACCCCTACGCTCTGCCCCCTGCAGACCCCTACACTCTGCCCGCTGCAGACCCCTACACTCTGCCCCCTGCAGACCCCTACTCTCTTCCCCCTGCAGACCCCTACTCTCTTCCCCATGCAGACCCCTACGCTCTGCCCGCTGCAGACCCCTACGCTCTGCCCCCTGCAGACCCCTACGCTCTGCCCCCTGCAGACCCCTACACTCTGCCCGCTGCAGACCCCTACTCTCTTCCCCCTGCAGACCCCTACACTCTGCCCGCTGCAGACCCCTACGCTCTGCCCCCTCCAGACCCCTACACTCTTCCCCCTACACTCTGCCCCCTCCAGACCCCTACTCTCTTCCCCCTCCACTCTGCCCCCTCCAGACCCCTACTCTCTTCCCCCTCCACTCTGCCCCCCAGACCCCTACACTCTGCCCCCTCCAGACCCCTACGCTCTGCCCCCTGCAGACCCCTACGCTCTGCCCCCTCCAGACCCCTACACTCTGCCCCCTGCAGACCCCTACGCTCTGCCCCCTCCAGACCCTTACACTCTGCCCCCTGCAGACCCCTACACTCTGCCCCCTGCAGACCCCTACGCTCTTCCCCCTGCAGACCCCTACGCTCTGCCCCCTCCAGACCCTTACACTCTGCCCCCTGCAGACCCCTACACTCTGCCCCCTGCAGACCCCTACACTCTGCCCCCTCCAGACCCCTACACTCTGCCCCCTCCAGACCCCTACGCTCTGCCCCCTCCAGACCCCTACACTCTGCCCCCTCCAGACCCCTACACTCTGCCCCCTCCAGACCCCTACGCTCTGCCCCCTTCAGAGAAGGAGCGGACATTACTGATTATTACAGCCTATAGACGGCTGCCAGGTACAACAGCACCACCAGAGAAGGAGCACTACTGAACTATATAGAGGTGCACTACTGAACTATATAGAGGCGCACTACTGAACTCTATAGAGGAGCACTACTGAACTCTATAGAGGAGCACTACTGAACTATATAGAGGAGCACTACTGAACTCTATAGAGGAGCACTACTGAACTCTATAGAGGAGCACTACTGAACTCTATAGAGGAGCACTACTGAACTATATAGAGGAGCACTACTGAACTATATAGAGGAGCACTACTGAACTATATAGATGAGCACTATTGAACTATATAGAGGAATACTACTGAACTATATAGAGGAGCACTACTGAACTCTATAGAGCACTACTGAACTCTATAGAGGAGCACTACTGAACTCTATAGAGGAGCACTACTGAACTATATAGAGGAGCACTACTGAACTATATAGATGAGCACTACTGAACTATATAGAGGAATACTACTGAACTATATAGAGGAGCACTACTGAACTCTATAGAGGAGCACTACTGAACTCTATAGAGAGCACTACTGAACTCTATAGAGGAGCACTACTGAACTATATAGAGGAGCACTACTGAACTATATAGATGAGCACTACTGTACTATATAGAGGAATACTACTGAACTATATAGAGGAGCACTACTGAACTCTATAGAGGAGCACTACTGAACTCTATAGAGAGCACTACTGAACTCTATAGAGGAACACTACTGAACTCTATAGAGCACTACTGAACTATATAGAGGAGCACTACTGAACTATATAGAGGAGCACTACTGAACTATATAGAGGAGCACTACTGAAATATATAGAGGAGCACTACTGAAATATATAGAGGAGCACTACTGAAATATAGAGAGGAGCACTACTGAACTATATAGAGGAGCACTACTGAAATATAGAGAGGAGCACTACTGAACTCTATAGAGGAGCACTACTGAACTATATAGAGGAGCACTACTGAACTATATAGAGGAGCACTACTGAACTATATAGAGGAGCACTACTGAACTCTATAGAGGAGCACTACTGAAATATAGAGAGGAGCACTACTGAACTCTATAGAGGAGCACTACTGAACTATATAGAGGAGCACTACTGAACTATATAGAGGAGCACTACTGAACTCTATAGAGGAGCACTACTGAACTCTATAGAGGAGCACTACTGAACTATATAGAGGAGCACTACTGAAATATAGAGAGGAGCACTACTGAAATATATAGAGGAGCACTACTGAACTATATAGAGGAGCACTACTGAACTATATAGAGGAGCACTACTGAACTCTATAGAGGAGCACTACTGAACTATATAGAGGAGCACTACTGAACTATATAGAGGAGCACTACTGAACTATATAGAGGAGCACTACTGAACTATATAGAGGAGCACTACTGAACTATATAGAGGATTACTGAACTATATAGAGGAGCACTACTGAACTATATAGAGGAGCACTACTGAACTATATAGAGGAGCACTACTGAACTATATAGAGGGGCACTACTGAACTATATAGAGGAGCACTACTGAACTATATAGAGCACTACTGAACTATATAGAGAAGCACTACTGAACTATATAGAGGAGCACTACTGAACTATATAGAGGAGCACTACTGAACTCTATAGAGGAGCACTACTGAACTATATAGAGGAGCACTACTGAACTATATAGAGGAGCACTACTGAACTATATAGAGGAGCACTACTGAACTATATAGAGGAGCACTACTGAACTATATAGAGCACCACTGAACTATATAGAGGAGCACTACTGAACTATATAGAGGAGCACTACTGAACTATATAGAGCACTACTGAACTATATAGAGAAGCACTACTGAACTATATAGAGGAGCACTACTGAACTATATAGAGGAGCACTACTGAACTCTATAGAGGAGCACTACTGAACTCTATAGAGCACTACTGAACTATATAGAGGAGCACTACTGAACTATATAGAGGAGCACTACTGAACTCTATAGAGGCGCACTACTGAACTCTATAGAGGAGCACTACTGAACTATATAGAGGGGCACTACTGAACTCTATAGAGGAGCACTACTGAACTATATAGAGGAGCACTACTGAACTCTATAGAGCACTACTGAACTATATAGAGGAGCACTACTGAACTATATAGAGGCGCACTACTGAACTCTATAGAGCACTACTGAACTATATAGAGGAGCACTACTGAACTCTATAGAGCACTACTGAACTATATAGAGGAGCACTACTGAACTATATAGAGGCGCACTACTGAACTCTATAGAGCACTACTGAACTATATAGAGGAGCACTACTGAACTATATAGAGGAGCACTACTGAACTCTATAGAGGCGCACTACTGAACTATATAGAGGAGCACTACTGAACTATATAGAGGAGCACTACTGAACTATATAGAGGAGCACTACGGATTTCAAGTACCTGGGCTTGTGGGTCAACTCGTCCGAGCAAGACCTTAAAGTGAGGAAGGCACTTGCGTGGAGGGCTCTGAACGGCATGACCAGTGTGTGGAAATCCAACCTCCCCCGTCAAATCAAGCTCAACTTCTTTCATGCAACAGTTGAGTCTGTCCTTTTGTATGGCAGTGAATGCTGGACCTTGAAGCCCACCCTGCAGAAGTCCTTGGATGGGTGCTACACCAGAATGATGCGTGTGGTGCTCAACATCAACAGGGATGAGCATGTCACTAATGCAAACTTGTATGGGGGGGTGCTAAAGGTGAGCGATAAAGTGGCAGTCAGGAGAATGAGGCTGGCAGGTCACTGCCAGAGACACCATGAGATGCCAACCAGCAAACTTGTGCTGTGGGAACCAACACACGGGCATCGATCACGAGGACGTCCCACGTTAACCTACGTGGACGTACTCAGGAGAGATGTGGGAACAGAAAGCACCGGCGAGCTAGCCAGATGCATGGATGATCGGGATGACTGGAAGCACCGATGGAGGGCCCGTCCGAGGACGACCTAGATAGATAGACGGAACTATAGAGGGGGGCACTACTGAACTCTATAGAGCACTACTGAACTATATAGAGGGGCACTACTGAACTATACAGAGTGCACTACTGAACTATACAGAGGGGCACTACTGAACTATATAGAGGAGCACTACTGAACTATATAGAGGGGAGAGGTGGATGATATTTTATAAAGAGCTGGTTAGGAGGTCAGGGAGACTCTGGAGGAAAGGTGAAGGAGGTGGTATTTGGACTGAAGGTCAGAGATGACTCAGCAGCACTCATCTCCACAAGAACACAGTCTGCCTTTTACACCCCTCACTAGAAATGCAGTCAAAAACTTCAGAGGGTTCCGTATGTGTGCTCTTGTATGTGTGTGCATGTACCTGTGTGTGTGTGTGTGTGTGTGTGTGTGTGTGTGTGTGTGTGTGCGCGCGTGTGCGTGCACTGGGCAGTAGTAGCAGATGCAGTCTGTGTGTGTAATGCAGCTCATTCATCACCACTGGCGTCTATTCTCTCCAGCCAGGAGCATCTAAAGGTAGGACCCTGATAGCACAGATAACCCCTCCTCCACCTCCATCCATCACACACAGACACATGCGCACACAAACACACACACACACACACACACACACACACACACACACACACACACACACACACACACACACACACACACACACACACACACACACACTTTTGGTAGTAGTAGGAATGTTGAGATGGTTTTAAAGAAACCTAGAAAATAGGTTCAGCACCACATTGGTGGACAGCTCCTCTTCCCTGCAGTGCCTCATATGAGGTGGAGCTGAACAGACCTGCACTCACCTGACAATTCAGTTCAAATGTAGGCACACAATTCTTTTTAAGCACAATGTTGCATGAAGTTGTTGAAACTTAAACTTGATTTTGCCTTCATGTCCCTCCACTACTTGGTACAATCTGGTGCCAGTTGGTATTAAGAGAGGGGGAGAGAAGAGGAGAGTGGAGGGTAGGGAGAAAAGGAGGAGGGGGTAGGAGAGAAGAAGAGGAGAGGAGAGGGTAGGAGAGAAGAAGAGGAGAGGAGAGGGTATGAGAGAAGAAGAGGAAAGGAGAGGGGAGAGGAGAGGAAAGGAGAGGAGAGTGGAGGGTAGGGAAGAAGAAGAGGAGAGGAGAGGGAAGGGTAGGAGAGAAGAAGAGGAGAGGAGAGGGTAGGAGAGAAGAAGAGGAGAGGAGAGGGTAGGAGAGAAGAAGAGGAGAGGAGAGGGTAGGAGAGAAGAAGAGGAAAGGAGAGGGGAGAGGAGAGGAAAGGAGAGGAGAGTGGAGGGTAGGGAAGAAGAAGAGGAGAGGAGAGGGTAGGAGAGAAGAAAATGTAAGGAGAGGAGAAAAGAGTGGAGGGTATGGGAGAAGAAGAGGAGAGAGGAGAGTGGAGGGTAGGGGAGAAGAAGAGGATAGAGGATAGGGTAGGAGAGAAGAAGAGGATAGAGGATAGGGTAGGAGAGAAGAAGAGGATAGAGGAGAGTGGGGGTAGGGGAGAAGAAGAGGATAGAGGATAGGGTAGGCGAGAAGAAGAGGAGAGAGGAGAGGGTAGGAGAGAAGAAGAGGAGAGGATAGGGGAGATGAGAGGAGAGGTTAGGAGAGAAGAAGAGGGGAGGAGAGATGAGGAGGGTTAGTGGTGGGTAGGAGAGAAGAGGAGAGAGGAGAGTGGGGGTAGGAGAGGAGAGAGGAGAGGGGAGATGAAGAGACAAGAGGAGAGGAGTGTGGATGGTAGGAGAGAAGAAGTGGAGAGGAGAGATGAGGAGACTAGATGAGAGGAGAGTGGAGGGTAGGAGAGGAGAAGAGAGGAGGAGAGATGAGGAGAACCTTCTCTCCTGTGTCTTCCCTACTCTGTCTCGCTCTCAACCTTCCTACTGTCTCAATAAAGAACCTTCTCTCCTGTGTCTCCCCTACTCTGTCTCCCCCTCAGTCTTCCTATTGGCTCAATAAAGAACCTTCTCTCCTGTGTCTCCATACTCTGTCTTCCTCTCAACATTGTGACTGCCCCTCCCTCTCTGCCTGCTGTCCTCTTTCCCTTCCTGGGAAGTGATTGGCAGAGTGGGGCAGGTCGTCAAGCCAACTTGCCTCATCTGAGTCATTAGGACTCAGGGTATTTAAGGTGGTATTTAAGGTCACGTTAACAGCTCTCCCTTTTTTCTCCTCCATGTTTGCTTTGCTTAGCTCGTCCCCAGGTCTCCACCTGCCATGTGGGGTTAGCCAGTGTTGTTGCTGCACATTCACACACCTTACACTTCACTCATCCATACACTGCAGACATTACTGATGATTAACACTTTTTTAGTGTTGATTTATTGGTTTTAAAGACACCTAGAAAATACGTTCAGCACCACATTGGTGGACATCTCCTCTTCCCTGCAGTGCTTCATATGAGGTGGGGCTCGACAGACATGCACCCGCCTGACAATTTAGTTCAAATTTAAAACAATTGTAGGCACACAATTAATCTCAAAATACTTATTTTTGGCTTAATTGGGTTTATTTGAGTTAAATAAATTATTCTTTTGGAAATTGATTCATGTGTGGATTCCCTTTTTGTCACTGACAACACCCAGTTTGTAACAACATTCCTACTGTCTCAATAAAGATACACAGTAAGCGGAGACGACTGCTGAGCTAATAGAACAGAACGGCCAATCGATAACAGTTGTGGTAAGTACAGGAACAATTAAACCGGAGACATTTGGCCGTTCCACAGGCCAAGATACAAGGTTACAAAGGGTGCTCGATACCGCCCATCTAGCTGGATGCGGCCGGTATTGCACTTTGGCGACCTCAGACTCATTCCCTATGGTAACACGAAGGTCCCTGGATGAATAATGAATACAAATATCGAATAAAAGGAAAAACGATCAAATAACGAGTATACTCGTGGCGAGTATAACGATTTGCGCCCAATAACGAGTAAACTTGTTGTTGGCGGGGAACTATCCCTTTAACAGGCTGTCTGTACCTATCAGAACTATCCCTTTAACAGGCTGTCTGTACCTATCAGAACTATCCCTTTAACAGGCTGTCTGTACCTATCAGAACTATCCCTTTAACAGGCTGTCTGTACCTATCAGAACTATCCCTTTAACAGGCTGTCTGTACCTATCAGAACTATCCCTTTAACAGGCTGGCTGAGCTCTATCGCTCTATACATCATCAGCTGTGAGAGGCTGCTCTGCCTGACCTGCAGCACTTTCTGGACAGGAGGTAAAGACTGTCCTTGTTTGAAGGACACAAGAGGTACATCACTCTCTCTCGCTCCCTCTTTTCTCACACACACATACACACACAGACAAACTTATCTCGTGGGCCTCATGGACTCCTAAATCCTTTCCTCCCTCCATCCCTGCCGCGCCCGTCTCCCTCCCTCCCTCCCTCTCCCTCCATCTCCCTTCTCTAAAAATAACATTTCACCTCAAAATAAAGTAAAGTATAATTCCACTATAATTAAATCCCATCACACTTAAAGTAATCTTCTATGAATATGTTTATTTTGCAGCAAGTGGTTTCGTTGTTGCCGCCGTCTTTAGTGTCATGAAGGTCCCGGTTCAGAATGACCACAGTGAGCCTGAGAGTGATGAGGCCAAACAATCACCAAGACAAGAAGATAGCAGTAAACGTGCTGTGTGTGTGTGTGTGTGTGTGCGTGTGCGTGCGTGCGTGCGTGCGTGCGTGCGTGCGTGCGTGTGTGTGTGTGTGTGTGTGTGTGTGTGTGTCCATGTGCAGGTGTGTATGTGCGTGCTAGCTCTGTGTCCCCTCAGTGACCTGGTGGAATTGTACACATTAGTCTCCCTCACCTAAGTTGTTACCTAACACATTCAGTAACAACTAGAGCCCACCTGACCTGGCACTGCAATGGAGCTTATATACACCTGCGTATAACCCATACAACTCTGCATGATAGCATGTACAATAATGCTGTATATACCGTACATCGGCGTATTTAGACCACTGTCAGTGGGGCACGGGCCCCACTGTTGATCAGCTGTGCCCCACTGATCAAATAATTATTATTATTTGATTTACTTCGCTTTGAAATATTATAGTGAAATATTTTGCACTGTTGTTGCATTTATCTTGTTGAAATCCTCCAACATGCTCTTTTTTGTAAGTTGACTGGTTCGCACACCCCTATGACAGCTAATACATGGCACATCCCAGCAGTCAGCTGGCCTCGCGCAGTTCACAGGTACAGTGCTGCGGTCGCATTCTGTCATGATGGCAACCCCTCCAGCTAAGAAAGTTAAAGCAAAAGAAATTCGGGCATTCCAGCCCTCGTGGACAGACTACTACGGGTTTGTGTGTCAGAAGGACTGTGCTGTGTGTACTTATGTTGAAGGCTTGCCAAACAAAGAGACAATCAAATCAAGGATAAAAGATATCCCCATGTCAGCTCGAAGTGTCGAGCGACGCATCAACAAAATGTCCGAAAATATCAGAGAACAGCAAACAGCTGGATTAAAAGATGCTCCGGTGTGCAGCTTAAAGGGACCAAGTAAGCAAAACAGTGCCAGGCATCTCAGGTAGGCTGCGGCAGCTGTTTATTTTCCTACACATGGCGTGTTAACTTGATCGTCTTTCTCTCTCTCTCTCTCTCTCTCTCTCTCTCTCTCTCTCTCTCTCTCTCTCTCTCTCTCTCTCTCTCTCTCTCTCTCTCTCTCTCTCTCTCTCTCTCTCTCTCTCTCTCTCTCTCTCTCTCTCTCCTCTCCTCTCCTCTCCCTCTCTCTCTCCTCTCTCTCCTCTCCTCTCTCTCTCTTTCTCTCTCTCTCTCTCTCTCTCTCTCTCTCTCTCTCTCTCTCCTCTCTCTCTCTCTCTCTCTCTCTCCCTTTCCTCTCCTCTCCTCTCCTCTCCTCTCAATTCAATACAATTCAAATGGCTTTATTGGCATGACGTACTTCTACATGTTGCCAAAGCAATATTGAACATAAACATGGATTACAAACAGATATAAGTACATACAAAATATCATCATAAAATAAAACATCAAATATTACGGCGTAAACATGTCAAGAGAGGTACGAACGTTGAACTAAAATGCGGTGTTTACTGTATTTTGTAAATGTGTGTGTTTGGTTATCGAGAACATTGTTAGAGCTGATGCATTTTGAACAATATGTAAAAAGTTCTTTCAACAATATAAAGTATCAATACTAATTCAGCTTTTAACTAGCTTTTCTTTTTAACTAACAAATGTTGTCTTAATTAAGAGTCTCTGGTTTGTTGAGGGGTAGTAGCCTGGGCCAGGGCCAGTCTGGTTTTGCTGCTGGAGCTGTTGATGTTCTGGTGAAGCGGGGGGTCTGTGGGGTGCGCTGGGTCTGGATGGATGTCTGGGAGGTCTTTGGCTCCTGGTGGGGTCTGGGGCGTAGTGGGGGTCCCTGGGAGGTCTTTGGCTCCTGGTGGGGTCTGGGGCGTAGTGGGGGTCCCTGGGAGGTCTTTGGCTCCTGGTGGGGTCTGGGGCGTAGTGGGGGTCCCTGGGAGGTCTTTGGCTCCTGGTGGGGTCTGGGGCGTAGTAGGGGTTCCTGGGAGGTCTTTGGCTCCTGGTGGGGTCTGGGGCGTAGTAGGGGGTTCCTGGGAGGTCTTTGGCTCCTGGTGGGGTCTGGGCGTAGTAGGGGGTTCCTGGGAGGTCTTTGGCTCCTGGTGGGGTCTGGGGCGTAGTAGGGGCTCCTGGGAGGTCTTTGGCTCCTGGTGGGGTCTGGGGCGTAGTGGGGGTTCCTGGGAGGTCTTTGGCTCCTGGTGGGGTCTGGGGCGTAGTGGGGGTTCCTGGGAGGTCTTTGGCTCCTGGTGGGGTCTGGGGCGTAGTGGGGGTTCCTGGGAGGTCCTCTGGCTGGTGTAAGATGGAGGCTTTGACGGCCCAGTGCCACATCTTTTAGTGTTTTTGTAAACATGCCCACTGCCTGCTTTTTTAAGTGGGAGTGGTCGTACAGGTGCTCAGGCATTATATATATATATATGATGTGAAACGTGTACAACGTGTCTCTCTCTCTCTCCTCTCTCTCTCCTCTCCTCTCTCTCTCTCTGGCCTTGCTCCGGTGGAGGGATTGGAGGAGGGTGTGCCATCATGTTAACGCAGCCTCAGTTAAACCTTGCGACGACTGAGTTATGGTCATGTGACACTACACATATTTAATTGAGACCCTTTATTATTTCAATTTAGCTGGAAATACATTGATACATCATTCAGTAACATTTTCAGAGCCTTATAACAAAAACATTATTACGGTCACCATTGTGACCAGTGGGATTCTTTTTACTCAAAATGTGAGTATTACCAAGTCACCTTGTGTTCTTAAAACAATGACAATAAACATCGTTTTATTAGGTTGAAATAATGTGGTTGTGTACTTATTTTTTCTGTTAACTTATTATGGATTGAAAACTGAAAACCAAACAAAATGTGCTATAGCCTACCGTCTGCGTCGAATATGAAATAAAGGCATCTAAATGATACATTTTTTCTTTAAAAAAAACAAGCTCAATCAAAGGATTCTACATGATTCCAAAATAGTGAAGAAAATGACTTTAGGAAGAACAAAGGCAGAGGGTGATGTTCTCAAGGCCTTAACATCAGACAAACCCCTCCCATTCTCCATACAGACGGATGCATCTAACCTAACCCTAACCCTAAAACCAAAATAAAGTTAAAAATAAAATAGTTACAAAATCTGCCAATTTTCGCCCAAAAACCGGGCAAAATCGGCAAAAAAAGATAATTCGTGTGCGCGCTCTGCGCGCCAGCTTCACATACCTTGGTGCCCCCCTGTGCCCCAGTAGAGTGCTGGGTCTAGATACGCCCCTGATACCATATACTGTACATACCTGCTTATAATCCTTTTCTATAATCTATATCTGTACATATCCCTTAGCTTCTCTTACTAGTTGCGCTGCTGGCCAGTATGGCTTACTACCATAGTGTCTTTATATCTGTCTTCATACCTATACTGCAACACTATACATACATCTGATTAGCACTATTAGTCAGTAGTACTAATTATAAATGTTATACCCAGTTTAATCACTTGTACATTACTGTTACACTTTACTGTTACATTTGCACTCTGGTTGGACGTATTTTCGTTGTACTGTACTTGTGCTGTATAATGACAATACATTTGAATCTAGTCTAATCTAATCTTCTAATCTAACGTTCCTCCGGGCTATGGGATCT
>NC_140182.1:72790063-72820063 GCF_963971535.1 Notolepis coatsorum
TGCTGTGTGTACAGGACACTGTTGTGTGTTCAGGACACTGTTGTGTGTACAGGACACTGTCTTGTGTGTTCAGGACACTGTTGTGTGTTCAGGACACTGTTGTGTGTACAGGACACTGTTGTGTGTTCATGACACTGTTGTGTGTACAGGACACTGTTGTGTGTACAGGACACTGTTGTGTGTACAGGACACTGTCTTGTGTGTTCAGGACACTGTTGTGTGTACAGGACACTGTCTTGTGTGTACAGGACACTGTCTTGTGTGTTCAGGACACTGTTGTGTGTACAGGACACTGTTGTGTGTTCAGGACACTGTTGTGTGTACAGGACACTGTTGTGTGTACAGGACACTGTTGTGTGTTCAGGACACTGTTGTGTGTTCAGGACACTGTTGTGTGTTCAGGACACTGTTGTGTGTACAGGACACTGTTGTGTGTTCAGGACACTGTTGTGTGTACAGGACACTGTTGTGTGTTCAGGACACTGTTGTGTGTTCAGGACACTGTTGTGTGTTCAGGACACTGTTGTGTGTACAGGACACTGTTGTGTGTTCAGGACACTGTTGTGTGTTCCATGCATGTATGGATGTAGTGCAAATCTCTTTAATAAATAGGTCAACATAATGTAGTGTTAGTATCTAAAGTGAGTGTTAATAAGGTGAGTGTTTGTTTAAAAGTGAGTGTGTGGATGTGTCTGCAATGAGTGTAGATGATGGGTTGTTACATAGAGTTACACTACATGGGTTGTTATCATGGGTGTCGATAGAGATATAGAATAGAAGCAATCCATCATCTCACCATTTCTCTGTCTATTCAAAGAGGGTGAAAGGTGTGTGTGTGTGTGTGAGAGTGAGTGAGAGAGATAGAGATAGATAGAGAAAGAGAGAGAGAGAAAGAAAGAAAGAAAGAGAGAGATTTGATTTTTATCATGTTTTAATGATATCACTACAAGGTGTGTCTCAATACAATTAAATAAATACACATTATATCTCACATCATACATGTGTTTCCATCATACTCAAAAACACAAGTGTAAAATGAGAGATCTCACATAAAAGCAGCGGATTAACAAAAAAATAGAGAGTGGAGAATTATCCAACGTCATTCCTACAGACATATTATTATTATTATTATTATTATTATTGTTATTATTATAGAGACATTTATTATACATGATTTGATTGATTTTGATTTGATATTTTTTATTTTCGTGTCTTACATACAGATGTATGCCCAGCCCATATGGGCTTACAAGACACATAACAATAAGTATATAATAATATACTTTACCAATTACTTAACAACTGACATAGACCAAGATGGCCATAAAAAAAAAGAAAAATACAAGAAAATACAATAAAACGTAATATAACACAAGCTGTACTCAATGTAAATAAATAAACAGAAAAACAAGGTCAATTCAAATACAATTATATAGGATACAGTGTGTTTTGTCTCAGGTGCCATGCCTTCTCCAAAAATCCTGCAAAACCGAAGATGTCCTCCACAAAAAAACAACTCAACATACAGCTCTCAGACTGCCAAAACAAATCTGGGTTTGAAATTTGAATTTTTTCAAATAAAGCCCTCCTCAAAGTGGTGTACAAAGGGCAATAAAAAACAAAATGATATTCATCCTCCACCACTCCCAGATCACACAGAACACACAACCGCTCCTCCTCAGGTTTACCCTGGAATCTACCCACTTCCACAGCCACAGCCTGTGCTGTTTTATTTCTTGTTTACATTATAGGTAAATAATCTACTGACTACTGCTAAATGACTAACTGACTGTTAGTTAACTACTGACTGTTAACTAACTGATACTGGCTAATGACCGGTGACTATAATTATTGGACTAATGACTAGCTACCTGCTGTCTAAATTACCACCTGGTGGCTATTTGTTTAGTGCTGAGTGTTTGGACCTGACGTCTAAATAAATAACATTCAAGCAAAAGTCGGAATTGTTTCCTTTGGTCCGGATAAATACAGTTGATCGCCTGCACCCTTCCAAAGGGGAGATCTAGTTGACGCACATTGGCGGTGACTGCTAGATATTTGGACAGAGAGAGAGATGGGGGGAGGATGAAACGGGGGAGATGAGGGAGTATTGCCCTGTTCGGAACAGGGTGGAAAGAAACCCAACCTGACATGACATACAGTAAGAGCAAAAAGAGAAAAGAGAGAGATGGAGAGAGACAGAGAGAGTGCAGAGAAAGGAGACAGAGAGACAGAGAGAAAAGAGAGAGAGGGAGAGAGATAGAGAGAGGCAGCAGAGTGAGAGAGAGAAAAGAGAGATAGACAGCAGAGAGAGAGCAGAAAAAGGAGAGGGAGAAAAGAGAGAGAGGGAGAGAGACAGCATAGAATGAGAGAGAGAAAGGAGAGAGGGTGCGAGAGAGATAGACAGCAGAGAGAGAGCAGAAAAAGGAGAGAGACAGAGAGAGAAAAGAGAGAGAGGGAGAGAGAGACAGAGAGAGACAGCATATAATGAGAGGGAGAAAAGAGAGAGAGAGTTCCTGAATACAAACCCAAAAACCCTTAAGTTTGAGCCGTCTTAACGAGGTGCTTTGATCAAAGTACAGACTGGGATAACTGCAGCTCCTAACAGCCCTCTTCTAGGAATGCAGGTTTTAAATAGATTAGAAAAGAGGATCTAATAATGTCACTGCTGAGAGTTCATCGACACTAGCAGAGGTGGGAGCTGGGCAACATGTCTTTACTACTATGCACACTGCAGCACCCACGTTTCAACACTGTTCGATGAACATTGTTACTCAGCTGAAAGAGTTGTACCCTTCCTGCTGACCTGTTGTACAGACCTTGGATAAAAGCGTCAGCTAAATAACAAAATGTAATGTAAATGTAAATGTAAGGTGATCTAACCAGGTGGACACCCAGTAAGGTAATCTAACCAGGTAAACACCCAGTAAGATTATGTAACGAGGTAAACACCCAGTAATGTTAGCTAACCAGGCTCCAAGGGGAACTATAAAGATGATTGACTTAATGTCACATCAAGTCATGTCAAGTAAAGTCAATGTAAACATTTGTGGACGCTTTCATCCAAAACGCCTTCCAGCACCACAAATACATACTTTACATTATGTGTGATCCTGGTGGGATGTGAGAGCTGTGCCGCACTTTATCCACTGAGCTACATGGAACAATAGGACCAAATATTTGTGAATAGTTCCCCAGCATGCTTTTTCGTGGAATCAAGCTCTTAATCGCAGCTGTGGAAATCTGCAGTAATGGACAACCAGCTCTCTCCTAATGAATGATTTTAAATTACTGTTTTAACAACACATGACTACAGCTCAGCAAGAAATGATCTGATAAGATAAGATACAGTATACACAAGGTGCAGTATATACAAGGTACCCTAACTGGCATGATGTCATATGTTATAGTCCGTGCAGGTTTTGGTGGTTAAGAGTCAGGCACGCTATGATATACGACTCATTTCCAGGGTTTAAAGAAAGCTGATACTTTGAGTGATCTCACAGATACCCCAGGAAGACTAGCTTCTGCTAAGGCGTCAGCTAATGGGGATCCGTTTAAATAAACAATAAATAAACAATACCGGGCTCATATCAGAGAGCAGTACAACCTGCCTGTTCATCTCCATAGTATACAGCAACATGATCCACAACCGTGGGCATGGACTGCTGCCAGTAGCCGGAGAACTAACAGTAAACTTTACTTTACTCATAATTATATTCAGATTTGAATTCTTTATTGTAACGTGTAATATAACTGATAGGGCATACAGACCCTCATCTGCAACATTGATTACACTGTTTACTTGCTCATATTCTTATATTTAGAGTTCATTATATTGTTTACACTGTTATCTTTTCCTCATATTTTTACATTCAGATAACATTTTATTGCCTATATTTATGTCTTTCTACTATTACCCTGCCCATACCTGTGACCATGACGCCCACATTTCCCCAAGGGGATCAATAAAGGAATATCTTATCATATTTAAATTTCAGTAGAGCGTCATACATACAGACAGACAGACTTACCCAGGATGTGGCCGTGACACAAGGCAATGCGCTGCTCCGCACTAACGAGTGCCACCACCCTGTCCGCCCTGCCACACGTCACAGGCAGCTCCGTCACCGCGACCGGACAACAGTCCATCTCTACAGAGCCGACTGTAGCTACGCTGCTGTCCCTGGACCACTCCACACCCAGGCAGCCCATCGAAAGACCTGCTACGAGTTCATTCCCTGCCTGCACACCATCACACCCTGATGGACCGCGTTCATGACCTCCTGGCCTCTCTCCTCTCATCCTCATCTGGACCACGGAGAAAGACGGCACTCGAGGGGAAGTCCACTTAGTCCAAAGTTCAGTAGGCTATCCACATTACTTCACCCCCCCACCCCCCCCCCACACACACACACACTGTCCTATTATTCCAGCGTCCAGTGAAATAATCCTTTCCTAGACCATCACTATTGAAGACTCCCTGTCTCAGTCATTAACACCCCACTCTGTTCATTGTGGTAATGATGTCTCTCTCCCTCTCCCTCTCCCTCTCTCTCTCTCTCTCTCTCTCTCTCTCTCTCTCTCTCTCTCTCTCTCTCTCTCTCTCTCTCTCTCTCTCTCTCTCTCTCTCTCTCTCTCTCTCTGGGAGGAAAGCGCCTTGAATAATTCAGTCAGATTCAGACAATACAAAAACAACTACTATACTACTAGCTCTTCAAACATGCCAGCAGCTCATCACGACACGCCTTTCAGACGAGACATGCTGACAGACCGACAGGTAGAGAGAGAGAGAGAGAGAGAGAGAGAGAGAGAGAGAGAGAGAGAGAGAGAGAAAGAGAGAGGTGTCCTGGGGCAGGGTTAAGAGTGTGATTAGTCAGGCCCAGTGAGAGGTCTGCTTCATGTCGCTACGAGTTAACCTGCTCTGCTTTTAGAGGACAAACCTGTGTGTGTATGTACAGTAAGTGAGTGTGTGTACACGTGAGTGTGTGTATGTGTGTGTGAGAGTGAGTGAGTGTGTGCATACAGTATGTGTCTCTCTGTGTGTGTATATACTAGAGGTGGGCATAGATTCATTTTTTTTAATCTAGATTAATCTATCTGCAATCCTGGATTTAATCTAGATTAATCTAGATTAAAATGGCTCAAAAAAAAAAAAAAAAAACTGCCGAAGGCATTCAAAATATGTGTGTTCTACCGAAATAATGACCAGAAGTAAGTCCTTACTTTTTCTTTCCTCCTTATGTTTCTCAGGCCAGGTGGCCCATTACACCATGAGCCCATCTCCCGTTTCCAAAATGCATTACAGACTGTTTGAAAAAGCTGTTTTGCTATGATAATTGGTAATGAAATATCAAAATAATGTTCAATAAGATGTACTTGTGTTTAATAAGTTGTTTTATTCAGAAGTTAACACAAATAAATAATATTACCAGTACAGTACAGTATCTAGCACTCTCAGGAGCAAAACAGAAAGAATCATTTCAAACTTGAACTATGTGACATAGCTTGAATCAACTGCTCCAGTGGAGTTGCTCAGTGGCCAATGGTGTCAACTGTGGTTGTACGGGGCAGCTCCCAGGTGTGAATGGAACTGTGTGAATGTGAAGCAGTGCGTTCCTGAAAAAGAGCATCTGTGCTCAGCGAACCTACCCTGGGTAAATAAAGGTAAAAAAAAAAAATGTAATGCGTTAATTATATTATCGCGCGATACTAGTATAGCGTTAACGCAGCACGTTAACGCCGTTAACGGCCCAGCTCTAATATATACACATATATGTATACAATATGTGATATGTACAGTATACAGTTTGTGTGTGCTTGTGTAGTCATTCTTGTGTTGTAGTAACACAGTCGATGCCCAGGCTAGGTGACAGGGGACAAACACAAACACAAGCGCCTTTCACATTGTCCATTCAAGCTAAAGACTGGGCTGAAGCCTTATTTCCCAATTGGGAAGAAGATGACTAAGTAAGTAAGTATTCTGTGTGAAAGTTACAAACACGGAATGGGGGGTCAAACATATACTGTAGATTTATAGATGGTATAGAGAAAATGCAAGGGTGTGTTTGCCCCATCGTCTGTGTGAACGGCACCGCCTGGCATTGCAGGGCTCAGGGTGTGATGTTTTGATGACGTGGTTAATTCTGTGGGGGTTAACTTGCAGGTTATATCAGGGGCGCGGGAAGTGGGGGTGCGGCGGGTGCGCCAGCACCCCCTTTTGGCGGGGAGTGTAACTGCAACTGCAAGGTTGTTTTGGCCTTTATTCCATTGTAATACCGAGGCTACTCAACCGTGGCTACCCTATTCTTGGAATTCATTGCCAGATCCTCATAGGGGCGCTGTCTCGATAATGCAGTGTTATTAAAGCAGCGTGTAGCCGACGCATGAACCAGTTGGGATTCGAATAGACGCGGCCTGGAAGCGTCAACGCGGAACTGGAAATCCGTTGGTAAAGCGGGAACGAATTGCAGAGAGGGAGGACTGACTGAAGTAGAGAGTGTGTTTACTTGTGTCTCAGAAAAGAAATGTCTCAAAAACGAATATCTGATTTCTTTATTAATAATAACCTGGACTTGCTGCATATGCATCAGGATATTCTGGACTCACTGGACATTCATGTTGTTATGAAGGAGTTTATTTCCACCACTCCTGAACGCAAGACCACCTTCGGTGTTCTACCGTCTTCGGAATAGGTAATGTGTGTTTATTATCGCTCCTGCGGCGATTGTTGTTTTGACAGTGACACACACACACACACACACACACACACACACACACACACACACACACACACACACACACACACACACACACACACAGATCCTGTGCGGTGTGCGAAACGAAAGTCCAAACGCTAGTTGTTGCAGCTTGCGTCTAAATCGACAATAAATCGTCTTCTGATTAGAGAAAAAACTGCTGCATTTCGTGTGTGAACTGTCCACATGTTGGTGTTCAAGTTTGTCTGTTGTAGTGTAAAATATTGATCTTTCAAATGAATGGAAAATCACGAATGATGCGCTTCGCGCATGCATTTAATATGATGTTATTATTATTATTTATCTCCGACTCCGACCGCACCCCCAAGTCTGACCGACTTCCCGCGTGCCTGGGTTATATCATAAACACAAGTGGAGCGCTGCCCCAGGTCACTATCCCCACACCACCAACCCACAGAATATTGCTTCATCTATCTACCAGTTGTCGAATGAAAGGTGGGATAGAACACCATAAATATTAGGCTTCATGTTATATTTAATAAAAATAATATGCAACATGAGAAGATGCAAAAAAAGAAAAGCTCACAGTATATCAACTGGCTGCCCAGGACTCATACACCTCTCAAGAAAAAACAGTAACGCTACATCATCTACTTTTTTGGACATGGAAACATAGGCTATGAGAAATAACATTTAATGAGGGCAGGGGTAATGCCCTCATTACCACCACCACCCGCCAAATACGGGTAAAATAAAAATAGAAAGTGGCTTTTTGGAAGTTTTTAGACCTGTGGTGGCATTTTGAAACGGACACCACCGCCGCGTTCTCCATCAAAAATGACTTGTAGGACTGCCTTGTATCTTCTTATGGACGCCTGGAAACAGTAGTAATCAATTTCAGAAAGTTGTGCATCGAGAGAAAAGAAAGAAGCCTTGCAAGTTTTCTCTCCTAACTCTTCTCCGTGACCAGCAAGGTCTCCCGATACTTTCAAAAGCCTAGAGCAGGGGTTATTTTTTATACCACGACCCCATTTTATTTAGGATTTTCTTTGGCGACCCCACACTTAACGGAACGTAGGCCAAATGCGTCCACATTTTTATAGGATTCTATCACATTTTCATAACAATAGCACCCTGCGCCGTTTTCATTGAGGTTTCTTACAAATTAACGATGCTTTATCTTGTCCTTTATATGCCGATTATCATTAGAATCTTAAATTGTACCATATGTCCCCCTTTAGACAACATATGTAACGCTACCAGCGCACTTTTGTTAAGATAATTAGTTGGCCATTCTCGGTCGCTATACCGAGGTCGCAGTAATAGTTTAACGCTGTTCAGATCACGTCGGAGAATATAGACACATCCCAGTGACCTGCGACCTGTGCTAACGCTCTTGGGAAATGCAGTGTTGTAGTTCTCAACATTTTCAGCCTTTAATTTTAAACCAATGCTGCCATCTACTGACAACAAAAAAGTGTTGTCTAATCGTCACCTTGAGAGCTACTTCCGTATACAGCGCCGCCCCAAACCCATTCTAGAGATTCCCACTTTTTGCTGGGAGTGGGGCGTGGCCGTATTTGGTCCCAGACAATAAGAGTGGCAATTGGTCACCGTGACGTTAATGTATCGCGTAATTTCAACGTGGAATTAAGGAATATAAAAATAAAAGCACACGTTGTTGAACTTGATCATGCATATTGTAACAGCCCGGGGGTATGGGGCGTGATGGCAATGCCAAAAACCCACAAGAATTAGCTATTTCCACACACACAGTCTCTTTTGTTTACTTTATTTAAATAATAAAAACAATAGCAAAACAATACCATGAACCAGCAGAGCTGCTGTGGAGATACAGAATTAACTGCTCCGGCCACTTGCTCCAATGGAGCAGTCTTTTGTTTCCTGGTTACCCCCACACTGAGGGAACCCCCACACTGAGGGAACCAAATAAAAGATATGACTTTGCGTCAACCTCCGTCACGAGGACATCGACCTCTTGCTCCGTGAAGTTCCGTTTCTTCGTTCTTTTGGCCATTATCCAACATTCCACGGACAGGACATTTCCTGGTGGAATTTAAAGGGGATGCCTGTTACCATATATGGTTAATTGGGGGCAGTTCTGTATGCAAATACTTAGAATCGTGCACGAGCGAGGAGCGTAAGAACAAGTGGTATTTATCAACAGTACTTGCAGGTGTTGCGTACGTCCTGTGCACGCACGTTTGATAAATCCAGATTTTTCTGTGCGTAGAGACATTCTAAATGTCCTGCGTAGGAACGAAAATAGAACACTTTCTACTCATTATTGATAAATGAGGGCCCTGGACTTTTCCTCCACTCCCTAGTCTCTCCTTGTGATTCTCCCAGCTGGCCCTCATTAGTAACTGACCCAGGTGTTTCTCATTCTCTCATTCTCTCCATGTGTATTTATGTTTGCCTCCCCTGTTCAGTTCTGTGGGATCATGGTTTAATGTGAGTTGTCTGCTACCTGTCTTGTCAGTTGTCAGCACGGCTGTCGGCCTAGTCTTCCAGTCTGCGTGTCTGTTTATCTAGAGAAGCCAGGCTGCTCTCAACTCTCCTGTAACCTTCCTGTCTGTTTATCTAGAGAAGCCAGGCCGCTCTCATCTCTCCTGTAACCTGTCTGTCTGTTTATCTAGAGAAGCCAGGCCGCTCTCATCTCTCCTGTAACCTGCCTGTTTATCTAGAGAAGCCAGGCCGCTCTCATCTCTCCTGTAACCTGCCTGTTTATCTAGAGAAGCCAGGCCACTCTCATCTCTCCTGTAACCTGTCTGTTTATCTAGAGAAGCCAGGCCACTCTCATCTCTCCTGTAACCTGTCTGCCTGTTTATCTAGAGAAGCCAGGCCGCTCTCATCTCTCCTGTAACCTGTCTGCCTGTTTATCTAGAGAAGCCAGGCCACTCTCATCTCTCCTGTAACCTGCCTGTCTGTTTATCTAGAGAAGCCAGGCCACTCTCATCTCTCCTGTAACCTGCCTGTCTGTTTATCTAGAGAAGCCAGGCCGCTCTCATCTCTCCTGTAACCTGTCTGTTTATCTAGAGAAGCCAGGCCGCTCTCATCTCTCCTGTAACCTGTCTGCCTGTTTATCTAGAGAAGCTCATCTCTCCTGTAACCTGCCTGTTTATAGAGAAGCCAGGCCGCTCTCATCTCTCCTGTAACCTGCCTGTTTATCTAGAGAAGCCAGGCCGCTCTCATCTCTCCTGTAACCTGCCTGTTTATCTAGAGAAGCCAGGCCACTCTCATCTCTCCTGTAACCTGCCTGTTTATCTAGAGAAGCCAGGCCGCTCTCATCTCTCCTGTAACCTGCCTGTTTATCTAGAGAAGCCAGGCCGCTCTCATCTCTCCTGTAACCTGCCTGTCTGTTTATCTAGAGAAGCCAGGCCGCTCTCATCTCTCCTGTAACCTGCCTGTCTGTTTATCTAGAGAAGCCAGTCAGCTCTCATCTTTCCTGTAACCTGCCTGTTTATCTAGAGAAGCCAGGCCGCTCTCATCTTTCCTGTAACCTGCCTGTTTATCTAGAGAAGCCAGGCCACTCTCATCTCTCCTGTAACCTGTCTGTTTATCTAGAGAAGCCAGGCCGCTCTCATCTTTCCTGTAACCTGCCTGTCTGTTTATCTAGAGAAGCCAGTCAGCTCTCATCTCTCCTGTAACCTGTCTGTCTGTTTATCTAGAGAAGCCAGGCCACTCTCATCTTTCCTGTAACCTGCCTGTTTATCTAGAGAAGCCAGGCCGTTCTCATCTCTCCTGTAACCTGTCTGTCTGCCATACCTTATTAAGTTCAAGTTTCAAGTTCAAGTTTCTTTATTAGTTGTCATACAAAAGTACAGAATACTTTTATACAAAATGCTTCTTTCTGTTTCGCTCCAGAGACTGTGCTAGGCAAAAATTGATAATAAAATAAGTATAGCAAGTATAAAATAGAAGTCAAGTACGTAGACAAAAAGATATACATATATACAATGCTCTATGTAGAGTAGAAGTAACTGAGTTACCATACAATATACAGTGCAAAGCAGAAATGGGATGAGGTACAATTTAGGTACAATATAATTTACAGTAAGGTGTAATGAGGTATGGGTTGTAGTGCAAATTCTTTACAGATAAATATAAAGTGTGCTTAGGTGTACTAAAGTGGTTAAAGTGGGTGCTGCAGTGAGTTGTATGTTTAAAGTGAGTGTGTGCGTGTGGATGTGTGTGCTGTGAGTGCATTTGATGGTTGTTACATAGTGTTATTGTTCGTTGAGCATCCTGATGGCCTGGGGATAGATCAAATCAAATAAAATAAAATAAAATGTATTTGTAAGGCCTGACAACACACGTTAATATCCCCATGGGCCGGACATGTCTTCTTTAAACAAGTCAAGAAGAAACAATAAACCAAGAACAAAACAATAAACAATAAGAATAAATCAAGAACAAAACAAAAACACCATAAAGTCCAAACGTTTTTAAATAAATAAAATAAATGCAACACTCCCAGACATACCCCACGCGAAGGTAAGGAAAAACTCACTAAAACCTAGCAATAGGAAAAAATTCACCACAGGCAATGTGGAGGAGAGAAACCTTAGAAGGGCCATTCAAGGGGGGATCTCCCTTCTTAGATGTCGGTGATAGTAGTGTTGCAATAGAACAAAAAAATACTCCTAGTTCAACGCTTCATCTGCATCCTGCCAGTTCGTCCTGTATTTGGGTCCCACTGCCTCTACACTTCACACACACACACACACGCACGCACGCACGCACGCACGCACGCACGTACGCACGCACGCACGCACGCACGCACGCACACACACACACACACACACACACACACACACACACACACACACACACACACACACACACACACACACACACACACACACACACACACACACACACACACACACACACACACACACACACACACACACATGCTGGGAGTGCTGCTAGGACACTAACTCTACACACACACACACATACACACCCGGGGAGTCGTGCTAGGACACTAACTACACACACGCACACACACGCACACGCACACACACACGCTGGGAGTGCTGCTAGGACACTAACTACACACACATACACACACATGCTGGGAGTGCTGCTAGGACACTAACTCTACATACACACACACACACACACATACACATACACACACACCCTGGGAGTGATATGACAGGGACAATAACGTTATATGAAGAATTGTTCTTTACAGGGTTAAAGAGAGCAGGACCCCACTTGCATCACCAGTCAATAACCCTGACTCAGCTAAACCTCTCTCTCCCCCCCTCTCTCTCTCTCTCTCTCTCTCTGTAATAAGATGGATTAGTTGGCTATGCTAATCTATCTGCTGACTCCACAGACTTATAGAGTATGGAACACAATGACTTAAATGTGTGTGTGTGTGCTTTTGTGAAAAGGGCATAGCAATGAAATCACCTTCATGTCTCCTAGCATGAATATTCATCTCTGAAGTGAAAAACACGTTTAAAATTAGAGGCTCTGGACATAGTAACAACCTAAATACAACTACTTATAATAATAACAACAACAACAACAACAACAACAACAACAACAACAACAACAACAACAACAACAATAATAATAATAATAATAATAATAATAATAATAATAATAATAATAATAATAATAATAATAATAGCAATAGCAATAGCAATAGCAATAGCAATAGCAATAATAATAATAATAATAATAATAATAATAATAATAATAATAATAATAATAATAATAATAATATATATATATATATATATATATATATATATATATATATATATATATATATATAATCAGTATAATCTTTAGATACTATTTCTATATCTATCTGTACATATACCTTACCTACTCTTACTGGTTATACTGCTGGTCAATATGACTTACTACCATAGTGTCTTTATACCTGTATCACTGTACATATTAATACTACAACTCTGTACATACATCTGATTAGCGCTATTACTCAGTAGTACACTTTTATAATTTATACCCAGTTTAATCACCTGTACATTGTATATCACTGTTGCACTTTACTGTTACATTTGCGCTCTGGTTGGATGTCAAACTTATTTTCATTGTACTGTACTTGTGCTGTATAATGACAATACATTTTATCTAATCGAATAATAATAATAACAATAAAACTTTCACTTCAGTTCAAACTCTTTCAGGTGTAGCCATCCTCTCTGTCTCTCATCGATACAGGACACGGAACAAAAAACATTCAGACATCAAATAAGACATTAAGTAGCGTTTCTAAATGACCGCCGCTCTTCACTCCTGCAGGCCTGGGTACGAATATTAAGCCACAGTGTTCCAAACATTTCCTCGTCTTTCCGAGGGGTGCAGATTAATGAGGTACTGCTGGCCTCTAATTCTGAAGGGGTGCAGATTAATGAGGTACTGCTGGCCTCTAATTCTGAAGGGGTGCAGATTAATGAGGTACTGCTGGCCTCTAATTCTGAAGGGGTGCAGATTAATGAGGTACTGCTGACCTCTAATTCTGAAGGGGTGCAGATTAATGATGTACTGCTGGCCTCTAATTCTGAAGGGGTGCAGATTAATGATGTACTGCTGGCCTCTAATTCTGAAGGGGTGCAGATTAATGATGTACTGCTGGCCTCTAATTCTGAAGGGGTGCAGATTAATGAGGTACTGCTGGCCTCTAATTCTGAAGGGGTGCAGATTAATGATGTACTGCTGGCCTCTAAAAATAGCATTTTTCTACTTAAAACCGAAGTTTGTAACAGATATTTACTTGAGTAAAATCATGGAATTAATGTAAAATCAACACAAAGAAAGTATATTTAGATTCAAAGACTATTTTAATAGCTTTCTTTGAATACAGTTTCTCTCCTGTGGAATACAAATGTTCAACAAAACCATCAACATTGACTCAGCTAGACCTCTTTCTTATATCCGCGGCACTAAAATTGAGGATTTTTCACTCCATAGATTAATCTGGATTAATTTATTTTAATGCTTTAAATAATTTAAATTAATCTCCAAAGTTAAAGCATTAATTTTGACAGCCCTAATATATATACATATGGTACTAAGAATACATATATACAAATATATTTATATGGTACAAATATATTTATATGGTATATACAGCATTATTGTACATGCTATCATACAGACATTCCCATAGAGTAAATGCTTGATCTGATTCCATCATTAATTGTGGGGTGTTAACAGGGTGGTCATGTTAGGGTCATGTTAGGGTGAGATTCACTCTCCACTCACTTCAATTACTTCAACTTGTCATTGAAATGAAGATGAGTGAGAGACAGAAAATACCACAGAGGAAAGCAGACATATGGAAGAGGAAAAGGAGATGTGTCAGAAAGGGGGGGGGGAGTGAGATAGATAGAGAGAGAGAGAATTAAATAGAGAGAGAGAAAGAGAAAATTATATAGAGAAAGATAAAGAGAGAGAGAAAGGGGGAAAATAGAGAGAAAGATTAAATGAAATAGAGAGAAAGGGGGAGAAATAAATATAGAGAGAGAAAGACAGGGAGAAAGAAAGAAAGAAATTGAGAATGAAATATAGAGAGAAAGGGGGAGAGAGAGAGAGAGAGAGAGAGAGAGAGAAAGAGAGAGAGAGACAAAGGGAGATAAATAGATAGAAAGAGAATGAAATAGAAAGAGAGCGAGAGAGCGAGAGAACAAGTAAGGGAGAGGGAGAGAGAGGAAAGGAGAAAGGGAAAGGGAGAGACAAAGAGATAACAAGTAAGGGAGAGAGAGAGAGAAAGGGAGAGGGAGAAAGAGAGAAAGAGAAAGGGAGAGAGAGAGAAAAGGAGAGAGGGAGAGACAAAGAGAGAACAAGTAAGGGAGATGGAGAGAGAGAAAAGGAGAAAGGGCGAAAGAGAGAAAGAGAAAGGGAGAAAAAGAGAGGGAGAAAGGGAGGGGAAGGGGATGGATGGGTTTGTGATGCAGGGCAGGTGTCACTGAGTCGACTGCCAACTTCCTGTCAGCTGGGCGTATATCGTGTCAAACGCTCTGTCAGCAGCAGGCTGAAGCACACAGCTTACATCTACCCTCTATCACACTCGGCCCCACACAAGGGCACGGCATGAGCATGCGTGTGTGTGTCCGTGTATGTGTGTGATATCTAGCCTCATATACAGGTGCATCTCAATCAATTTGAATATCGAGAAAAAAAATAAAGTTTCAGTAATTCAATTCAAAAAGTGAAAATCATGTATTATATAGATTCAATACACACAGAGTGAAATATTTCAAGCCTTTATTTCTTTACATTTGGATGATTATGGCTTACAGCTAATGAAAGCCCAAAATTCAGTATCTGAGAAAGTTTTAATATTACATAAGAAAATATATATATATATATATTACAGAAATGTCGGCCTACTGAAAAGTATATGCACTCAATACTTGGCTCTTTTTGCATGAATCAATGTGGCGTGGCATGGAGGCGACCAATATATTTCTTCAATATTCTTATTTATTGAGATGCACCTGTATAACCTATATTATATTTTAAGAGCATTCTGATAACCTCAACCTTCCTACAAGGGATGTGCAAAACTCACAAAATTGCCATTTGATAGTCACTGGGAACTATTGGAATACTGAGATAATCAAACAAGTGAGCTAGCTGGCTGCTGTTGTTGCTAACAGCTAACACTAGTGAAGCACGGAAAAGTGATTCATTATGAAAGTTACATCACTGTCTGCTGTTAACAGACTGTTAGGGCTTGTGTCCATAGCCGACGTTTTATGAGTTGTCAGCTCCTTTCTGTCATTCATTTCTATGCTGGAGACGCGACAGGCGCGCTCCTCTTCCCAGCACCGCGCCTCGCGTTTTATGAGCTCTCGGCGGCAGCGTTTTTGGTCGGAGCGCTCCCAGCTCATAAAGTTGAAACTAGTTCGACTTTTGGGAAAGGAGCGCGCTCATCAATGTAACTCATCGAGGAAGGGGCGGAGCCGCGGCTGGCGCGAGCCTCAGAAAAACGCTCAGAGCTTTTTTTTCTTCTTTTTTCAAAGCGGTCCGCCTTGAAAAAAAGGTTTTTAGTAGACACATAGCCTAATGCTACCTGGCTGGCAAGCTAGAGAGCTGTACCCAGCATGCCGTTCAGCTGTGTAAAAGTGTATAGGGTGCCCTCTCAATACACTACACAGTGTAGGTGCTGGTAAAAACAAGGGAAAGTATATGTTTTGAGACAAAATTATAATTATTTGCATAAAAAATGCGATTTTCTATAATTAGGGATGCTCATCCTTACTTCCTACCTAAAATGTTGTAGCAGAGCTCCCTGGTTTATTGCTTATTGTTTATTAAAAATGATCCAATAGCACCAGCTAGTCTTCCTGAAGTCCAAAGTCCCACATATAAATATATACACATACAATACATACACACGCACACACACACACACACACACACACACGCATGCGCACATATATACATGTATACACATACATACACACACACACATACATATACACGTATACATACTGTACATACACATACATTACTGTATACATAATATACACACACACTATATACATACATACATACATACATATACACATACACACACACACACATACACACACATATTCAGTATACACAATACAACAACCTAAATTATTACAATCATACAAAAAAAAAAAAAAAAATTATATTGCACATGAAAGATGAAGAGCTAATGCTTGCCTGTAAAGGGCAGCATTACCATATTCAGCTTGTCACAGTTAAGAAAATAATACGAACGAATTCTGGGTAATTTGTAGTTTCCTCTGTGCATAAAGACGGACAACACACTCATCACAGACAAGCTGGATGTAGCCAATTACTTAAACATATTCTTCACAAACATAGCCACAACACTGGTAAACAAACTACCCTCCCACTCAGGGCATTATGGGGTAGAACATATAGTAGCCTACTACAAAAACCTAGGGGTCCGCAAAGACGACTTCAAACTAGAAATGGTAACAACCGATGAGGTACTCAAAAAACTGAGCGCCCTCCAACCTAACAAGGCCATTGGCCATGACAACATCCCCTCCAAATTCCTCAGAGACTCAGCAGCCGCCATCACCCCAGTCATCACACACATAATAAACCTCTCCATAAAACAGGGACACGTCCCCAAGGACTTCAAAATTGCGAGAGTGACCCCTCTGCACAAAAAGGGCAGCAAATTAGACCCAGGCAACTACCGCCCTGTTTCTATTCTTACCTCCATCTCGAAAGTCATGGAGAAAATAGTCTACGAACAGGTCGAAAAGTACCTGGCGGAAAGAAATCTAATCTACGAATTCCAATCTGGCTTCAGAACATCCCACTCCACTGACACATGCCTTCTCTATTTGAACGACCACATCAAACAAGAGGTGGACGCGGGCAAATACTGCGGCATGGTCATGCTGGACCTACAAAAGGCCTTCGACACTGTCAATCACTCCATTCAGATTGACAAGCTAAAAGCAATTGGTTTTGATAGTTTAACAGTGAGCTGGATGCAATCCTACCGGGAGGGGAGAGAACAGATGGTGGAGGTAAACGGTACTCTACCCCCCCCCCCCCCCCCCCTCACAGTGAGCTGTGGTGTTCCACAAGAAAGCATACTAGGACCGCTACTGTTCCTAATTTATGCAAATGACATGTCGTCAGCTTGTGACTGCAACTTGTTCCTGTTTGCGAACGACTCAGCCCTGCTGGTCTCTGACAAGAACAAGTTGCAGGTTGAAAAAACCCTCAGCTCGGAACTAGGAAAGATGCATATGGCTCGCTCATAACAAACTATCATTACACATGGGCAAAACAGAGTCCATTCTCTTCAGTTCAAATAACAAACTCAGCAAGACCGACGGCTTCTCAGTTACAGTGGGTGACAATATTGTCACAAGGAAAGATGAAATTACCTACCTGGGTTCCATCCTAGAGGCAAATATTTCCTGTGACAAAATGGCATCCAATGTAATAAAAAAAGTCAACCAACTAACTAGATTCTTGTACCGGATCTCCTCTCTGGTAAACAAGAATACCCTGAAGACTCTGGCAGGAGCACTCATTCAAGGGTACTACGACTATGCTTGCACCCCATGGTACCAAAGCACCTCAAAGGCGCTAAAAACAAGATTACAAACATCACAAAACAAACTGGTCAGACTTGACCTTACCCCTAGAACCCACCTCACCCCTGCCCACTTTGACAACCTAGGATGGCTTAGAGTAGACGACAGAGTACAGCAACTTGCAATGGGCCTGGTCTACAAGATACACTATACGACTAAGGTACCCATGTTCATGTCAAAATACTTCCCAAAGGTCAGTGAATACCACGACCACAACACCAGAGGAAGCTCAACAAATCATGTTAAACCCAGATTCGGCTCAAACAAGGGACTAAATGTTTCGCAATTATGCCACATCAATGTGGAACGCCCTACCCAAAGCTGTAAAGGAATGTGAATCCCTACCCACATTCAAAACCGCTCTTAAAGAGCACCTACGGGAGGCTGCAATTCGAAACTGGCCACCGTAAATGTCCAAACCCCCCCACCCCCACCCCCTCCTAATAGACAGTCTCCTCCCCACCGCATGTATATATTCTCTCCCCGCCGTATGTATATTTCTCTCCCACCCACCCACCCCCTCCAAATGTACAGTCTCCTCCCCACCGTGTGTATATATTCTCTCCCCACCGTATGTATATTTCTCTCTCACCCACCCACCCCCTCCTAATGTACAGTCCCCTCCCCACCATATGTATATACTCTGTCAGGATCTATGGGTAACAGTACTGTATATTTGAATATCGTATATGTCACAAATGTAACAGTACTAAATACATGTATGTCATAAATGTCACTATGAATTGAAAATGGGGGACCCTGATGTAAACAAGACAAACGTCTTTTTCTGGTCTGCATCCCCTTACCAATTGTGTGTATTGAGCCGTACTGTATTGTACCCATTCTGCAATCTGTTAAATAAAGTTTTCATTCATTCATTCATTCATTCATTCATTCATTCATTCATTCATTCATTCATTCATTCATTCATTCATTCATTCATTCATTCATTCATTCATTCATTGTCAGACCTGTCCAAGAATATGTGCTGGAACATAAAGGCATTTTCTTGCCATATAAATGCCATTACCCATTTTCTTAGCCACTGTGTCAATATGCTCTACCCATGTCAGTCGACTATCTATTATGACTCCCAGTAATTTAACCATATCAACCTGTTGTATGGGTTCACCAGACAAGTGCAGACTCAGTGTTGGATTGGCTTATTGGAATAGTATGCGACTGGTTCCTAGGATAATGGATTTGGTCTTTGAGATGTTTAATACCAGATTATTTAGTTGTATCCAATTAGTTACTGCATATAACTCTGAAGATAAAACTTTGTGTAGATCACCACTAGTGTTTGCAGCATAATACAGTTTGGAATCGTCACTGTACATTTGTATACTTCCTTTACACCAGGGGTCTCAAACTCAATTTACCTGGGGGCCGCTGGAGTATGGGTGAGGCTGGGCCGCATCAAATATTCCACAAAAAAAGGGTTTCAACTGATCCAATCTTCTCAATCTTTAGCAATAACATTTCAGAACATGAACAGTTCTTCAGAACATGAACGGTTCTTCAGAACATAGGCTTCTCAGTGGTGTCAGTGGCCTGTATTCTATCACAAAGCTGTTTAATCAAATCACCAGCCAGTATTTCAGTTATTCTGGTTGCTGTGCGATCTGAGGGGGATTTGTGTGAGGTTTTGTCCATTGCTCACCTACTCGCTCTGTTCCTTTAAGCCTACTCGCTCTGTTCCTTTAAGCCTACTCGCTCTGTTCCTTAGTTTTCTGTTTATCAATTGCATTCTCCTCACCTCACTAGCCCCCACCCTTGCGTTCGTTTTCTCTTCAGCAGCCACACCCTTGGACTACCTGTCATTATGTGTTTGATTGGTCTGGTGCCGAACACACACTTTTAGTTTCAAGTATCAATTACCTTCACGCACCTGATGTTTATTCTAATTAGTTCCCCTGTGGGCTTTAAGTACCTCGCTCTTCCCCTCTGTCCCTTGTCGGGTCGTGCCGTAACATTCCGTATCATATTCTCTATCACCAAGACTCCTTCGGGAGGTCCTCTGTCTGTTTATGCTGTTTTCATCTCCGGCGTGAGATGCGCTCCAGCCTTCGCCTCCTGTCGCCGTTGCCTGAGGGAGACACTGGACTGCGCTCTCTAAACTTCCACGGGAGGTATCCCAGTGTTCCACTTCAGACCTCCGCGCAGCAGACGTCCTGACGCGCATCCAGACCTCCGCGCAGCAGACGCGCATCCAGACCTCCGCGCAGCAGACGTCCTGACGCGCATCCAGACCTCCGCGCAGCAGACGCGCTCTTCACTCCAGACGCGCATCGCTTCCTAATACTCTACGGGAGGATGCGTCTCTCCGAGCCGGCGCACTCTTCCGCGCAGACGCGCTCTTCACTCCAGACGCGCATTCAGACGCACTCCAGATGCGTCCTCCGTACCGGCGCGTACTCCAAGCAGTCGCGCACCACTCAGACCTCCGCGCCAGATGCGCCCTCCGTACCGGCGCGTACTCCAAGCAGTCGCGCACCACTCAGACCTCCGCGCCAGATGCGCCCTTCGTACCGGCGCATACTCCAAGCAGTCGCGCACCACTCAGACCTCCGCTTGGACAACCCGTTTCCCCGTGGCGACGCGCTCGCCCCGTTTTGGTCCAACTCTCTTTACGCACAGCGCCTGGGTGAGTTTTTATGACTGTCTTTGATCCTATTCGTTTTTCGTGTGTTTAATGACACTGAAGATATCCTGCTTTTTGTCAGACTGTCACTCACCCAGCGTCAGCTTTTTGGACTGTTCATTGGGATAATATTTGGCCTTAACATCGCTCACTGTGTGTATTCACACCGAAGATATTATTCACTTGGATTTGTATTTTGGGACTTCGCTCACAGTGTTTATATACACCGAAGATTCTGTCACTTGGATTACTCTGTTTTTGGGACAAGTCACCTCTCCTGTCACCTGCTCTGTTCCCTATTGTACTCTGAGCTAACCGCTCCCTCTCTCCCTCTCGGTCCCGTTTACCACCCTCGGAGATCTGCAGAGAGAGATCTGCAGAGCGGTTCTGATGTCCACCGTCTGCTTCCCCAGACTAACCATCCCGGGAGAAGCTGCAGAGCAGCAACATTCATTAATGCTTGTATCCCAGGCTTTACCCTGTTTTTCTCTGTCCCTGTATGCAGCTCCAGCCCTCGCCCTGTTCCAAGGCCTTACCCTGTTTTCTCCAGTCCTCCCCTGTCTAGTCCTTTCAGTCCTCCCTGTCCCCAGCCCGCCTCCGCGGGCCTCTGTCCCTGTCTCCCCTCTCAAGTCCTCCCCCTCTAGTCCTCCTAGTCCTCCCTCTTCCCAGCCCGCCTCCGCGGGCCTCTGTCCCTGTTTCCCCACTCTAGTCCTCCTAGTCCTCCCTGTCCAGTCCTCCTAGTCCTCCCTGTTCCTGCCTTGTCCCTTGCCCCGGCCCTGTTCCGTTAGCCTTCCCTTAGCCTTCCCCTTAGCCAGCTCGCCTCTTAAAGGCACTGTACCTTTTCCCATTCTTGTTTATCCGTTATTTTGTGTTCTCCCTTAAAGGGACAGTGCCGTTTTCCTTGTGTTTCAAGAAATGCCCAGTTCTTGGCTTACTCTCATACCTGTCTTGTGTTGTGCGATTGGGGTCGGTTACAAACCATAACAATTTGCTTTTGTTTGCCTTCAAACATGGTCTCATCACTTCAGTCACACATTATTTTATTATGTATGCATCAGAGAGAGAGAATGGCTTCTTGTGTATAGCCAACACCCATGCCATTGAGTGAGGACTTGGTTGCTCGTTGTGACATAGATTTAACAATAATTATGCTTGCAGCTTGATATGATGATTTCATTCCATTTATTTTTGTGGTTCTTAGCACTGAATTTTGAGGAAAGGTTGCATCAAAATAACTGTTTTGTTTCGTAGTGGCGTTTCAAATTGCCACTCTTCACAAGAGCTACCGTTTCTTGGCATATTAGTCACATTGGTTTGGTGCTGGGACTCAGGATGAACGCATATTTTTCAGTCCATTCACCTTTGAATTGCAGTCGACTTTTCTTTTACTGCCCATCTTTGAACATGCCATATTTTTCTGCTGGCTGCCTGCTGGCGAAACTAGGCTACTAGCTACATTTATCTCACACAGATAAACGGGAACGAGGCTACTGTAGATGCGCTGTCAACTCTCTGCTCTGACTCGGACTGAAAGAGACGACACGCATTCCGTGAAGACCCGCCCTACTCTGCATCTGATTAGCAGACTGTGGGTGGGGGGGAAAACACTGACGGGACGCTGAATGTGATTGGACCAGAGCAGAGTACACAGACAGTGTAGCCGGACATGCAGAGCACTGCTTGCAGAGGAGATAGCGAGGATGCATTTGCCTTCCACTTTACTTGGTATCACTCTGGAATCATGTTTCAACCAAGTCACTAACTTAAAGTTGCTGTCATGAGCCTGTGCTATGGTAGCCTACAAGTGATAAAATAAATAAAACTTCCAACTCGCGCAACGACTCGGCAAAAAGTTACGAGCGGGCCGCACTAACACTAAACTTTGATGTCAAGTAGGGGGCCGCAAAATATCATCAAGCGGGCCGCAATTACCCCTGCTTTACACAAAGCAGATGGTAAGTAATTTGTGAATATGGAATACAGGATCCAAGACAGCTGCCCTGTGGCAACTGGCAAGCCATAATCTAGCCCTTTGCAGTTAGACATGCTGCCATTGTAATACACTCTTTGTCTTCTACATGATAAATAACTTTTCATGAATGAGATGGCACTCCATAATCCATAGCATTCCAATTTTCCAATTAAAGGTTTGTGGTCTCTCACATCGAATGCTAAAATCCAGTAGCACTGCACCCGTTATCTTTGAGTTCTCCATCTCCTTTAACATCTCTCGATGCTTGCCTCCTTCTCTGTCTATCTTTCATCATCCACATGCAGAACATGGTCAAGATAAAAGAAGACCCTACATCAAGTCCTGCCACAGTCCAATGGTCATAGCATTTTATATTCAGAGTTAATTATATTGTTCACACTGTTTATTTTTTCCTCATATTTTTATATTCAGATATAATTCTATTGCCTATATTTATGTTTTTCTACTATTACCCTGCCCATACTATGCTACCAGATAAGGAATATCTTATCTCATCTTATCTTATCTTATCTTAGAACTTCAACTGATAGAATAGCCACTCCTATTCAAATCTATATTCTCACATGGTATAGAATGTATGACTGTTATTGTGGACATGGGTGTAGGTTTGGTGCGTGAGGCTCAGGACACCGACACATCACATGGAAGAGCACTTCAGTAGCATTGGTGTTGACGATTAAAATTATATGAATCTCATGCACTGTCTCCATGACGATAATCTATAGTATCCATCTTAGGTGTACCAGCGAGGATCAGCAGAACACAACATTATCAATATCCTATAGTATCCATCTTAGGTCTACCAGAAAGGAGCACCATAACACAACATCATCAATATCCTATACATAGTATATCCTATAGTATCCATCTATACCAGAGAGGATCACCAGAACGCATTATCAATATCCTATAGTATATCCTATAGCATCTATTTTAGGTCTACCAGAGAGGATCACCAGAACACATTATCAATATCCTATATAGTATCCATCTTAGGTCTACCAGAGAGGATCACCAGAACACATTATCAATATCCTATATAGTATCCATCTTAGGTCTACCAGAGAGGATCACCAGAACACATTATCAATATCCTATATAGTATCCATCTTAGGTCTACCAGAGAGGATCACCAGAACACATTATCAATATCCTATATAGTATCCATCTTAGGTCTACCAGAGAGGATCACTAGAACACATTATCAATATCCTATATAGTATCCATCTTAGGTCTACCAGAGAGGATCACTAGAACACACTTTCTGTACATTCAAGTTCTGTGATTCTGGTGTTTCTGGAATGACATGGGATGCATATCTTGGATTATAGCCTTCCCTTCATCCTATCCCCTCGCTCCACCCCTCCCTTCCTCCCTCCCTCCCTCCTTTCCTGTTATTTTCTCCCTCCCTCCCTCTCTCTGTTCTTTTCTCTCTCCCTCCATCTTGTCCTTCCTGACCGTTGCCTCCTGCCTCTGTCAGCCGCTGCAGCAGTAGCGCTGGTGTTTAAGCATTCTAGCGGAGTACAGAGTCTCTCCAAAACTTCTTAATGGGTGGCTAAAAATAGCCCCGGCTGGATTTGACTGGGCTGGTTCCTGTAGCTGTGAGTCATTCAACGCTGCCGCGCTGTGAGGAGAGCAGAGAGAAGCAGCGAGAGAGAGACAGACGGAGAGAGACAGAGAGAGACAGACGGAGAGAGACAGAGAGAGAGACAGAGAGACAGACAGAGAGAGACAGAGATACAGAGAGAGAGAGACAGAGAGAAAGACAGAGACTGAGAGAGAAACAGAGAGAAAGACAGAGAGACAGAGAGAGAGAGAAAGCCAGAGAGAAAGACAGAGAGAGACAGAGAGAGAGACAGAGAGAGATAGACATAGAGAGAGACAGAGAGATACAGAGAGAAAGACAGAGAGAGACAGAGAGAAAGACAGAGAGAGAGACAGAGAGAGAGACAGAGAGAGAGAGAGAGAGAAAGAGAAAGAGAAATACACACGTCCGTGTTCGTTGCAGTATTGAACTGCAGGTTGTCTCAAAATATAGACAATTTGTATTTTGTGTATGGTATATCCATGGTGTGTTTGAGCGTGCATGCGCACATACACCTGCATACAACTCTATATCATATTATGACAGCATGTACAATAATGCTGTATATACCGTACATACTGTATATATTTATACTTATATATTCATATATATTTAAATCCACATCTGTCTGTACATACCTGCATATAATCCTTTTTACATATCTGTATATTCTATATCTATACATATCCCTTAAGCCCAACGCACACAGCGGGCAATTTTTGCCTTTTTAAGCGAGGCGACTGACAGAATTGTATCGCTTCCATTGTTATGAATGAGACAATGCACACGGCAGGAGATTTTCGAGCGACGATCACGCAGCAACTTCTGTCGCCTGGCTAAATATCGCCTCAATCCTATTTTTTGAGGCGACGGCAGGCGACACAGCAAGGACAATGAGGAAATAACATTACTTCTATTGGTGTATCATTTGTAATATAAATGAATTTATCAATACATTCATTGATGAATAACCTACGTATTATTACCATGCTACTTATGTTAATTATTAATTAACAGGAACAATTTAAATAAATAACGTTAGTTGGAGAACATTTAGGTTCTTAGAGAAGGTTTAGTGGCCGCTTGTCATTAACTAATAAATTGACAATGCGCCACGATGCACCTACTAGATGTTTTTATACTCGGGTAACAAAATAAGTTGTGGACGTTGACAGAGTTTAATGTCCAGGCTGCAGCTGATGTAGTTTGTAAGGTTTATTGTCCAAAGAAATTATGGTTGAGAACAAAACAGTTTGCGTCTTCTGTGAAAAAAACATTCTCTCTCAGCAGGTGGATAATACTTGTCCAATCGGTGGTAATGAGCGTATTGTAGCGATCAGTCATGCAGTAATGTCAGGAAGAATGAGGAGAGGTTGTATTCGTATATGGTGGTTTAATTCCAGCTCAATATGGGTTTTACAGGTTAATACTTCCCTCGTAATGCACAACACAGCTACCTGCTAATTAATTTAGCTTCACGACAACCTAATGTCCGGTCCGTCCTCTCATATCTCCCGGGGGGAAACCACACCCCCAGCTAGACAATGCGACACTTATAGCCAGGGCCGCCTCAGGGGGTGTGCGAGCAGTGCGGTCGCACAGGGCCTCGCGGGAAGGGGGGCCTCGCAAAATTAAAAATTAAAAAAAATTAAAAAAAAAAAAAATTAAAATTTGCGAGGCCCCCCTTCCCGCGAGGCCCTTTTTCATCACAGACCTAAAATCTAGTTTTGCTTATATGCTTATATATTTCACATTAGACACGTTTGTAGAATGTGTCTGACTTGTTCCTGGGTCTGCACCTGGGTCACTATTGGAGCTCTGGGGCTCTGCAGCAGACATACTATTGGTTTCAACGAAGGGAGTGGTTACTTACATCATGTGTAGTACGCCGGCGCGCGTCAGCTGCGTTTGACTATTTCGCGCGTGCAGCTTTTGACTATTATGCTTAGTTATGCCAGCCAAGACGAAGAGGTCGGTCATTATCAGTCGGTCTGTCACCAAGGAACGTTGACGAAAGGCCTCTCGCTGGCGGGACAAATGGCCGGAGCCTTGTCATGGTGATGTCGGTTAGTAGCTAGCTTAGCTAAAGGCTAACTAGCGTTAGCTAACCTAGAGACAGCGCATCATGCGCATGCAGCCAAGATGAAGAGGATGGTCGTTTGGCAGATGAACTTCGTCAACTCCACGCGGTTGTCTCCATCCTCTTGGACGTTTGGTGAGTTTTTAACCTATTCTATTAACACTTTGGTTGCCTAAGGTTAAATTAATGATATACCATAGATTGCCAGCGCTATTTGTCTATGGAGAAAGTCCCCTTCTTTGCAGGGCTATAACTTTTTAAATTCTATTGCTACATTGCCATTATTAGGGCCCATTCAAAGTCCTATATGTATTGTTCATTGTGTAGCAACGTTAAACTTTTTCATTCACATATTCATAGTAAAGTATGGTCTAATGTATAAGTATGTTTTCATCTCTTTCTGCAGCTTTCTCCAGAACGTGATATATAGCCCCAAATGCATTATATTGATGATGAAATACAGTTTGATGGCAATCAGCGCGATATAAAAAATTCCAACTAGACGTACTTCTAGAAGTTACTACACGTCATCTGATGTTGACCGGATGGGCGAGGGGGCGTTTATAATTCCGTGGGCAGCGTTATACCAATCATCTAATGTGGGTCAAATGTTGATAATATCAGTTATTATCGAAGACGGTAACGTTACACGCTGAAACTCACCCCAGTCTCCGCGCGCCGTTGGGCGATCATCGTCGAGTAGACATTTTATCATTATGGGATATATTATTACCCGGTCCATCTCCAGCTTGTATAATGGTATATACGTCCAAATCATGTTGTTTATCGAGTTATTGGCAATCGATCGCTATGTAGTGTGACGAGCTAGAGTGCCGGAACCTATCCCGAGTGGCCGGAAGCAATACGGACATCTAGCACAACCTCTACTGCGCTTCCTGTTAAGCGGTTGCACGATCGGCCACCAGATGGCGCTCCTGAACCGCCAGAGAGCTCAGTGGGTCCTGCTGGTGTATCTCAGGCCAGCGGAGGGACATTATGAATCCGATCGCAGATTTTTGAAATATTGATATAAAGACGACGTACAGCGTCCCCCGGCAACTTTAGCATGGCCAGCAAAGACGTCTAAAGACGGCTCCCGGCAGTCAAAGTGTTAACTCTATTCTATTCCCGCCGTGGACATCTCTCTCTCTCTCTCTCTCTCTCTCTGGAGCTAAACTGGCCAACTAGCTGTTGTAGTACTACTAGTAGCTAACGGTGTGTGGCCTGGTGTCAGCACCTGTATGTAGCCGCATAGCTTGCTTCTGCGTTAGCTAATGGTTAGCGATAGCCTGGTTGAGCTAACTGTTAGCCAGTTAGCTGTTTAGCTACGACGTTAGCTGCCGGCTGCGCTCGGCTGGGAACGTTCGTTTGATGCTATCAGTTAGCCTAGAGACTAGTTAGCTGTTAGCTTGTGCTACGACCATTGACATTAGCCGTGAGAATAGCAGGGGGTTCTGGCACTCTGACTACGACATCATCATGATGTCGGCCAAATGGCTCCTTGCTGCTTTGTTTTCTCTGGTATAGACCGTCTTCTCTTTGGATTTAAGTGTTGATCTTTGTCCTTTTGGATCTATGTATATTCATGTTGCCTTTGTGAAGTTATCTTTTCCTTCTGTTTTGTTCTTTCATTAAAAGTTGAATATCCTTTAGGGGGTCATCTTTGCTTATCTCTCTCATACATGCTCTCTCTCTAACACACACACACACGACAAACACATGCTCTCTCTCTCTCTCTCTCTCTCTCTCTCTCTCTCTCTCTCTCTTTCTAACACACACAGTCTGCCTATGGCGGCCTTTCTCGATGGCTAGGCTGTGCTCGCTGAGTCTGTACCTAGTCAAGGATCTTCAGTCACAGTGCTCAGGTATTCTGCCACTGTGTACTCTCTGTTTAGGGCCAAATAGCATTTCAATTTCTTTCCAATGTGTCTCTCTCTCTGTACACTGTATATTGACTGTAGAACGGGAGCTCTCTCTCGCTCTCTCTCTTGCTATATGTTGACTGTATCATGCCCAGCCTCGGGCAGCGCTATTATTTAAGAATATGTTGACTGTATGAAAAAAATCAGCACAAGTCCAATGGGCAATAGGGTAATCCAAAAACAGTCCAGGGTCAAAACACGTATCAGGCTCTCGTACAAAAGAAAGGAGTGTTCAATACAGGGTCCAATACACAATGAACACCTTCTCGCCTTCACCTTTCCTCTCACTACCTCTCACCTCGCACAACTCCGTCAACAACAATCTCTCTCTCTATACCTCGCTCCTACCTCACCTCCTCTCAACTCAACTCTCTCTATCCTAGTTAGGGTGCCCACCTGTCCCGATAATGGGACGTTTGTCCCGCGTCGCGCTCCAACAGAACAATGTCCCGCAATTCAAAGATTATGGTAAAAACAAAAATAATAATAATTATTATTTAAAAAATGTTTTAAATGTTGTTAATTTAATGCCTCGCTCCAATTAAGTGTGTCAGTGTCACTCGAGTGAGTCAGAAGAAACACGCACCTCTACCCCTGCGGGGCCAGCCGTGTATAGGTCTAACAGAGTGACAGCCAATGAAATGGGTGCATTTGTCACGCTGTCCAAGGTGCTGAACTGCTCTGAGGCTTGAGTCCCACTCGGGGCAAAAGCCTGCTGCCTGTCCGCCGACCCCTCTGCCGGTGAACACGCACCTCTACCCCCAAATTGCCGTATTTACGCGTCAACTTTAATAAACGGCACGGCTCAAATACTTGACATACCGGAAAGACAGTTGCGCTGTCTTTACACTGCTAATAATACTCCATGACTCCAGCGAGACGCAGACCTTCTTGCACCGGGGGATGATGATGCGCCGCCACCGTGAGCCAGCGAGGGACCGAAGCTGTCCAGAAAACCGTGAGAGAAGCCACTGCCCCCATAGACACTGGGTCCAGTAGAGCCCGTCTAGGCTACAGAGTGGAAAGAGAGAGCCTCGCCGAGCCAGCCAGCCAGGGCACGTTTAATGCGTGAGGGGAAAGAAAAAAAAGTTAAACGCAGGCTGTGTGTTCTCATTAGATTAATAATAGACTAATTCTCTCAGATTAATAACAACATCTGCTATATATAGCCTACCGTCAGCGTCGAATATGAACTAAAGGCATTTAAATAATAAATACATTTCTTTCATTTTAATTAGCAATAAAATAAAAAAAAATCGCGCAAAAGCAGTGCTGCTGTCCTGCGACTGAACAATTTTGACCTGGTCACCCTAATCCTAGTGTATTTGTAGTGTGTGCGTCTGGTGTGTGTGCGTGTGGGATGTGGGTGATCTAATGATGCACAGGTGTGTTCTATCAGTACTAATCAGCTACCTAATTGCCTCCACTCCTCCCGTGGGAGTAATATCTCCCGTCCTTCACATATCCATGAGACGGGGGGTGATATCTGCCACAATATTAATACTACAACTCTTATTAGCACTATTACTCAGTAGTATTAATCTATATAGTTATAATTATATCCAGTTTAATCTCCTGTACATTTGTATATTACTATTGCATTACATTTGCACTGTGGTTGGATGCCAAACTTCTTTTCGTTGTACTGTACTTGTGCTGTACAATGACACTGTACATGTTTATATAATATAATATAATCTGATGTGTATAATGGGTCCCCAGAAAAATTAAGAGTAGTATAATTTCACCATCTATTTCTACTTGACAATGGGAGGATGTATCCATCCATCTGTTCATTTTGGGAGGCCTTGGCCAAAAGCATCTTTTATTAGTGAGTAGTCAGCCAAATGCTCTACTATGGCGTCGTCAGCATCAAGGGCGTGCGTTTGGTTTCAACATGGGGGGAGGACACTTTAAGC
>NC_140182.1:72825063-72833285 GCF_963971535.1 Notolepis coatsorum
CATCTTGTTGCTACCATCACCTGCCGCGTCTCCGGCGTGAGACGACGTGCCAGCCATCACCACCTGTCGCCGTGTGCCTGGAGTGGGACACCGCCTTCGCTCTCTAATTCTCTACGGGAGGACTCCAGTGTTCCCACTCCAGACGTCAACCCGGCTCGCCATCGCTCCCTATTCCACGGGGGGATGGCGTGTTCTCCCTCGGACCCCGGCCTTGCCATCGCTCCCTATTCCACGGGGGGATGGCGTGTTCTCCCTCGGACCCCGGCTCGCCATCGCTCCCTATTCCACGGGGGGATGGCGTGTTCTCGCCCCGGTCCCCGGGGACCCCCTGTGTTCTGCGCTGCCCGTCTGCAGCATCCGAGGAGGAGGAGGAGGATTCCTTTCAGAGCAGCAGAGCCCTACTCGGGGTAGGACGAAGAGGTTCCCCGTGCCCGGCCTCCGCCGTTGGATTCTGTCCCGTCCCCAGCCCCTCTCTCCGGGCCTCTGTCCCTATCTCCAGCCCGCCTCATCCGGCCTCTGTCCCTGTCCCCCTCTCCAGTGCCCCTAGTCCCTTAGCCTGTTCGCCTGTTAAAGGCACAATGCCCGCAGTTTTCATATTTCATGGACTCTAGTGTTTTTTGTGTTCTCCTTAAAGGGACTGTGCCGCTTTTTGTTATATAATAAATATTTGCCCTGTTTTGGCTTACTCTAATACCTGTCTTGTGTTGTGCTATTGGGGTCGGTCTCAAACCATAACAGAAATGAAGTCTTTGTAACAAAAACGTCCTGGTGGGGGACCCCCCTTAAAAGTGGCCTGACTGGGCTATATTTCGCACTATATTTCCTGGCCTGAATGATTTCCCCAGTTCCGGCCCTGGTTAAACGCCTCCAATGCTTATCAGTGTGTGTGCGTTTGAACATTTGCATGTTTCAACCATACATTTCCATTTATAATTTTTTTTTACATTTTTCCCTCCTATATAAGTGGGGGTCGCGGCTCTCTGACATTATTTCGGGGGTCGCGGCCTGAAAACTTTGGGAACCCCTAATGACTAAATGTAAATGTATTTCTGTCTGTATTAGACTATGGCGAAGTGATCTATATGCATGCTCCTTCCTCCCTGCTTAAAAAGCTGGATTCTGTGTACCATACTGCCATACGTTTTGTAACGGGTGCAGGCTCTCGCACCCACCACTGCACTTTGTATCAGTCCTTAGGATGGTCCTCTCTCTCTGTACCAAAGAAGACAATCACACATGTTGATTTTTATCCTTAAGTCATTGCTAGGTAAGCTGCCCTTATATATCTCCAGACTTCTGTCCTTTTATACTTGCTTTTTTAATACCAGACAAGCAGCAAATGGGATGCTTTTAAATGTTCCTTTGATGCAGTCAGAGCTTGGTAAAGCTGCATTCTCCCACTATGCTCCCTTTTTATGGAATACGCTGCAAGTAAAACTTTGTCTAGAGGCACTTCCTACTGTAAATGCTTTTAAAGGTATGCTACGACTAGCCCTTCATGAAACATGTAACTGTTTTACCTGATGCTATTGCTGATGTGATTATGCTCCTTGCCACTGCACAATGGCCTTCTGTATTTATATTTGAATTGTATGTTTTTTGTTTAATGCCCTGTTTTATGTTGAAACTTGTTGTTTGCCGTGTTGGTCAGGACTCCCTGGAAGAAGAGATCTTGTATCTCAATGGGACATTCCTGGATAAATAAAGGATAAATAAAATAAAGAAATAAAATGTAATGATTGAGATTCTCCATCTGTGAAGCTGGTGCTGTGGTGTAAATCATATTAAATGGTAAACGGTGCATTTATATAGCAGCTTTTATCCAAAGCGCTTTACAAATTTGTTCTTCACATTCACCCATTTACTCACACATTCACAGACTGACGGTGGAGGCGACCATGCAAGGTGCCGATCTGCTCATCGGGAGCAGCTTAACACTTTCGCGACCACTGGGATGAGTCTAATTAATGGCAAGAGGACCGGGGAATGTAAACAGACATGTGGCTTTTTGTAGAGCTAAATCTATACTTTATAGTATTGCTATCTGTCCATTCTCATTGTCAATTGAGTTCATAAACCGTCCCTTCAAAATGGCTTAAAGAAAAAAAAATGCATCAATAGGTTCTCATTTTATAGCGCCGTGAATATAAGCTTTATAGCGGATTTGGGCTATTATATTTTCTGGAAGGCTAGATAAATGGCTAATAGCTGCTAACGTTATATCCAATGGCATTTCCGTTTTACAGATGCTACAGAAATAACTCAACTGCATATGATCGGGACTGTCCCAAAGCATGTATGCATGAAAGGGGGGGGGGGGGGGGGGCGGGGGACATCGTTTATTATTATTGATTACCAATAACAGTGTTTGTCTAACTAGCCACATAGAACGGTGTCCGATCGGGCTGTAATTTACGTGAAGGGGATCTTACAGTGGTCGGGCCTGATCCCCCCGAGCATTTCCCCGTTATCGATCGCCATCTGGTAGATCGATATGTCCATTGGCTGATGATAAATCCCCTTATTGCATGGTGAAATCTGCGATCCGAAATGTAATCCAAGCTACAGGCTGTAGATCCAGAATCCTGCTACTGGAATCTCCCTTGAAAGAAAATAAAAATTAACTGATCCCTTCAGCCACAGGGCACACTGCAGTCGCGCGATGGCGCCCCTAAGAGGATCTGGCCGGTATTGCACATTGTCGAATTCATAGAGTATTGAAAATCTGCAGTGCCGCTCGGCGACCTTGAACAGGTTATTAAAATGGAATAAAAGCAATAACAACTTCCCACGGATATGTCCGTGATTCTGTCCACAACGCATGGATTCGAAACACGGAGATCTCCGTGGCCTGTCCCCATTGTGTTAAGTGTCTGCTCAAGGACACTTTGACATGCTGCCAGGGAGGAGCAGGAATCCAACGGGAACCTTCCGACTACCAGACAACTGCTCTACCTCCTGAGCCACTGTCTCCCCTGTTGTTTGATCCTAATGATTCAGTCCATATGTCAATCAAGTTGTACGTGTTTTGATTGATGTGTTATCCGTGCTTTTTTGGATTCTTCGCTTCTTCTAAAATCACAACAACAACAACAACAACAACAACAACAACAACAACAACAACAACAACAACAACAGCAACAACAACAACAACTGTATGGAACAGAAAACTGCATTTGATTTATTCAATAGCAGAGACATGCGGCTTCGCTTACCGCCAAATGGAATTCAACGATACAAAGTAGCTCTACAAGCCCAGTGAAGTGAAAGAGATCAAAGAGATGAGAGGGAGAGAGGGAGGGAGGGAGAGAGAGAGAGGGGGGAGAGAGATAGAGAGAGAGAGAGGGGGAGGGAGGGAATAGAGGGAGAGAGGGGGGATGAGGGAGGAAGGGAGAGGGAGGGCGAGAGGGGAGAGGAAGGGGGAGAGGGAGAGAGGAAGGGAGAGAGGGAGGGATGGGAGGCAGTAGTAGGGACACTTTTTATTTCAGAGAAATTGGTATCTGATGGTTTCTCAGGATTTCAATATCAGCCCCACCCCCACCCCCCTCTCTCTCTCTTACCCACACACACACCTTCTTTCTCCTGTCTCTCTCCCCTCTCTCTCTTTCTCACACACACACACACACACACACACACACACACACACACACACACACACACACACACACACACACACACACACACACACACACACACACACACACACACACACACACACACACACACACACACACACACACTTTCTCTCTCCTCTCTCTCAAACACATACACACACTATCACTCCTCTCTCTATTTTTCTCTTTCTCTCGCTCTCTCGCTCTCTCTCTCTCTCTCTCTCTCTCTCTCTCTCTCTCTCTCTCTCTCCTCTCTCTCTCTCTCTCTCTCTCTCTCTCTCTCTCTCTCTCTCTCTCTCTCTCTCTCTCTCTCTCTCTCTCTCTCTCTCTTACGTGTCCTTTAGAGCAGGGGTTCCCAAACTTTTCAGGCCAGGACCCAGAAAATAAGGCATCAGAGAGCCGCGGCCCAATGCAGGCTTTTTTTTTTTTTTTTTTTTTGCAGGCGACCGATTTTTTAAGCCAAATATCACTTCAATCCTATTACGTTAGTTCAAGTTAGTTATTCATTTATATGTGCTATTTATGAGAGGGCTAACTTGTTGCAAAATAATAATGATAATAATAATAGCCTCATTAAAATACTATTGTTGCTTCGGTTGTTTTCAGCGTTTTATGTGCATAATCTGTTATTTAGTTTGAAATGTTCGTTGAAATAAGTTGATTCTTTTGTTTTTGTTTATTATTAAGTTAATATAAAACCATATAGTCACATTTTAGAATACAATAGAATAGAATACAACTAGAAACACAGTCCTGGCCTGCTTCTAAGTTCAGTGGCCTGACAAAAAATGTAAAAAATTAAAAAAAAAAAAAAAAAAAAAAAAAAAATTATTTTTTTGTTTGTTTTGGAAATCATCTTGCGGCCCACCCGTGGCTGCTCGCGGCCCACATTTGGGTCGCGACCCCGACTTTGGGAACCACTGCTTTAGAGGATCCTCCCCATTTATCTCCCTCTCTATCTGGCTCCTTCTCTCCCTCCTCTTCCTATCTGTTCCTCACAATGCATTTAAATGGGATACTTACAGATTCTCCCCTCTCTCTCACCCCTTCACACCCTATCCTGGGTCGCACCCCCCCACCTCCCACCACCCCAACAACCCTGCAACAACCCCCTCGCAAAGCAAGAACAGCCCCAAAACTAATGTGAACCAGGGAGACATTACAAACAAGCAGGTCGCTGTGTCCTTCATGAGAAGAGGGGGAACACACATTCTCTCTCTCTCTCTCTCTCTCTCTCTCTCTCTCTCTCTCTCTCTCCTCTCTCTCTCTATCTCTCTCTCTCTCTCTCTCTCTCTCTCTCTCTCTCTCTCTCTCTCTCTCTCTCTCTCTCTCTCTCTCAATACGAACATAAAAGGACCACTCCATATGCAGCTGTCCACCTGCCACTTTACCTTGCACTATTATGTTCAACATAAGATCTGCCAGGCGGCTAAGTGGCGCAGTGGGCAAGGCGCTCGCCACTAACGCAGGAGATGCTGGGTTCGAGCCCAGCTCTCGGTGTTGCTTCCGGCTTAGCTGGTCGTTCATACTAATACAATTGGCAGTATTAGAGGGTGGGAAAGCCGGTGGGTGGGGATCGGACGTTGTGGACAGCGACTCCTACAGGTCGGTTGGTGCGCCTGTACAGCAGAATCAGGAAGCAACGGGGGCAGCGTGAGCCTCCCACGCGTTACTCCTCACCGCTGAGAGATTGCGCTGTGCAGGTGAAAAGATGCAACGGCTGCCTCCTCGTGTACCGGAGGGGACACGTGATGCAAGGCTTCGTCCACATTGCAGCCGACCAGTGGGAGGCATGGTCTAACAATGTTCGAGACAGGGGAGGGTAGACTTGGATAATATGAAAATTGGGATGGGAGAAAAATAGAAAAATGGGGAGAAAAAGTAGATTAAAAAGAGCCTAGAGGCTTTTAAATCGCTGCTCAAAACGCACCTCTTTTCCCTGGCCTTTGACCAGAGTTAGCCTGCCACTTTTGCTGTTACTCTGGACTTTTTATCACATTTCTTGTCTCTTTTATATTGCACCTTGTTCTTGATTTTCTTAATTGTACAGTACCCTTTCTGTAATTTTGGTGTATTTTTACTTATTACTGTAGTGTATGTGTATGTGTTTTTATCATGTACCTGTGAATCACTTTGGTTTGGCTTTAAAATAAAGATGACTTGACTTGACAATATTGACATAATATATATATTTTTTACTACAATGTTTACACTGCTGCTGTTTTTAACTGTGTCCTGTGTTTTTATAATGTATTTTATTCAATTGTATGCACCATTAGAGTGGCAAGTACAGTTTTGTTGTATACTACACAATGACAAATAAAGGCTGATTCTGATTCTGATTCTAAATCTGCATTTTGCTATGATGCTCTCTAGCTCATGGAATGAACTCCAACAGTCCTTAAAGATTAATATTCTCCCCTCTGTTGCAGAGTTTAAAACCTTGATCTCCAACCATTGTCAATAAAGTTGTACATGTTTTAATTGATTTGTTATGGTGAGAATAGGTACTGTATGCAGTGTGAAATAAATATATATGTGGCTAGTAGTTGTTTTAATATAGTTGTGTATATTGAATAATGCTGTATGACCAGGCATCGTATGGCCATAGTCCTTATTGTATATTTTTGTAAATAATAAATGGGTTTGTGCCAAATCCCAAAAGCGACAATGTCTGTTAAGCTATTGCTGTTCCCAAACTTTTTTGACCATGCACCCCCCGTCACCTCCCGACCTAGCTGACGCACCCCCCAATGCTCAACATAAAAAAGACAACACAGTCTATTCATAGGCGCACTAAAGGCATCAGGGTTTAATCCAATAAGAACACATACCAAAGTGCAGTAGGCCTATGAAAAACAAATAAAATACTTCACCACATGAAAGAACAAAATGAGAATTACATGCGTAGACTCAGAACAGATTGGCCAAAAAACTAAACACATTTTCATGGATTTTCAAGTGCAGTGGCCTGCAGAAAGAGAGTAACGTGACTTAATTTGGCACGCTTGGTTCTGGGTCCGTTCGGAGGAGAAGAAAAGGTCTGGAAACAAGTGTTTGTGGAGCAATGGTCCGGGAGTGAACGTTTGTTTATTGGCAAACAGCAGCAATGCAATTCTCCAAAGCAGTACAAGTTTATCAAAATCTCCCTGACACACACAGTTCGGTTCCCTGTCGAGTGTGTCCTAATGTCGAGACTGCTCGGTATTTAAACATTTTCTCGACCCCCGTACTGGAGTCGACTGGTCCACATAGCATAATTACAATACATTTATTTAATAACAAAGGCTGACTTTCGTCATAGACATTAACATGGTAATTCACTCATTCTGGCTCCTGTGTGGAGGGTAATCTTGTTCCACCTGTATGTGGGTCCTCAATTAGTTTAGTTTCGTGTGTGTGTGTCTGCCAACTTAATTTGCATAGGCTCTGGTGAGGGGAAGCTGGCCAGCTTTGGCTTGTTTTACAGGTTGGCTTTATAATTGAATTTGTGCCATGATTTACTTATTATTGTTATTTGTAACTTAGTATCAAATCAACTGGCCCTATGAACATAAATGTTACTTCAAGAGCGAGGGGGCAGAGAGGAGTGGAAGGGAGGGAGAGAGAGCGCGAGAGAAAGGCATGATTATTCCCAGTATAGGCCTGAGATTAATCATAATTGCAATTGCTTTTGCTTGGGTTTGTGTTGTTTTCTCTGTTATGTGGAGTCATGTTCTACCTGTGTTTAATTTTAAATGAATATATTAAAACCAGCACTAACCTGGTAGCAATAATAATATTGATGGCTAATTACTTACCCTCGTTTACTGGACGGCCCGTCACGCACTCGAGCGCACTTCGCGGCACTTTGCCCTCGTCTCTCGGCTTAATGCTATAGATGTGCACAAAGCTCTGCGAAGTTTGGTGATTTGGCAATTGAAGACAGTTTAATGCGCAAGTCCTTCTCAACATCATGCAGTCTGGCGATATTTTGTCTTCACTGCTGTGAGCAGGGACTCCAGCCTCGCATAGATTTTTGGTGAAATATTGTTGTAGTGACAGTTGTGGGACATGGGGAAAACTTCAAATGGGTTGAATCCACGTCTCTGAGACGCATTCCATAGGTGGGAAATATGTCCGTAGCTGCTCAGCGAGTTGGTTGAGCTGTTCCGTTATTAGACTTTTTACAGGTTCACCCATGACAACTTTGTTTCCCTCCAAGAACACATGAAGTGTAGGCAAACACATGAGCATAATATACGGTGTGCCACAATAATAGCGCACCGGTCCCAGTCGTGCGCCAATGGCATTTTGGCAGGAAGTAAAGTGCATTTTGTATACATCTTTTTTAAATTATTATTAAAACGTAAATCTTTTATTGAAAAGTTTCGTACATTTCATGATTTACACAGTGAAAATCCCCATTTGAAATAATGTATATTAGTTATATGTATTAGTAAAATAACACCATAGCACAGCCATTAGCCTTTTCATGTCACGCACCCCCAAGAGAGAACATATTTAACACACCTGACGACCAGCGCTATTGATATGCAAATACTTATGCGAGTACTTATCTGGGCGTGCACGTAGTGCACCCCTGTCCCATGAAGAACGCATGCCTGG
>NC_140182.1:72833485-72848485 GCF_963971535.1 Notolepis coatsorum
TCCATCCATCCATCCATCCATCCATCCATCCATCCATCCATCCATCCTTCCATCCATCAGTGTGTGTGTGTGTGTGTGTGTGTGTGTGTGTGTGTGTGTGTGTGTGTGTGTGTGTGTGTGTGTGTGTGTGTGTGTCTGCCTGCTCTAGTGTGATAGACAGGTGCCGTCTGTGTCCCCTGGTCCCTGTGGACAGTGTGGAGAGGAAGGGAAACCCTCTGATTGGCCTAGTGTCCCTCACCGCCACCACTCACACCTACACCGAACCCCCCCCCCCCCCCCCCCCAACTGGCCCCGGTATTCACTGTCATATTCAACCTGTCCTTAGAACAGTCTGTCATCCCCACCTGTCTGAAAAAGTCCACCATTATCCCTGTACCCAAAAAATCCACTCCCACTTGCCTCAACGACTATCGCCCTGCAGCTCTCACCTCCATAGCCACAGAGTTCTTTGAGAAGCTAGTGAAGGGCTACATCTGTTCCAACACTTTGGACCCCCTGCAATTTGCATATCACCCCAACAGGTCCACGGAGGACGCCATAGCCCATGTGCTGCACACAGCAGCATCACACCTGGACAAAAGGCAGGGGAACTATGTGAGAATGCTATTCATCGACTACAGCTCAGCATTCAATACCATAGTCCCCTCCAAACTCCTAGCCAAGCTCTGACAGGAAGACCCCAGGTGGTGAGAGCAGGCAACTGCACCTCCTCATCTATCACTCTCAACACAGGGGCCCCCCAGGGCTGTGTTCTGAGTCCCCTCCTCTACTCGCTGTACACACATGACTGTGTGGCACAGCGGAACAACAACACAATTATCAAGTTTGCTGACGACACAGTCTTTTCACCAGACAGCTCAAACTCTCAGTGGCGAGGAGTAACGTGTGGGAGGCTCACGCTGCCCCCGATACTTCCTGTTTCTGCTGTACAGGCGTCACCCAACCGACCTGTAGGAGTCGCTGTCCACAACGTCCAATCCTCCACCACCGGCTTTCCCACCCTCTAACACTGCCAATTGTGTTAGTATGACGGCCGGCCAAGCCGGAAGCAACAGCGAGAGCTGGGCTCGATACCAGCATATCCTGCGTTAGTGGCGAGCACCTTGCCCACTGTGCCACCCAGCCGCCCACACAAGGCCTTTCTTTATGTCAAATAGTGTATGCTCACACAAAGGTATTGTATCATGTTGACTTTACACTGCAACAGAAATAAGGGTAGGTTCCCCTGAATCATAAAAGGTATAACACTTGATACCGACTCAAAGGATAAGCTCAGTATTGGCAAAGATACAACACTTTGTATGTCCAGGAGAACCTTCGTCTATGCTAGAGGGTTAAAACCTGACGTCAGGCACCCATTCAAAGAAAAGAACATGCTGTGATAGAAGGATTCTGTGAAATTCATGCGGCCACTCTGTCTCTCTCTCTGTAAGGCCTGTTTGTTACTAGAAAAACCTCATTCCAGAGATTCTTTGTAATCACTAAAAACCCAGTAAGAATCTTTATTCTAGGCTACATCATTAACTATAACACTTAAGTGCTGCCCTGGGCCCATAACACTGTAACACCATAAAATGCCTTTCATATTAAGATAATTTCTTTCACAAAACAAGCGAGTGCAGTGCAGTGCAGCTCAGCGCGGCGTGTGGCTGAATTGGGATCAACACAGTGCTGGTGTCTCTCCAGATCAACACAGTGCTGGTGTCTCTCCAGATCAACACAGTGCTGGTGTCTCTCCAGATCAACACAGTGCTGGTGTCTCAAAGACCCAGACCTCCCCCTTCAGCCCCCCGAGGCCTCCACCACATCCCAGGCTCATTGTAGCTTTGTCCCTGCTAGACAGGGTTTAGCCATGCTGTCGCCCTGGCCACGTGGCTTACAGTGTATATCCATGATCCATGATGAGAGAGAGAGAGAGAGAGAGAGAGAGAGAGAGAGAGAGAGAGAGAGAGAGAGAGAGAGAGAGAGAGAGAGAGAGAGAGAGAGAGAGAGAGAGAGAGAGAGAGAGAGAGAGAGAGAGAGAGAGAGAGAGCTGGCTGCAGGCGATGACATAAACAGCCAATGTATGATGATTGATTCTAAGTCACATGTCTCCTGTGGGGATTAAAAACGTTGCGCAGAATTCCGTTGCAGTGGGTGAGCGGCTCCAAATTACCATGCACTTCACACGGAGAGCAAATGACTGGGGAGAAGACTTAACAATTAATTTGTCAGTTGCCTGTCATCTAATGTCGCTGTCCGCTCACCGGGTGGTTCTGAAAACGAATAGCCGAGAATAAGTAGCCCAGGTACTGTAGACGGGATGCACTCATTATTTTCAAATTCTGATGTTCTTTGACATCGCCGTCCCCCAGGTAGCCTGGGCCAGCCTGACCATTAGCAGGCGGAGACAGGACATGGGAGCAGATAGGGAGGAGACGCTCAGTATGGACTCCCTGCCAGGGAGGTAGGTCTCTCAGCACATTGTGGATACAGGGGGCTTGATCCTCTGCCTCTGATATCAGCTTAACACAACTTTACCCTGCATGTCTCCTGAGCACTAAAGCTCTCTCTCTCTCTCTCTCTCTCTCTCTCTCTCTCTCTCTCTCTCTCTCTCTCTCTCTCTCTCTACTCTCTCTCTGTCTCTCTCTCTGATACTTCCTCCATGCTGCCCTCTCAAGTCTCTCGCCCATTGACTCCTTCTTCCTCTACCTTATTATTTCATTTCAAATCATTATTTAAACTCGAAAGGCAACTGAGATCTCCCTCTTTTACGGTCACGTCGAGTGTACGTACAGAGTTAAGCAAAAAAAAGGCATATCAAATCACATAGCATATACATTCACAACAATCAATTAAAACACATACAACTTGATTGACAAAGGTTGGAGATCAAGGTTTTAAACTCTGCAACAGAGGGGAGAATCTCAAGCTTTTTTTGGAGGCCATTCCATGAGCTAGGGGGGCATCATAGCAAAATGCAGATTTACCCTGTTCATAACAAACTCAGGGGACCTTAAGGACCAGTCACTAGAACGGGTTCTAAAATTCCATTCCAATAATGATGTAGTATAAGGAGGTAGCTTACCAATAATGATGTATGATGTAGTATAAGGAGGTAGCTTACCAATAATGATGTATGATGTAGTATAAGGAGGTAGCTTACCAATAATGATGTATGATGTAGTATAAGGAGGTAGCTTACCAATAAAATTATGTAGTATAGGGAGGTAGCTTACCAATAATGAGATGTATGCTGTAGTATAAGGAGGTAGCTTACCAATAATGATGTATGCTGTAGTATAAGGAGGTAGCTTACCAATAATGATGTAGTATAAGGAGGTAGCTTACCAATAATGATGTAGTATAAGGAGGTAGCTTACCAAAAATGATGTAGTATAAGGAGGTAGCTTACAAATAATGATGTAGTATAAGGAGGTAGCTTACCAATAATGATGTAGTATAAGGAGGTAGCTTACAAATAATGATGTAGTATAAGGAGGTAGCTTACCAATAATGATGTAGTATTAGGAGGTAGCTTACCAATAAGGGCCTTCAAAATGAACATCTGCCACAACCTTTCACTTTCCTCTCTTGACCTCATTCCATCCATCCATCCATCCATCCATCCATCCATCCATCCATCCATCCATCCATCCATCCATCCATCCATCCATCCATCCATCCATCCATCCATCCATCCATCCATCCATCCATCCATCCTTCCATCCATCCATCCATCCATCAGTGTGTGTGTGTGTGTGTGTGTGTGTGTGTGTGTGTGTGTGTGTGTGTGTGTGTGTGTGTGTGTGTGTGTGTGTGTGTGTGTGTGCGTGTGTGTGTGTGTGTGTGTGTGTCTGCCTGCTCTAGTGTGATAGACAGGTGCCGTCTGTGTCCCCTGGTCCCTGTGGACAGTGTGGAGAGGAAGGGAAACCCTCTGATTGGCCTAGTGTCCCTCACCGCCACCACTCACACCTACACCGAACCCCCCCCCCCCCCCATCTGGCCCCGGTATTCACTGTCATATTCAACCTGTCCTTAGAACAGTCTGTCATCCCCACCTGTCTGAAAAAGTCCACCATTATCCCTGTACCCAAAAAATCCACGCCCACTTGCCTCAACGACTATCACCCTGTAGCTCTCACCTCCATAGCCACAAAGTTCTTTGAGAAGCTAGTGAAGGGCTACATCTGTTCCAACACCTTGGACCCCCTGCATTTTGCATATCACCCCAACAGGTCCACGGAGGACGCCATAGCCCATGTGCTGCACACAGCAGCATCACACCTGGACAAAAGGCAGGGGAACTATGTGAGAATGCTATTCATCGACTACAGCTCAGCATTCAATACCATAGTCCCCTCCAAACTCCTAGCCAAGCTCAGGGACCTGGGCTTGAACTATGACCTCTGCCAGTGGGTCTTGGACTTCCTGACAGGAAGACCCCAGGTGGTGAGAGCAGGCAACTGCACCTCCTCATCTATCACTCTCAACACAGGGGCCCTCCAGGGCTGTGATCTGAGTCCCCTCCTCTACTCGCTGTACACACATGACTGTGTGGCACAGCGGAACAACAACACAATTATCAAGTTTGCTGACGACACAGTCTTTTCACCAGACAGCTCGAACTCTCAGTGGCGAGGAGTAACGCGTGGGAGGCTCACGCTGCCCCCGATACTTCCTGTTTCTGCTGTACAGGCCCATGCATACATACATATATAGATAGATAGATGTTACGAGTGGAACGTTTCGTTGGCATGGTGGAATGTGGAACCCAATTGCAGCAGATAAACGGAGAGAGAATTGACAGGAGGCGGAATGCGTGGTTGGCTCTTTCAAAATAACGTGCACTTTATTTGTGATACACGGAGCATAATATAAAAAGAAACACTTTGAAACTAGGAAAGAAAAAAGAGACTGTGGTCTCAAAAAACGATATAAACACAACTACACAGAGTACTCACGACGGTGAACAGCAAACAAAAGTAATGACCCAGCAAAGGACTGCTGGCCGACAACACTTAAATACAAGGACTAATTAGAGACAAGAGGATGATTAGTGAATGACAGACAGCTGGGGAGATGACTAAACAGAAAACATAACAAGGACATATACAAAACATGACAAGACCAAACGCACATAGATACAACACAAGGGAGACAAAACTAAATTAGACAATGGTGCACAGCACCGACAACAGATGAACACACAACAGATTAGTGATGACAGACAGGACATTAATAAGTAAAAGACAACAAAGATGAATACACTGAACTAGGCCACCTGGTGGTTGAGAGCCGTAGTTCAGGTATGGGAAATGTCCATGGACAGATGGGGGTTGTGGAGCAGGACGGGGGGGGAAATGTCCATGGACAGATGGGGGTTGTGGAGCAGGACCGGGGGGACCGTTACAGATAGATAGATAGATTATATGTCAAATGTAAACAGATTATAGACGTAACATGTAAACCGATTATAGATGTAAAATGTAAACAGATTATACTTATTATTTCTACGGAAAAGTATATAAAGGAGGAATACATATAAGAATAGGAATGAGGGGAACCTAATTATAATTAACAATAATTATGTTATTCTATTCTAGGAACCCGTCCTACGGTGGCCTACTCAGGCCAAATAAACACAGCAGTCCACTACAGCAGGCACGTGCACACATAGAGGCCAAGGGTGCTTGAGCACCTGCTTTTTGAGCCTCATCAAAAAAGTTCCATTTTTGAATTTTTTGATTTTTTGATTTTTTTTACCGTTACGCATATAGACTGCCCTTCCAACTGAAAAATGTCAGGATAGAATCAAAATATTAGATAAGTGAGCTCCTGCACTGATTATTATAGTTCAATATTCAATATTTGATCACCAAAACCCCCCAAAAAGCATAAAAAGGGGGCCCCCTGCCCGAAAAGGGCCCTTAAAAATCGCGCTACGTGCGCTCGGTTAATATATACACACAAGTGTAGTGCCCTTTTCAGCCTTTGAGCACCTGCCCCTCTAAAGTCCTGTGCACGTCCCTGCACTACAGTCCAGTCAAGTCAAGTCAAGTCAAGTCAAGAGTTTTATTTGCAGTCCAGGTATAATAACGCAATCAACACCTCAGCTTGACATTAGCCCCGGATCTACAGCACAACACCACAGACCTACAGCACGTCTACACTAACAGGCAGCTCAGGCAGCAACCCTGCCACCCTGGTTCATAATCACCTCCACAGGTTCACTATGCTGACACACACACACACACGCGCGCGCGTACGCGCACACGCACGCACGCACGCACGCACACACACACACGTACGCATGCACACACAGGCATTTCCTTTTTTAACTACACATTCTCACTGTTATTTGCACTAGAAACCTGTATATTGTCTCAAAATTGCAGATTGCACACACTATAGTTTTACTCTATATTGACACATTCTAATATCCATATATGTACATAATATCACACTAGTCTTTATTCCTGTTCATGCATACATGTCTATAGTTTCAGATTCAGATCATTTGATTGTCACAGCTTTTTTTTTAAATGTACATACATTCAGAAAAATTTGAAATTCCTGGCTCCTCAATCGTAGTAGATCTGTAAAAAAATAAAAATTAAACTATATACAACGATCTATACAACCTATACAATACAGTGTTTATCTGTCTGTCTGTCTATCTATCTCACTCAGAAATGCACAGCTATACGTACTAAAACTCACTCTCTCACTCACTCACAAATATTTGAAATTTTTGAAATTTATTTGAAGGATAAACCCCTTGAGATATGCTATCTCGTTTTCGAGGGGGTCCTTAACATAGGATACACATGAAAGCATGCACGCACGGAAGCACGCAAACACACTGCGCCCACAGGCATGGACACACGTAAAGAGCACTCACTCGGGTGCACTGTGACTTTATGCTCATATAATGTAAGGCTCCATAATACAGTTTTTTTTACGACTGCTTTGATGCATTTTGCACATCAGAGTTTCAATGTGCAAAACTCTTAACACAGAATGCTATACTGCAAATTTTGGGTTTAAAATGCAATATAGCATGCAAAATTCAAATACCAGTGTAAAATCAGAGAATAGTATATGCAAAAGCTTATAACGGCACCAAAACATTAGATATGTCAAACAATTAAGTGAACAACTGAACCAAATTAGATTGTCCTGCAAAAGTGTATCATAGTGTCAGAACAGTGGATATGTTCATTGTTGAAGTTTAATTATTGGTGAACTTTTCAAATACAACGGTCATTATCAAATAATGCGGTCAAACTCAATATACTTGTTACCAAAATAGACTATGCAATGGTAATTTCCTCATAACCCCTGTGATAGACTGCAGTATAGTGCTTGTGTGTTTATGAAAGACAAACTAAATATATGATTACAGTTAGGGATGTCCGATATTATCGGCCCTACCGATATTATCGGCCGATATTGGCATTAAAATGTCTGAATTAAAAAAAGATAATAATATCTGAAAAATAAAAATAAAAAATCTAACCCTAACTAACCGTACTGTCATGCACTTGTCCTAATAAACTAACCTACACTGTAGCACTCAACACTTTGATGAACATTGTTGCTCAGCTGATAGAGTTGTGCCCTTCCTGATGGCTTGTTGTACAGAACTTGTAAGTCGCTTTGGATAAAAGCGTCAGCTAAATGACTAAATGTAAAATGTTAATGTAATATCGGAAATTATCAGTATCGGTTTTCAATTTTTTTTTTATAAAAAATGTGTCCCCTTTATTTAACCTTTATTTACCCAGGCAAGCAAGTAAGAACAAATTCTGATTGTATTTATTGTCAAAAGTATGCATAATGTTGTGTTAATTCCACGACAAGAGATATGTAATGTTAATTACCTGAAATTATTCTGCTTTTGGGGGGGGGGGGGGGGGGGGGCTGCATATATCGGTTGATACTGGTTGACATCGGTATCGGAAATTAAGAGTTGGACAATATCGGTATATCGGTATCGGTAAAAAAGACAATATCAAACATCCCTAATTACAGTATTTGAAGTTTAATCATTACAGTAAAGAAAAATACATACAGTAATGATATGTACTGTACAGTAAAAACAAAAACAGTTACAGTAAACAAACTATTGTAAAGAACAGTAAAAAATAGTTACTTGGTGCTTTTTCAATGTTCACCCAATAGTCGTGAGGCTGATTGACTGGATATTTTCAAAGACTCCGTTATCAGCTATTACAGTAACACAGAATGCTATACTGCTAATTTTGGGTTCAAAATGTAATGCAGCATGCAAAATTACCGTAAAATACCAGTGTCAAATCAGAGAATAGGTTATGCAAAAGTTTACAGTATCACAGCACCAGAACAGTGGATATGTGCATCGTTGAAGTTTACTTATTGGTGCATTTTCAAATACAATGGCCATTATCAAATACAGTAATGCGGTCAAACACAGAATACTTGTTACCAAAAGAGACTATATGCAATGGTAATTTCCTCATACAGTAACCCCTGTGATAGACTGCAGTATAGTGCTTGTGTTTTTATGAAAGATTATTTGAAGTTTAATTGTTACAGTAAATAAAAATACATTACAGTAAACAAACTATTGTAAAAAAAAAATCGGCATTTGGCCAAAGAATTTCATCGACGTCACATCTGACCGCCATGTCTACAAGTGCCCTCTCCTGCTGCACAGAGAGAAGACGGCCACGTCCTCCACTTGGTGGTGCTCGTTCAGTTCTAATGTACAGTAAAGATAACAATTACAAAAGTAATTCACACCCACACCTTTAATATTTATGAAATATAGCCTACTGTAACAGACAACAATATCAATTTCACAATTACTGTAATTTACACATATTTACTTACCGATTATCTCTCTTACTGTAAAACATCGTATAATGGATGCCACCGTTGACCTGTTCAGGTTTGGCTGCACTACCCTGCCAGCTTCAGCCAGTGTTAGACCTCGGTTTACTGTATTACGTGGTCAACAATTGTGGTTATAATTTCATTTGAGACAGATGTTCTTCTGCCTCCTTGGCCACGACCACGACCCCGACCATGACCCAGTCTTTCGTTGCCAACCTCAGCTGCACCAACTTGCTCCATGTTGCTCCTTGCTTCAGATTTATAAGCAGCCTTTTATGTAGTGGTGAAGAGATTATCAATTGTATTGCAATGCTACTCACCTGGGCAAGGTTGTTGAAGGTAATGAGACATTAGTACAAACACCTGTTGAATTGATTTAGTGATCTGCTTGTGTAGCAATAAGTTATTGAACATTGATGTAGTATTAGGTGGCTGTATTCTGAGACTGGAGCATATGATTTAGAGTTTGGCACTTTGTATTAACAGTTTTGCACTTTATATGTAAACATAGCATTTCGTATCTTAGAGTATGCATTTTGAAAGTCAGTTAGGCAATTAGCATTTTGAGTTTTTCACATTGAAACTCTGATGTGCAAAATGCGTCAAAGCAGTCGTAAAAAACTGTAATACCTTACAACTGTAATACAACAATAGACTACATGGCAGCCAGCAGCGGCCGGATGTCGCTACACAGACAGTCAATTATCAACTCGTATAGAAATCCTACAGCGTGGACGGACTAAGACAGGGAGGGGAGGTGGGGTAATACGGGAGAGACAAAGAGTGTCAAGAGAGAGAGAGAGAGAGAGAGAGAGAGAGAGAGAGAGAGAGAGAGAGAGAGAGAGAGAGAGAGAGAGAGAGAGAGAGAGAGAGAGAGAGAGCAAGAGAGAGAGGGAGAGAGCAAGAGAGAGGGAGAGAGAGAGCAAGATCAAGAGGGAGAGAGAGGGAGAAAGCAAAAGAGAGAGAGCAAGAGAGAGAGATAAAGAGAGAGAGCAAGAGAGAGTGAGAGAGAGAGTGAGAGAGTGCGAGAGATAGAGAGAGCAAGAAAGAGAGGAAGAGAGAGCAAAAGAGAGAGAGCAAGCAAGAGAGAGAGAGAGAGAGAGCAAGCAAGAGAGAGTGAGAGAGAGAGAGAGAGAGAGTGCGAGAGATAGAGAGAGCGAGCAAGATAGAGAGAAGAGCGAGCAAGAGAGAGAGAGTCAGTGAGAGAGAGAGCGAGAGAGAGGCTTGGTGACAGCAGTGACAAAGAGAGATGAGAGCCAACTGCAGAGAGACACAGGAGGACAATGGAGAAGAGAGAGAGAGTTGTGTTTCCACAGACAGACAATTATTCATGAATTTCCCAGAAGTAGGTCTACTCTGCAGTGTGTCAGCTTGTGGTGAATAGTGAGGTATTAATGTTTGTGTAATGTGTGTGTGTGTGTGTGTGCGTGTGACTGTGTGTGCATGTGTGTGCATGTGTTAAGAGTAGGCCATCATCCTGTGAGATTACCGATAGCCAATGCTATCGTCCACATTTCTGCCCCTTCTCTGTCTCTCTCCATCTCCCTCTCTCAGCAGTGGACTGACGTCTCCCTGAAAGCTAACAAACATGGCCACAATATAACAAATACAGTCTATTCTTTTATGTTATTGTATTATTATACTAATTAATCGTCCCTACTAACACAATTGGCAGTGTTAGAGGGTGGGAAGCCGGTGGGGTATGTATCCTGGTTGTTGTAAACAGCGACTCCTACTGGTCGATCAGAAAAAGTAGATAAAAAGTAGATAAAAAAAATAATAATTCAATGAACACATATATTTAATCCTCGAGTCACCCTTGTCGCAATTCTGGTCAAATTGGTTAGGGTTAGGGCTATATTTTATGTACAGATGCAGCCATTAGTGTTCCTAACCATTTTGCAGCGGTGTATGAATTAATGTTGCTGAATTAAATAATTAAACAGTTAAAACCTGTCAAATCAGCAGTCAACGTGTATATTTTAAGCTTCACGTTTGTTTACCAACTCAACGGTGGAGTACTTGGGCTTATTTCTAAGCTCAAGGTCTATATGGGCATCCCTCTCAGAGCGGCGGCGAGTGGGTGGTTCTCGGCGCGCTCGGGAGGTTCTGTCCTAGGACAGTTACGGTGCTGTCCGTGATGCGCCTGCTCGGTATGATGGCATCTGCTCACTCTGTGGTCTCTCTTGGCCTCCTCTTCATGAGGAGGATACAGAGGTGGTTTTTTCCAGTATGGAAATGGACCCGGTGAGAGGCAAGTGGAAGCGGCTGAAGGTTCCCATGTCAGTACTGGGGGACCTCATCCTCTGGGGAGGGCCTGGTGCCCTCACCAGCGGGGTCCCCGTAGGCAGCAGGCTGTCACACGTCACGGTCTTCACCTGGCTATGGGCATTCTCCATCTGTACGGCCTGAGGGCTTTCCACATCCCCGGCAGGGTGAATGTGGGTGTAGATGTGATGTCGCGGGGCGGTCCTCACCCTGACGAGTGGGGACTACGTCTAGACATAGTCGGACAGGTCTGGGACCGATTCCGTGGCCGCCCGGGATTCTGTACGCATTCCCCCCCATACACCTGATAGCTCAGCTGTTGGGGCGGGTACGTCGGGAGCGCGGGATTTGATCCTGGTCGTGCCGGGCCGGGGGTCAGCTGTGTGGTCCCCGGCCCTGATTCAGCTCTTGGTGTTCTCTCAGGCACGCGGAACTCTGTTCTGCCTCCTGTTCTGGGGCAGCCTCTAGGCTTGGCTGCTGAAAGAGTGAATCTGGTTTTGATTGATTGATTGAAAAGTTTATTAACATATTGCAGAATGGGTACAGTACAGTACAGCTCAATACATACAATTGTTAAGGGGATGCAGACCAGAGAAAGACTTTCGTCTTGTTTACATCAGGGTCCCCCATGTACATTGTACACTGTACATTGGAATACTGACAAATCCATACTTGGTCATTTACTGTACAACTGGGTTAGGACATTTGTAGGGGCCAGTTTCGAATTGCAGTCTCCCGTAGGTGTTCTTTGAGAGTGTTTTTGAAAGTGGGTAGTGATTCACATTCCTTTACAGCTTTGGGTAGGGCGTTCCACATTGATGTGGCATAATTGCGAAACGTGTTTAGTCCCTTGTTTGAGCCGAATCTGGGTTTAACATGATTTATAATATAATTTAGGACCTGCTCCGAGGTCATCAATTGGCACACATGCGATGCATGCATGCAATTCGTATCTGCGATTAACCCATCCCGTCGTCCTTCCCCCCCAAGGGCAGCCGGGAGCAGACAGGCGTCAACGTGAGCCGCGCCAGGGGACCAATCCAAGTGCTCCTGTCCGTCTTCGTCAAGGACGCCACAGCGTTAGCGATCTTGTTGTTGTGCATGTTTTTCCATTGGGTTTATCTTATCGGGGGGGAAACCCTTGCGAGCACGGGGAGAACATGCAAACTCCACACAGAAAGGCCTGGGAGATACCCCACCTGGGTAACTGGCATCATGGAAACCTGGTCCCCAAGCGGGAATCGAACCCTGGACCTTCTTGCTGTGAGGCGACAGTGTTAACCACTACACCACCGTGCCGTTGTGGAGCTTGTGGTGGGGATGCGTCTTGACTCTTCTGTGGTTAACGCTATCCGGAACGCGCAAGCTCCGTCCACTACCGCGGCTTACGCTGGGAAGTGGCGTATGGTCGAGTGTGGGGGCAGAACATTGTTCAGCCACCCTCTAGTGATACGTTCTTGCTTGGCGTCTCAAGCCTGTGGAACGTTCTCTGTCTCCGAGTGGGACCTCCAACTGGTCCTGGGCCGGTTGATGGAGGCCCTGTTTGAGCCTCTTGAGCAGGCGCCATTGGATCGGCTGTCTTTAAGACCGCGTTCCTTTTGGCCATCACCTCCGCTGAGCGTGTGGGTGAGCTGTGTGCCCTCTCGGTGCGGCCTGAGTGCCTGTCTATTCGGCCAATAGCGGTGCGACTCTGAGGCCTAATCCAGTCTTCGTGCCAAAGAATATCCGGAGCTCTTTTTCGCTCCAGGGATATTGTGGTTCAGGCGTTCATCCGCCTCCTCACGCTAGTGAGTTGGAGGCGGGCCTTCACCTGTCGTGTCCTGTCCGTGCACTGGGGGTTTACCTCAGTCGGACTCGGGATCTCAGGGCTTCCGTTCAACTGTCTGTTTGTTACGGTGGCCCTCGCGCGGGTGAGGCGCTGTCCAAGCAGCACCTGTCACATTGGTTGTGCGAGGGCATTGCCCTTTGCTACACGTTGGCTGGACAGGTCCCCCCTCGGGCTGCTGCCCTGTTAGGGGGGGCCTCGGTGGAGGACATCTGTGCTGCGGCCTCCTCGTCCTCCCCGGGTCCCTTCGTTAAGTTTTACCTTGTGGACATGACTGGGGGTTCTGTCTCCCAGGCGGTTCTGAGGTCTGGGACCTCTCCTGCGTCCCACCATTTGGTGTGGTGGGCTAGCAGGGGTGTGTGCCACGGGGTGCTGTGTCACACGTGGTCCCGCCTGTGCTGTGCGTTTTCAGGGGTACCTGGTTCCAATATGGCAGAGTGAGACGCGATTGCCAGTATGATAATATAACGAAAGGTTATCCTATAACCTAGTTATATGAATACTGGCTGAGCGTCTCGCTCTTAGCGTCCTGAGGTCCCTTGGATGATTTTTCCGTGTACGGAAATCCTTCTGAGGAAGGTGTAGCGTGACCATTTCCGGCGTCATATAGGGAGACGCAGGGGCGTGGCCTGGTCACGTGTGAGTGCATGTGAGTGCATTTGTTTGTTTCGTGAGCACATTAAGTGCATTAAGTCCTAATGTGAAACACTGTGATTTACCTCTCTATCTTTTTCATGCTCGCTTATGCCTGTATTTTTTACTGTTGTGAAGCACTTTGAACTGCAACTTCTGTATGAAAAGTGCTATACAAATAAAGTTATTATTATTATTATTATTAGGAGATAAGAGTTATCTCAATATGGCAGAGCAAGACGCTCAGCCAGTATTCATATAACTAGGTTATAGGATAACCTTTCGTTACAATACGTTGGAAAATGAGCCAACATCTTAAGCTTCAATTTAATGTAGGAATGACTATTGAAATATGTTTCGATAATGAGCAATTCACACTAGAGTAAAAAGTGTGACAACGTCCCCCGTTCTCCCCTACAATAATGCTGTATATACCATATATATGTATTCTTACTGTATATGTACATATTAATACTACAACTCTGTACATACATCTGATTATCACTACACTCAATAGTACAAATTTATATATTTGATATCCAGTTTAATAATCACCCGAAATCAATTACCACCAACCATCGTTGTGTGGCAGTATCTTGTATCTTGTATCTTGTATCTTGTATCTTGTACATTGTATATTACTTTACTTTGCTGTTACATTTGCACTCTGGTTGGATGCCAAACTTCTTTTCATTGTACTGTAATTGTGATGTATAATGACAATACATTTAATCTAATCGAATGCAATCTAGTCCAATATAGTACAATTTACAGTGACATTGAGTATATTCAGTTAAAAGAGATATGATAAAACAAAGATAAAAACATGGGTAACACATTATAATAACACTCAGTTATGAGGTTATATTTGTAGATAATGAACTAATCATGAACAAACCATTTATATACATTCGTAAATTATTATTAAATCATTTATAACTATATTTGTATAACATTTACAAATTAGTTATACATTATTTATAACTCATTATCATCAACATTGTTTGTACTTGATTTGTTCATCATTAAATAATGTTGTTTAATGTGTAGTAAGTAACACATTTGTAGATGCTTGGATATGAAAACCTCCATTTATTTGTTCATGTTCAACAAATGATTTGTAAAACATTCTTCTATACTTCTATACAGATCTATAAATCATTTGCAAATGTTATTGTGTGCCCTAATCTAAAGTGAAGACTATTCATCATTAACAAATGTCTATTTATTATTTTTGGACATTTATGAATACACACAAAGCAATTACCAGACTTGTCTTTTAATGTTTAACAAATTATTTGTTAAGACATTCATAAAACATCTATAAATCATTTGCAGATGCTATTGCGTGCCCTAATCTAAAGTGAAGACTATTCATCATTAACAAATGTCTAATACAGTTAATTATTTGTTGA
>NC_140182.1:72853485-72880985 GCF_963971535.1 Notolepis coatsorum
AGAGGATGCTGTTGCAGTAATCTAGTCTTGATGATATGAATGCATGAACCAGTGTTTCAGCAGCGGAGAGTGATAGGGAGGGGCGGAGACGAGCAATGTTGATGACACAAAAGGCCGATGAGGAAAAGGTCCGTCATGCCATCAATAAGAGGAAAGCTAAGCTAGGTCAGCTAACTGGTCGCATGAATCAGATGAATCAATTAATGGAAGAGGACGACGACGGTAACTTGGAAGGTGGACAGACAGGATTGGTAGAATTCAACAAGCTATTTGGAGAGTTCTTTGCGCTTAATACCTCAGTCCAGGTGGTACTAAGCAAAACCAGGAGCAAGACATCAGACGAGGAGATGAAGAAAGATCAGGATGGATGGTTCACGCCGAAGGCTGACACATTTTCCAACTTCACAGAAAAGGCTGACACATGGATGGAGGAGGTGCATAAGCATATAGCGGAGTCTAGGAAGCACCAAGGCATTGGTACTGTCATTGCTACCGTCATTGGTACCGTCATTGGTGCTGTCATGGGTACCGTCATGGGTACCGTCATTGGTATCGTCATTGTGTATGTTATATGTATGTTATGTATGAACTGTTTTTTTAATTGCTGTTTTTAAATTGCTGTTATACTGTTTATGCTGTAAAGGACATCTGAATCTCCCCTCTGGGATAAATAAAGGTTTTCAATTCAATCAATTGGTACGGTACTGCATCTGCATGTCATTGGTATTGTCATTGGTTCTGTCATTAGTACTGTCATTGGTACTGCAACACTGCAACACTCCGTCAACTCAGAACCATAGCAAGATTAGCAAGCATGAGTAGCCTAATATAACGCTTGCTGGTTAACATTGCACAAGCAAGCAAGCTAGCTAGTTAGCTAGCTGAATCACCTTCAAGTCACCAGTTGACTTCCAGTTGAACATTTTCAAAATAAAAGTTCAATCAAAGTCAATTAGATGTAAAATTATTAACATTTTGGGTGCCACGATGATGGAAATGGTTTAATTCCTTTAAAGTGGAATGAATATAGGATGTGTGGTGAATAGTGGACCTAGCTAAGGTGTGTATCGCCTGCTACTACTAGATAGGGGTGGGGGAAAAACTTTGCATGGCAATACTGTATCGCTACAGGGACGTCAAGTATCGATATTTAATTATTCATAAAATAAATTTGTATAAGGAAGTTGCATTGCTCATTTCAATACCTGTAATAGTACAGTAGTCCACACACACACATGTGCATTCAGTTAAGTTGGAATATGACTAATACAAACAGTTCAGTTTGTCAGGTACATGCAACACAGATTACAGTGTTTACATCTGTCTGCTTGAGAAAATACCATGTTCTGCAATAAAAATTATTGAAGTGAGATGAACAGACTGAACATTATTTTATTAGATAAAACATGTTGACAAAGTTTTGCTTTGCAGTTGAAAAAGGTAATAAATAAAATAAAAAAAATAAACGATATATTAATATCGCAAAATATATTTAGTATCGATATACTATCGTATCGTGACGCAAGTATCGCGATAGTATCGTATCGTGAGGTCTCTGGCGATTCCCACCCCTACTACTAGAGCTACTCTAGTAGTAGCAGGCGAGAACTATTAGGAATGTCTGATCACTGAGTCTGACTCCCACCTAAACAGCATGGACTAGAATGTATAATGTATGACATATCACGCCGGTTAGGGTACCTTATGCATACTGCACCTGTACATACTTTTCTTACTCATAGTATATTTTTAGATTCTAGTGTTTATTGTAACCATATTTATCGTAATGTATAATATAACTGATAGGGCATACAGAACCTCATCTGCACCTGTGATTACACTGCCTACTTGCTTATACTATGTGTATATTCAGAGTTAATTATATTATTTACACTGCCTATTTGTACTTTCTACTGTACTATAGTTTTGTTGCCTGTATTTATGTATTCTACTATTACCCTGCCCATACTACTATTACCTCCCCTCCCCCCTCCTCCATGCTGCTACGATGCCTGCATTTCCCCAAGGGGATCAATAAAGGAATATCTTATCTTATCTTACTGGCTAACATTACCTAGCTAGCTGAATGAGCAACTGTAAAGCTAAACTGCCAAGCCGTCAACAGAATCTGTCAACTTTTCACAATGCTCAATTCTGATTTAATGCTGCTCAGATCTGCTTTTTTTTGTTTGGCTGTCATTCTTTTTTAAATGAAGCCAATATCAGATTCCAGTGTGAACTGGTCACGCTCCAACTTGACCCGCATGTGCAAATGAACAATAATGAAGATAGAAGTAAACATGGAGGACACTGAAGTCACAGTTTATGGTTTAATGTATAAGCTGATGTACAGTGGAGGCCAGCTAATTTGTGAGTAGATGATAATGGGGGCGAGGAGGAGGTAAACAGATACATTTCTTCTTTCAATATGCTTTCAAACACAGGTTACCATGCAAGGTGCCAACCTGCTCATCGGGAGCAATTAGGGGTTAAGTGTCTTGCTCAAGGACATTTCGACGTGCTTCCAGGAGGAGCTGTAATTGAACCCTCCCCAGACCAACAGTAGTGTAGCATGTGATAGTCTACATACACCCTCCCCAGACCGACAGTAGGGCAGCATGTGGTAGTCTACACCCTCCCCAGACCAACAGTGGGGCAGCATGTGATAGTCAAGTTTCAAGTTTCAAGTTTCTTTAATAGTTGTCATACAGAAGTACAGAATACTTTTATACAAAATGCTTCTTACTGTTACGCTCCAGAGACTGTGCTAGACAAGATAAGTATCAAATAACATAGTATAGCATGTAAATTAGAAGTAGAAAATGAGGTCACAGTGTTCAGTATAGACATATGTACAATGTTCGATGCAGAATAGACGTAACTGAGTTACCATATAATATACAATACTATGCAGTGTACTAATATACAATACTATATAGTGCAAAGCAGAAATGGGATGAGGTACAATTTTAGGTACAATTTACAGTAAGGTGTACGAGTTGTAGTGCAAATCCTTTATCAATAAATATAAAGTGTGGGGAGTGGGTGCTACAGTGTGTTTGTTTAAAGTGAGTGTGTGCGTGTGGATGTGTGTGCTATGTGCGTTTGATGGTTGTTGTGTAGTGTACAATTTACAGTAAGGTGTACGAGTTGTAGTGCAAATCCTTTATCAATAAATATAAAGTGTGGGGAGTGGGTGCTACAGTGTGTTTGTTTAAAGTGAGTGTGTGCGTGTGGATGTGTGTGCTATGTGCGTTTGATGGTTGTTGTGTAGTGTTCATTGTTCGTTGAGCAGCCTGATGGCCTGGGGATAGAAGCTTCTTCTGAGTCTTTCTGTGCTCGCCTTGAGACTCCTGTATCGCTTGCCTGACCGCAGCAGTTCAAAGAGGCAGTTGTTCGGGTGACTGGAGTCCTTAATGATTCTCTTAGCCTTGCCCCTGCACCGCTTGTTGTAAATGTTCTGGAGGGTGGGGAGCCCCCCTCCAATTGTGCGTTCGGCTGAACGTGTCACTCTTTGTAGTCTGCTTCGGTCTTGTGCAGTGCTATTCCCAAACCAGGAGGTGATGTTGCCAGTCAGGATGCTCTCTATTGTACATGAGTAGAAGTTCTTAAGGATCTTCTGACTGACTTGGAACTTCCTTAGGCGCCTAAGGAAGTAGAGGCGTTGTCGTGCCTTCTTCACAACACTGTCAATGTGTGTGGTCCATGTCAAGTCCTCGGATATGTAGGCTCCGAGGTACTTAAAGCTGTTCACTCTCTCAACCGGTGCCCCGTCGATGCTGAGGGGGCTGTAGTCCTTGACCCCCGACCTCCTGAAGTCCACAATCATCTCCTTTGTTTTGCTGACGTTCAGGGAGAGGCTGTTTTCCTGGCACCATCCCGCCAGGACCTTGACCTCTTCCAGGTAGGCCCTCTCGTCGTTTGCAGAGATCAGGCCCACCACCACTGTGTCGTCAGCAAATTTGATGATTGTGTTGCTACTCCGCTGAGCCACACAGTCGTGTGTGTACAGGGAGTAGAGGAGGGGACTCAGAACACAGCCCTGGGGGGCCCCTATGGTGAGGGTGATGGATGAGGAGGTGCAGTTGCCTGCTCTCACCACCTGGGGTCTGCCCGTCAGGAAGTCCAAGACCCACTGGCAGAGGTCATAGTTCAAGCCCAGGTCCCTGAGCTTGGCTATGAGTTTGGAGGGGACTATGGTATTGAATGCCGAGCTGTAGTCGATGAATAGCATTCTCACATAGTTCCCCTTCCTCTTGTCCAGGTGTGATGCTGCTGTGTGCAGCACATGGGCTATGGCGTCCTCCGTGGACCTGTTGGGGCGGTATGCAAATTGCAGGGGGTCCATGTTGATGGGGAGGGAGGAGCAGATGTAGCCCTTTACTAGCTTCTCAAAGCACTTCATCTGATCTACACCCTCCCCAGACTGACAGTAGGGCAGCAAGTGGTAGTGATAGTCTACACCCTCCCCAGACCGACAGTGGGGCAGCATGTGATAGTGATAGTCTACACCCTCCCCAGACTGACAGTGCATGGGGAATTGGCACAACAACTATATTGGGGGATGGGAGGAAAAAGAAAGGGAAGAGAGAAAGAGAAAGGCAAACTAAATTATAAAAAGCAGCATATTAATTTAGTTTTTAAGAGCTGGCGTGAAAACAGCACACAGCACAGTCTTCTCAAGCCCCGCTTCAGTTTTCCACCATTTATCATCAAAATAGCCACTCGTTATGAAGGATGACAGGATGGGAAAGGTGCACGATTCACAGTTCAGCTCCACAGAGTTCACTTTGGCTCGACCACCCATGTGTACTTTGACTACTCAGAAACTCAAAGTGTTTTACTGAAAGCTATAACGCTGCTCTTTGCTATGAGTGTGTGTTTTAAATGTATTATCATCATACAGCACAGGTACAGTACAATGAAAAGAAGCATATGACCAGAGTGCAAATGTAACTGGAAATGTAAAGTAATTGGAACACTGTAATGACTTAATATCTGTACCGAAGCCTACAGAAACGATGAGTGGTGCGCGCACACACATTTAGAAATACTCCTTAATGTCTGATTGACATCCGAGACAGGCTTGAATTCTGACAGAAGATGGCTACACCTGAAAGAGTTTGAACTGAAGTGAAAGTTGTATAATTATTATTATTAGTAGTAGTATTAATAGTAGTATTAATATACAATTTTATATATATATGAAAAAAGGATTGTCCTTATACAGCACAAGTACAGTACAACGAAAATAAGTTTGGCATCCAACCAGAGTGCAAATGTAACCATAAAGTGCAATAGGAATATACAATGTACAGGTGATTAAACTGGATACAAAAGATATAAGTTAGTACTACTGAGCATAGTGCTAATCAGATGTATGTACAGAGTTGTAGTATTAATATGTACAGTGATACAGGTATAAAGACAATATGGTAGTACGTCATACTGACCAGCAGGGTAACTAGTAAGAGTAGGTAAGGGATATGTAGAGATATAGATATACTGTAGTATCTATAGATTATGTAAAACGGATTATATGCAGATATGTACAGACAGATATATACAGTACATATATACAATATATATACGGTGTATACAGTATTATTGTACATTATATCAGAGTTATATGGGTTATATGCAGGTATATTCAGACAGATATGGATATATATACTGTATGGTAAATATCAATTTATGAATGTATATATACGGTATATATGGCATTATTCTACATGCTATCATGCTGAGTTATATGGCTATAGTATGAGGTAGGTAGTTATGATTATTATGATTACTATGATATAATGCAGTGCGTAGGGGGACTTGCTGAGTAAGACTTTTCTGAAGAATGTGTAAATATGTGGGCGTGTGCGTGTGTGTGTATGTGTGTGTGTGTGTGTGTGTGTGTGTGTGTGTGTGTGTGTGTGTGTGTGTGTGTGTGTGTGTGTGTGTGTGTGTGTGTGTGTGTGTGTGTGTGTGTGTGTATGAGAGAAGGTATTTTTGAGTGTGGGGACAATTCCAATAACCAGAGTGGAGCTGTTATTAGATTCTGAGACCTGCACGCTTTATTAAACCTTGGTTCAATCTACTGTAATAGGGAAAGCACAGCAGCGTCTTTATGAAGCAAGAACACACACACACACACACACACACACACACACACATACACATACACACACACACACACACACACACACACACACACACACACACACACACACACACACACACACACACACACACTACATCGCACAAACACACAAATGCTGCTCTCACACCACACTACACATACACACACGCATGCATGCACACACACCACATACACACATGAACACACTCATGCATGCACACGCACGCACTCACACACTAGGGGGAAGGACAAGGAGGAATATGGTCTGTAACAGTGCGACAGTTACATGGTCTTCCATTTATGACACGACACATGTATGACAGGAGGCCTGGAGAGGCCTATGGAGAAGGAGGAGGAGAGGAGGAGGAGGGAGCAGGGGGGGGGGGGTCTAAAGCTTGGGGACCCTGTGTCTCTTTGATCTTTCTAGAAGCCTCAGAGAGCACACTGCCTGCCTGCACGAGCTGCCATTCACCAATGTACAAGAGCTCCTTGATTTCTGCCCTACAGTGCATTTAACCAATGAAATGACCCTGAACATTACCACAACCTGAACACACAATTCTCCTCTATTCTCCTCTATCTTCGGGAGCGCTTTAATGGGATGATATTCATAATTAGTAACAATGTAGCATACGTGTGGTTATTGACACACACAATAGTTCATGATGCCCTCAATAATCAGACAAACGTGCAACCAGGTTGCAGCAGTTTGTAATTGGCTTCATGAAAAGGAGTAATGTGCTGAAAGGATATGCTGAAACATAAATGCCATGTAGATAACCTTGGAAGTAAACTGCAACGAAGGACGGTCGTCAAAGCAATTTTTCTGTCTGTTTTGGATTATGGAGACGTAGTTTATAGACATGCTGCTGCTTCCACTCTAAAGCCTCTGGATTCATAGCCTAGCTTAGCTTAACACAAATGAATGGAAGCAGATGTTCAGCGGCTAGCCTAGCTTAAAACTCCAGCAGAGGTGTTTTTGGCCAACGTCTATAGCCACTCCGCACCCGCTTCCATTCATTTGTGCTAAGCTAGGCTAGCTTGCAACTGGACAGCTTTCTACTGAACGCACAGGGAGGAAATTGGTATCTATCTTCTTCTCTGACTCTGGAGAAGACAGTATGTGCAATTCCAATAATGTTGGTGTGTGCCTTTAAGGCAAAATTCTGTGACAAAGGGCTCTATTTTCATGTTGGCGCAAGGCCAGTGCAGGTACAGGTGTATTTGGTTGGGGGTACGAGGTTAATTCGTTCCGCTTGCGCCTGTTTGGTAATTTCGTGACTCAACATGAATTTGCTCCCACACGGCGCCTGGGATGGTGTTGATAAAAGTCTGCTGTCGCAGTGCAATTTCGGTGTCCATTTAGGATCACATCCCACCTGCGCCTCCACCTGCTCAGACCACCTCTAAGCCCAGATGCCAGTGCTGGTGCTCTGAGCTATTTACACAGCAGCCTTGGCAAGGGCGTGCCAGAACATCTGTTTCAATTTCCCCATAAACCATTTTTATGGATGTTAGTCTATGCATTCCAACCCACTTTGAGGTAAATCCTTCAACCACTTTCTAATTGTATACAACATTCATTTGAATCTGTTAAATCACAAGCTATTTAAGCTTTACACTTGTGGTTATTGAATTTGTGTGTGGATCAAAATCAGTCGATGCTCTTCATCACTCATCACTGTGTCCTTTATGAGACGGTTGGTTGGCCCTCTCTGACGCAACACACAGGAGAGGCGCATTTTTAAGGCCCTTATTGGTAAGCTACCTCCTTGTACTACATCATTATTGGAATGGAATTTTGGAACCTATGGAACCCATTCTAGTGACTGGCTGGTCCTTAACACAATCTCTGCCACGCAATATGAGCATCTTATAGCTCTGACGCCACCGCTGTAAGCCTATGGAGTCGCTCACCTTCTTTGCAGGGCTATAACTATTTAAATAGTATAGCTATATCTGCATTACTATGGCCCATTCGACATCGGTTATCTATCGTTCAGGATGTGGGAACGTTATAGTTTTCCATTCATACATTGTCATTTAATACCGTCGTGAATATAAGTATGTTTTTAGAGTTGAACAGGAAGGAGTACAACAATTTTCATTCAATCAATCAATCTGCACGGTGATTGATTGAATGAAAATTTTATTAACAGATTGCAGAATGGGTACAATACAGTACGGCTCAATACACACAATTGTTAAGGGGATGCAGACCAGAGAAAGACTTTCATCTTGTTTACATCAGGGTCCCCCATTTTCAATTCATAATGAATTGTAAGTAAGGGTGCAACCTGCTCTGTGCAATCCATTCTTTGTGGATCTAGCCCAGAGTGTCAGAGTTTCCCAGAGACATTACAGTGCATACTTTTTTCACAATTAAGAACAATACAACAGTAAATAAATAATTTTAAGTAAAGTGCAAGACAGGACAGAACAGTGAGACAACAATAAGACTGAAAGTGCGGTGGTTGGGGACATGGATACAGTGCAACACAAAGTTCAAGTCCAGAAGTCCAGCCCTAGCAGCTCGCCATATGATGTATGATTTATATTACTTCCATGTGGCAAATAAAACTCTGAATCTGAATCTGCTGTGTGATCTTATGTGCCTTTTTTGCTTATTTCTGTATGTACACTCGACGTGACTGTAAATGAGAATCAGTTGCCTTTCGAGTTTAAATAAAGGTTTGAAATCGCACAGGAAACGTTGCCATGGTGACAGGGACTCCTAACCAACCAACTAACGGAATGCAAACAAACTAAAAGAGAAGAAGAAACATGAGGACTGGAGAGCGACAGAAGAAGACGAATTAAATACTCCAAATCGTGCAGAAATCCAATATCTAATCTAATAATTAACAAGTATAAGGTTGCAATGTCTAGAGTAGACAGGGTGTTTGTGCTCGTATTCAAAGAAACTATTTAAAATCCGACGCACGCTGAGTAGAAGAGAGAGAGAGAGAGAGAGAGAGAGAGAGAGAGAGAGAGAGAGAGAGAGAGAGAGAGAGAGAGAGAGAGAGGGAGAGAGAGAGAGAGAGATAGATGGAGATAGAGATTGGTTGAGGAGTTTAAAGAAAGAAAGAAAGAAAGAAAGAAAGAAAGAAAGAAAGAAAGAAAGAAAGAAAGAAAGAAAGAAAGAAAGAAAGAAAGAAAGAAAGAAAGAAAGAAAGAAAGAAAGCCATGGCAGGGAGGAATGAAAAAGCGTTATGACAGCATGACAGCAGAAGCAGGGGAAGGAGTGGAGAGTAGGATGAGGGCAAGAGAAGCAAGGAGGGGGGGGGGGGTGGACATACGGAGTAGTAGTAGGAGGGAGAGGAGGATGGTGGAAAACTCCAAAGCTGACTCAGAGGGATCCCTCTCTTCTCATCCCCTCCCTCCCCTCTCTCTCCCTCCCTGTCTCTCATTTTATTCTACCTTTCTTTCTCTCTTTCTTTCTCTCCCTCTCAACCCTCAGGTGTGGACAGAAATAGAACAGGGTTCCTAATAACTCTTTACCTTCTGTCTCTCTCTTTACCCTTTTTTTATATCTATAATGGAAGGAAATTTCACAGTCCAGTTCAGCACATTATAGTACAGCACATTTCAGTCCAGTCCAGCACATCACAGTCCAGTACATCACAGTCCAGTACATCACAGTCCAGTACATCACAGTCCAGCGCATCACAGTACAGCACATTTCAGTCCAGTCCAGCACATCACAGTCCAGCACATCACAGTCCAGTACATCACAGTCCAGTACATCACAGTCCAGCGCATCACAGTACAGCACATTTCAGTCCAGTCCAGCACATCACAGTCCAGTACATCACAGTCCAGCGCATCACAGTACAGCACATTTCAGTCCAGTCCAGCACATCACAGTCCAGTACATCACAGTCCAGCACATCACAGTCCAGTACATCACAGTCCAGCACATCACAGTCCAGTACATCACAGTCCAGCACATCACAGTCCAGTACATCAGTCCTGTCCAGCACACCACAGTCCAGTCCAGCACATCACTGTCCAGCAAATTGCAGTCCAGTCCAGTACATGACAGTCCAATCCAGTACATCAAAGACCAGTCCAGCACATCACAGTCCAGTCCAGCAAATCAGAGTCCAGTCCAGCACATCACAGTCCAGTCCAACACACCCCAGTCCAGTCCAGTATATCAGAGTCCAGTCCAGCACATCACAGTCACAGTCCAGTCCAGCACATCACAGTCACAGAAATGGGAGCAAAACACATTCAATATGAAAACGGTGCAACGTTAATGGGTATTACACACACACACACACACACACACACACACACACACACACACACACACACACACACACACACACACACACACACACACACACACACACACACACACACACACACACACACACACACACACACACACACACACACACACACACACACACACACACACACACACACACACACACACACACACACACACACACACACACACACACACACACACACACACACACACACACGCCATTAGTATCCTGAGATGATTGTTGTATGTGATCATCTGCTGCATCATCCATAACACACTGACCAGCAGGAGAAAACACGGAGGACTCGTCTATCAGAGTGGAGCACTGATTGATTAGCCGTGGAGCCGCCATTGATCGCCTGTTGATTGTTGATAGATCAGTGATAGATTGTTTGTTGTCGAGTCGTTCATCACCCTGCTAATCGTTTTGATTGACCAGACAAGAGTGTGCTGTATAAATGATGGTGTTTATACCATGATACAGGGACATGGCGTAATGAGCCCCAGCTCCATATCATCACATGATGAAACTGCCTGTCAAGGAGGAAGACTAGATGGGGGGGGGGGGGGCACAGGGGCTAATTCAAGGAGATTTCAAGGAGATTTATAAACAGGGATGCTAAATGGACATAGAAGGACAACTAAATTAGTTTGTCAGGAAGCAACAGTTGTGATTGGAGGATCAAGAGAAGAGGGCGGGTTTGAGATAGAGTTAGGTTAAGTTTAACCCCTTATGGAAATTCATTCTCTGCATTTTGACTATCTAGGAGCAGTGGGCAGCCGCACAGTACGATGCCCAGGGGCCAACTCCAGCTGTAATGTCAGTACCTTGGTCAAGGGACCGACTCCAGTTGTAATGCCAGTACCGTGGTCAAGGGACCAACTCCAGCTGTAATGTCAGTACCTTGGTCAAGGGACCAACTCCAGTTGTAATGTCAGTACCTTGGTCAAGGGACCAACTCCAGCTGTAATGTCAGTACCTTGGTCAAGGGACCGACTCCAGTTGTAATGCCAGTACCTTGGTCAAGGGACCAACTCCAGTTGTAATGCCAGTACCTTGGTCAAGGGACCAACTTCAGTTGTAATGTCAGTACCTTGGTCAAGGGACCAACTCCAGTTGTAATGCCATCACATTGGTCAAAGGATAAACTCTGGTTGTAATGTCAGTACCTTGGTCAAGGGACCAACTCTGGTTGTAATGTCAGTACCTTGGTCAAGGGACCAACTCTGATTGTAATGTCAGTATCTTGGTCAAGGGCAATGCATGACATACCTGGCATTTATCTCTTTATGGAACTACCCGGAGGAAACCCACGCAAACACAGTGAGAACATGCAAACTTGTTGAAATCAGAGGCTCTGTGTAGGATTGTTAGTAACTGTCTAACTGTACATATGGCTGTTTACACTAGTAACTAGGGATGTCCGATATTATCGGCCGACCGATATTATCGGCCGATATCGGCAGTAAAATGTGATATCGGAAAATATCGGTATCGGTTAAAAAAAACAAAAAAACAATAACAATATTTGTTATATATATATCCAGTGAAATTATTAGTTACCTGAAATTATTCCGTTTTTTGGGGGGGAAACCCTGCATATATCGGTATCGGTTGATATCGGTGTGTATGTATGTGTGTGTGTGTGTGTGTGTGTGTGTGTGTGTGTGTGTGTGTGTGTGTGTGTGCGTGCGTCAGGGGCGGATTTAGGATTGTAGGAGATCTGGGGCTTAGCCCAGATAGGTGCCCTTTTCTTTTTCTTTTTCTTTTTTTTTCTTTTTTTTGGGCAGGCAAACGGTGGTTCGTGCCTGACCCCCTCCACGGCAGTTTTTATTTTTATTTAATGAACCTGTACGTGCAATTTCCTGCAATATAGAGCCTTCAATCTTGGTTAGATTTATATATTGGTTGGGGATATATCATATTTTTCATATGATCAAAAAGTGGTGGAGCAAGAGCATATCTTTGCTCCCCCAAGTTCAATAGTGGGAGAGCAGAGATGCTCCGAATGCTCTTATGGCCAGGCGTCTATGATTCACTGATACAAAGTAAAATAGTGCAGTGCAATAAAATAGTTAGTAAAATAGAATAAAATAATGCAATAGTGCATTGCAATAAAATAGTTATCGTATTTTTTCGGGAGGCCGGTAAGGAGTGCATTACAGTAGTCGAGTTGGCTTGAGATAAAGGCATGGATCTGGTTTTCAGCGTCCTTTTGATTTATAAATGGCCGTACTTTAGCTATGTTTCTAAGGTGGAAGAATTAAGTTTTTGTCAACTTGTTGATTGTGATTTAAAGCATAGGTCTGAGTCTACCATAACACCAAGACTTAACTCACTCAAATACAGTTAGCAGCTGGATAGACCACAGATAGAAATTAGCTTCTGCTAAATCTGGTGCAAACATATTTTCATGTAACAATGATGAATTGTCAATTTTTTTATATAGATAGATTCGGGGCTTTCCAGAAAACATTCGGGGCTTGAGCCCAAGTAGCCACCCCCTAGCCCCGCCCCTGGCGTGCGTGCATGCGTGTGTGTGTGTGTGTGTGTGTGTTCCACATAATGTTACCCAGATAGTGTGACTGGTTGGATGGTTAACTTACATACAGTACTGTGTGTAATATGGTATGTTCTTAAGTTTACCAGAAGGAGTTCATTGTGCATTTCTTAGATTTATTTTGTCTCCACTGTTTAATTCCAGACCAGGGTCTGTGTGTTGGCATGCAGTTGGCTATTTAAAACAAAACAAAAATATGTTAGCTTGTAGAAGCAGTGTGTTTAATATTTTTTTCAGGATAATCCAAATGATTACACTGATTCTGTTTTCCAGACCTGGTTCTTTGCATTTGTTTTAAAGCAGCACTATGGAAGATTGGCACCTTGTGGCCATTAGAGGTAACTTACAGGTGCTGTATATACCGTATATATACATTTATAAATGTATATTTACCGCATATATATATCCATAGCTGTCTGAATATATCTGCATAATAATCCTTCTATACCTACTTATACACCTGCATAGAACCCATACAACTCTGCAAAGCTAACACTGTAGCATCCAGGTTTCAACACTGTTTGATGAACATTGTTACTCAGCTGAAAGAGTCGTACCCTTCCTGCTGACTTGTTGTACAGAACTTGTAAGTCGCTTTGGATAAAAGCGTCAGCTAAATGACTAACTGTAAATGCATGATAGCATGTACAATAATGCTGTATATACTGTATATATATATATATATATATATATATATATATATATATATATATATGTAGTAACTGTTTACCTGCATATATAATTGTCTCCACCAGTGACTGTCTAGTTGCATATATATCTGTTCCCACTGGAGGGCGCTCTAGGCGGAGCCACCCAGGTACTCTACCTTATGGCGAGTATAAAAGCAAAGGTATCCACCCATTTCGTTCTCTCCCCCAATGTCTCTCAGTGAGAGAAGACTTGTGTTACTGCTGCTTACCATGTGAATAAAAGAAGTCACGCCAGTTCAGGCTCAAGATAGAAACCATGCCTCTTGACCACATTATTGTCGCCCTATAGTTGAATTCTGTTGTGTGTGTGTACAGTAAGCACAGTGTGTGTACAGTAAGCACAGTGTGTGTGTACAGTAAGCACAGTGTGTATGTACAGTAATCACAGTGTGTGTACAGTAAGCACAGTGTGTGCGAGTATGTACAGTAAGCACAGTGTGTGTACGTGTGTACAGTAAGCACATTGTGCATGTACAGTAAGCACAGTGTATGTACAGTAAGCACAGTGTGTGCGTGTGTGTACAGTAAGCACATTGTGTGTACAATAAGCACAGTGTGTGCGTGTGTGTACAGTAAGTACATTGTGTGTACAGTAAGCACATTGTGTGTACAGTAATCACAGTGTGTGCACGTGTGTACAGTAAGCACATTGTGCATGTACAGTAAGCACAGTGTATGTACAGTAAGCACAGTGTGTGCGTGTGTGTACAGTAAGCACATTGTGTGTACAATAAGCACAGTGTGTGTGTGTGTACAGTAAGTACATTGTGTGTACAGTAAGCACAATGTGTGTGTCTGTGTACAGTAAGCACTTTGTGTGTACAGTAAGCAGTGTGTGTGTCTGTGTACAGTAAGCACTTTGTGTGTACAGTAAGCACAGTGTGTGCGTGTGTGTACAGTAATCACATTGTGTGTACAATAAGCACAGTGTGTGTCTGTGTACAGTAATCACTTTGTGTGTACAGTAAGCACAGTGTGTGTGTACAGTAGGAGCACAAGGACCTGCTGCTAACATAACCATATGGAGTCTCTACGGGCCGCTCTCTGCCCTGACCACTCTCTGCTCTGACCGTTCTGACCGCTCTCTGCCCTGACTGCTCTCTGCCCTGACCGTTCTGACCGCTCTCTGCTCTGACCGCTCTCTGCCCTGACCGCTCTCTGCTCTGACCGTTCTGACCGCTCTCTGCCCTGACCGCTCTCTGCTCTGACCGCTCTCTGCTCTGACCGCTCTCTGCCCCGACTGTTCTGACCGCTCTCTGCTCTGACCGTTCTGACCGCTCTCTGCTCTGACCGCTCTCTGCTCTGACCGCTCTCTGCTCTGACCGCTCTCTGCCCTGACCGCTCTCTGCCCTGACTGTTCTGACCGCTCTCTGCTCTGACCGTTCTGACCGCTCTCTGCTCTGACCGCTCTCTGCTCTGACCGCTCTCTGCTCTGACCGCTCTCTGCCCTGACTGCTCTGACCGCTCTGACCGTTCTCTGCCCTGACCGCTCTCTGTTCTGACCGCTCTCTGCTCTGACCGCTCTCTGTTCTGACCGCTCTCTGCTCTGACCGCTCTCTGCTCTGACCGCTCTCTGCCCTGACCGCTCTCTGCTCTGACCGCTCTCTGTTCTGACCGCTCTCTGCCCTGACCGCTCTCTGCCCTGACCGCTCTCTGCTCTGACCGCTCTCTGCCCTGACCGTTCTGACCGCTCTCTGCCCTGACCGCTCTCTGCTCTGACCGTTCTGACCGCTCTCTGCTCTGACCGTTCTGACCGCTCTCTGCTCTGACCGTTCTGACCGCTCTCTGCTCTGACCGCTCTCTGCCCTGACCGCTCTCTGCTCTGACCGTTCTGACCGCTCTCTGCTCTGATCGCTCTCTGCTCTGACCGCTCTCTGCCCTGACTGCTCTCTGCTCTGACCGTTCTGACCGCTCTCTGCTCTGACCGTTCTGACCGCTCTCTGCCCTGACCACTCTCTGCTCTGACCGTTCTGACCGCTCTCTGCTCTGACCGCTCTCTGCCCTGACCGCTCTCTGCTCTGACCGTTCTGACCGCTCTCTGCCCTGACCGCTCTCTGCTCTGACCGTTCTGACCGCTCTCTGCTCTGACCGCTCTCTGCCCTGACCGCTCTCTGCCCCGACTGTTCTGACCGCTCTCTGCTCTGACCGTTCTGACCGCTCTCTGCTCTGACCGCTCTCTGCTCTGACCGCTCTCTGCTCTGACCGCTCTCTGCCCTGACTGCTCTGACCGCTCTGACCGTTCTCTGCCCTGACCGCTCTCTGTTCTGACCGCTCTCTGCTCTGACCGCTCTCTGCCCTGACTGCTCTGACCGCTCTGACCGTTCTCTGCCCTGACCGCTCTCTGTTCTGACCGCTCTCTGCTCTGACCGCTCTCTGCCCTGACCGCTCTCTGCCCTGACCGCTCTCTGCCCTGACCGCTCTCTGCCCTGACCGCTCTCTGCCCTGACCGCTCTCTGCTCTGACCGCTCTCTGCTCTGACCGCTCTCTGCCCTGACCGCTCTCTGCCCTGACCGCTCTCTGCTCTGACCGCTCTCTGTTCTGACCGCTCTCTGCTCTGACCGCTCTCTGTTCTGACCGCTCTCTGCCCTGACCGTTCTGACCGCTCTCTGCCCTGACCGCTCTCTGCTCTGACCGCTCTCTGCCCTGACCGCTCTGACCGCTCTCTGCCCTGACCGTTCTGACCGCTCTCTGCTCTGACCGTTCTGACCGCTCTCTGCTCTGACCGTTCTGACCGCTCTCTGCCCTGACCGCTCTCTGCTCTGACCGTTCTCTGTTCTGACTGCTCTCTGCCCTGACTGCTCTGACCGTTCTCTGCCCTGACCGCTCTCTGTTCTGACCGCTCTCTGCTCTGACCGCTCTCTGCCCTGACTGCTCTGACCGCTCTGACCGTTCTCTGCCCTGACCGCTCTCTGTTCTGACCGCTCTCTGCTCTGACCGCTCTCTGCCCTGACCGCTCTCTGCCCTGACCGCTCTCTGCCCTGACCGCTCTCTGCCCTGACTGCTCTCTGCCCTGACCGCTCTCTGCTCTGACCGCTCTCTGTTCTGACCGCTCTCTGCTCTGACCGCTCTCTGCCCTGACCGCTCTCTGCTCTGACCGCTCTCTGTTCTGACCGCTCTCTGCTCTGACCGCTCTCTGTTCTGACCGCTCTCTGCCCTGACCGTTCTGACCGCTCTCTGCCCTGACCGCTCTCTGCTCTGACCGTTCTGACCGCTCTCTGCTCTGACCGCTCTCTGCTCTGACCGCTCTCTGCCCTGACCGCTCTGACCGCTCTCTGCCCTGACCGTTCTGACCGCTCTCTGCTCTGACCGTTCTGACCGCTCTCTGCTCTGACCGTTCTGACCGCTCTCTGCCCTGACCGCTCTCTGCTCTGACCGTTCTGACCGCTCTCTGCTCTGACCGCTCTCTGTTCTGACTGCTCTCTGCCCTGACCGCTCTCTGTTCTGACCGCTCTCTGCCCTGACCGTTCTCTGCCCTGACTGCTCTCTGCCCTGACCGTTCTGACCGCTCTCTGCTCTGACCGTTCTGACCGCTCTCTGCTCTGACCGCTCTCTGCTCTGACCGCTCTGACCGCTCTCTGCTCTGATCGCGTTCCCCTCGCACAGCAGTCCGCCATGAAGCACTTCACAATCAAAAGGGGGGCCATACCCGTTGTTGATGGTGTATATTCCTGTGAGCACATAGGTCGCGCTCCTGCCGCACCGTTTCATGTTTATTCATATGCTGATTAAGGCTACTGCTGTTTCTGCTGTGTCTGTAATTACCACTATATGTGTGTGTGTGTGTGTGTGTATGTGCACGCGGGCGTGTGTGTGTCATGTGCGCGTGTGTGTCGTGTTTGTTTGTGCGTGCGCCGTGCATGCATGTGTGTCCACCTCAGTGTAATTAGCTGTATGTTAGGTTAATCATTGTTTTTATCAGAGTTGCTGTACGTTGTTTGTTCGATAGACCTATGAGGTAATTATATGCGTGAAAGAGAGAGGGAGAGAGAGAGAAAGAGAGATAGAGAGAGAGTGACAAAGAAAGAGAGGGAATGATAGAAAGAGGCAGATATACTATTACAAAAGAGAGAGAGCAAGAAAGAGAGCAAGATATAGAGAGAAAGAGAGAGAGAGGAGAGAGAAATAGAGACAGAGAGAGAAAGAGAGAGAGACAGAGAGAGAGGAGAGAGAAAGAGAGACAGATAGAGAAAGTGAGAGATATAAAGAGGCAGATACTGAGACTATTACAAAATGAGAGAGAGCAAGAAAGAGAGAGAGAGAGAGAGAGAGAGAGAGAGAGAGAGAGAGAGAGAGAGAGAGAGAGAGAGAGAGAGAGAGAGAGAGAGAGAGAGAGAGAGAGAGAGAGAGAGAGAGAGAGAGAGAGAGAGAGGGATGGAGAGGGAGAGAAGAGTGTGTGGAACAGGTGGCGTGGTCAGCAGGAGCAGGTTGCAGCGTGGGCAGGTCTTTGCACCCTGCTGCTTCACTGATTGGCCAGTGAGAAGGTCACCTGTGACATCAACGTCCTTCCCTTAGGCCACTGACCTGTCCAATATATATAACACACACAAGCATAATGTAAGCTGAGCTGAGTGAGTACTAAGTGAAGTCCGGTATTAATAAACGGTCTGCTCTCAGGTCCAACACTCCACCAACATTCTAATTTCTCCTTGGAGCCATGGGACTCAGTCTCCACCTCCACCAACTCTCTCTCTCTCTCTCTTTCTCTCACTCACTCACTCTCACTCCCCCACTGCTCCCATACACACCACTACCATATCCCTATATCACTGTTGTCCCTCAAGGCTCCCCATATGTAGAGATGATAAGATAGAAGACAGAATGCCCACAGTTTGTGTGTGTATGTATGTGTGTGTGTGTGTGTGTGTGTGTGTGTGTGTGTGTGTGTGTGTGTGTGTGTGTGTGTGTGTGTGTGTGTGTGTGTGTGTGTGTGTGTGTGTGTGTGTGCGTGCGTGCGTCAGGGGCGGATTTAGGATTGTAGGAGATCTGGGGCTTAGCCCAGATAGGTGCCCTTTTCTTTTTCTTTTTTTTTCTTTTTTTTGGGCAGGCAAAGGGTGGTTCGTGCCTGACCCCCTCCACGGCAGTTTTTATTTTTATTTAATGAACCTGTACGTGCAATTTCCTGCAATATAGAGCCTTCAATCTTGGTTAGATTTATATATTGGGGGGGGATATATCATATTTTTCATATGATCAAAAAGTGGTGGAGCAAGAGCATATCTTTGCTCCCCCAAGTTCAATAGTGGGAGAGCAGAGATGCTCCGAATGCTCTTATGGCCAGGCGTCTATGATTCACTGATACAAAGTAAAATAGTGCAGTGCAATAAAATAGTTAGTAAAATAGAATAAAATAATGCAATAGTGCATTGCAATAAAATAGTTATCGTATTTTTTCGGGAGGCCGGTAAGGAGTGCATTACAGTAGTCGAGTTGGCTTGAGATAAAGGCATGGATCTGGTTTTCAGCGTCCTTTTGATTTATAAATGGCCGTACTTTAGCTATGTTTCTAAGGTGGAAGAATTAAGTTTTTGTCAACTTGTTGATTGTGATTTAAAGCATAGGTCTGAGTCTACCATAACACCAAGACTTAACTCACTCAAATACAGTTAGCAGCTGGATAGACCACAGATAGAAATTAGCTTCTGCTAAATCTGGTGCAAACATATTTTCATGTAACAATGATGAATTGTCAATTTTTTTTTTTTTTTTTTTTTTTTTAAATAGATTCGGGGCTTTCCAGAAAACATTCGGGGCTTGAGCCCAAGTAGCCACCCCCTAGCCCCGCCCCTGGCGTGCGTGCATGCGTGTGTGTGTGTGTGTGTGTTCCACATAATGTTACCCAGATAGTGTGACTGGTTGGATGGTTAACTTACATACAGTACTGTGTGTAATATGGTATGTTCTTAAGTTTACCAGAAGGAGTTCATTGTGCATTTCTTAGATTTATTTTGTCTCCACTGTTTAATTCCAGACCAGGGTCTGTGTGTTGGCATGCAGTTGGCTATTTAAAACAAAACAAAAATATGTTAGCTTGTAGAAGCAGTGTGTTTAATATTTTTTTCAGGATAATCCAAATTATTACACTGATTCTGTTTTCCAGACCTGGTTCTTTGCATTTGTTTTAAAGCAGCACTATGGAAGATTGGCACCTTGTGGCCATTAGAGGTAACTTACAGGTGCTGTATATACCGTATATATACATTTATAAATGTATATTTACCGCATATATATATCCATAGCTGTCTGAATATATCTGCATAATAATCCTTCTATACCTACTTATACACCTGCATAGAACCCATACAACTCTGCAAAGCTAACACTGTAGCATCCAGGTTTCAACACTGTTTGATGAACATTGTTACTCAGCTGAAAGAGTCGTACCCTTCCTGCTGACTTGTTGTACAGAACTTGTAAGTCGCTTTGGATAAAAGCGTCAGCTAAATGACTAACTGTAAATGCATGATAGCATGTACAATAATGCTGTATATATTAGGGATGTCCGATATTATCGGCCGACCGATATTATCGGCCGATATCGGCAGTAAAATGTGATATCGGAAAATATCGGTATCGGTTTAAAAAAAATAAAAACAATAACAATATTTGTTATATATATATCCAGTGACATTATTAGTTACCTGAAATTATTCAGTTTTTGGGGGGGGGGAAACCCTGCATATATCGGTATTGGTTGATATCGGTTGATATCGGTATCGGAAATTAAGAGTTGGACAATATCGGAATATCGGTATCGGTAAAAAAGCCAATATCGAGCATCCCTAATATATATATATATATATATATATATATATATATATATATATATATATATATATATATATATATATCCACACCTGTCTGTACATACCTGCATATAATCCTTTTTACATATCTGTAGATACTATATCTATATCTTGTTATGTACCAGGAGCTGATCACTTTTGTGTCACTGTGCAGGCAGGCCTGAGTACTCCTGTGTCACGGGGCATGCGGGTGAGGGCTGCCAATTAGCCAATTAGTGCTGATTGGTTACCTGCTGGGAGCTTTAAAGGCAGACCTAGTAACACACATGCAGTGTCTGTGCTTAGAAGAAGAGCTGTCAGGTTCTTCCAGTCCTTGTCCGTTGGGTTTACCTTAGTACTTTAGTTTACATTTATATTAATAGTTCCTTGAGATAGTAGCACTTCGAGTTAGAGCACAGGGTTTTGGTGTTGGTTTGCACATAGGTTGCGTGCCCATGAGCCAGGGTCGTAACAGTTGGGGGCTCGTCCGGGATATTTACCCCTAGAAATTAGTTTGGTGTTTTTTTTTTTTGTGTTACACGGGGTGTCATGGTATTATGGTTTGGGTGGTGTTCGTTACATATGGTGTAACGTGGGGGCTGAGCCATTTCATCAAACAGGTGAGTATGCAATATTTGTTTGTAATTTGATGTGACTACTTATGCTGTTAAAATATATAGTTTAGTGGGCACCACATGTAGATAGGGACATTATTTTCTGGTTGTTGGTTAGCGTCCTGTGCACCACGTACTCCTGGGGCAGTCAGGGAAGGGATTAGCACCATCTGCTTGTCTGGTACCGTATCATGTACTGGACGGGTGGATGGTCAAGTATGATCTTTGACTGGTAGCAGGTGTGGTTGAAGATGGTTAGGTCTACAGGGCATTAGTTTAAGGGTAGGTAGATTAGGGCGGCCAGAAAACACAGGTAGTGTGGTAGGGCTTGATTTAGTGTTTCTTAGGGTAGACATGTGGTGGGCCGGTTTTGACTGCAGTTTAGACGTAGAAGCATATGTAGTCACATCAGGTTAGAAGGCGCACCTGTTTGGGATTGTTTGTTGGATTTATTTTGTTTGTTTGAGTGTTTGGTGAGCATACCTGGTAGCACCTAACACCCTGCGTGTATGACACGTCTATTTAGGGTGGGTGTGTTTTATTTTTATTTTTTATTTTTTGCAACCTAGAAAGGTGCGCTCCGTAGAGCTCACATTTCCACCACGTTCCCTTCTGGTTGTTATTATTGGCATTTAGCATTCTTCAGTGGTTCTTCAGTGGTTCTTCATGGTTCTTCAGTGGTTCTTCGTGGTTCTTCAGTGGTTCGTTGGGGGGTCTTTGTGGTTTGTTAGTGGTTCTTTGTGACTGTGAGGTAGGGTGTGTAGCTTGGGGTGGCTGGTTCAGTGACAATGGCTTCCATCAGGGACTTTGTTGATCGCCCGTCTCATGACTTGTTAGAGAAGTTTTCCAAAGAACTGCTAGAACTTGCTGTACACTACAGGGTGGAGCTTTCTGCAGGGGAGAAACATTTGAAGCCGTTGAGTGCGTTAAGGGTGTTACTCGTTAGGGAGCAGGTGCTTGAGGAGAGGGTGGAGGAGCCTCCTTCGTCTGGCGCGTCTCCGCTATTACCTGGTGTAGAGGGTGAGTGGAGGATAAGGGAGTTGGAGTTTAAGGAAAGGCAGCTAGAGCGAGAGCGTGAGGAGAGGAGAGAGGAGCGTGAGCTTAAAGAGAGGAAAGAGGAGTGTGAGATTAAGGAGAAACAAATGTTGTTGGAGCACGAGCGTGCACAGAAGGAGCTTGAATATAAGCATGCTGCCTTGCAGGCGGGTGCTCTGCATCCAGAGTCACGTTCAGGTTTTGATGTAGGCAGGAATATTAGGATGGTACCTCCATTTTTTGAGAAAGACGTGGAAAGATATTTTCCCCTTTTTGAACGGGTGGCAACCACATTGAAGTGGCCTGATACCGCCTGGACACTGCTGCTGCAATGTGTTTTAGTTGGTAGGGCACAAGAAGCCTACACTGCTCTGTCCCTTGAACAAAGCGCTGATTATGAGCTGGTTAAAGCTTCCATTTTGAGGGCTTATGAGTTGGTCCCTGAGGCCTATCGTCAGCGTTTTAGAGGTTATCACAGGTCGGAGGGGCAGTCTTATGTTGAATTTGGAAGGGAGAAGGAGAACCTGTTTGACAGGTGGTGCACTTCTCAGAAGGCAGAGTCAAGAGAGCAGCTTAGGCAGTTGATTCTCCTAGAGGAATTTAAAAGATGTGTTCCTGATACTGTTTCCACACATCTAAATGAGCGTAAGGTATCGAAGATAGGCGACGCCGCTGTCTTCGCTGATGAGTTTGTGTTGACACACAAGTCCGTGTTTTTGGACCATGTTCACGTCTTAAACTCATACTGAGGCCTTAGTTTTGGTTTTAAATTGCATATCATCATTCATTTATTTATTGTCACAGAGCAGAAGAATTTTGCCAAAACAAACCAATAGTATCCAGCTGCAGAACGGCAGACCAGCCACAATCTCAGACCCAAATAATTTTTTTTTATCCCAATTTCTCACATTACATTCACCCTGAATGTTGACGTTATCCAGGTGAAAAGTTAACTTCATAAATCATTTGATGTATAATTAAATCAAAGGAAATGCGTTTGGGTCTGAGAGTGTGGCTGGTCTGCTGTTCTGCAGCTGGATACTATTGGTTTGTTTTGGCAAAATTCTTCTGCTCTGTGTGACAATAAATAAATGAATGATGATATGCAATTTAAAACCAAAACTAAGGCCTCAGTATGAGTTTAAGATGTGAACATTGTCATGTTTGTTGAATAAAAAAAAAAAAAAAAAAAAATTGATCGGATCGGGAAATATCGGTATCGGTAGATACTCAAAATCACATGATCGGGATCGGATCGGGAGCAAAAAAACGTGATCGGGACATCCCTAGTTTCTACTGTAAAGAACCTGGTCATATCGTTGCTGGGTGCCCGGTGCTTGAGCAGAAAAATTTCAGAACCGTGGCTCTGGTAGAAACCATATGCAGAACGCCTATGCCAACGTTAGATGGGGATGGGGGAAGTATCAAACGTGTGGACAAAGAGCTCGAGGGTTCCTCAAGGTTTATGATGAATGGATTTGTTTCCCTGACTAATGCACTAGAGTCCAAACAGGCTATAACAATTTGGAGAGATACCGGTGCTTTTCAGTCCCTCATTCTGGAGGGGGTTTTGCCGTTTTCAGAAAACTCTTCTTTGCATTCCGGTGTCGTTGTTCGGGGCTTTGGGGGTGGATTTGTGGATGCACCTTTGCATGAGGTCACGCTCAATTCTCCCTTAGTATCAGGCAATGTTGTTGTGGGGGTATGTTCTCACATTCCCATAAAGGGGGTGTCCTTCATTCTAGGGAATGATTTGGCTGGTGACAAAGTGTTGGCTACTCCGGTTGTAACTCCCATTCCTGTGGTTTCTGAGGTCCCTAATGAGCTGGCACAGAAACATCCAGGAGTGTTTCCTGTGTGTGCTGTGGCTCGGGAAATGTCAAAGGACAAAAGTGATGTTGTTGACACTTCGACTTGGGACATTACACTTAGTGACACATTCTTTGTTGAATTAAAATGTGTACCTGTTGAGAATTTTGGAAAGCACACTGTGGATCTACCTCTGCATAATGATTCTCTTGATTGTGGCTTTGTGTTAGGCCCGGTGGTGAAACCAGAGTTGACATGCGTGCCGGAGAAGCATGTGGCAGGAGATGGTACGGCAGTGCAGTGTCTCAGGGTCTTCCCAGCCTGTACACGAACGAATTGGAGGAGGAGTGTGGGAAGGATGCTATGAGAGGTGCTGTTGTTTCATGTGACACCGTTCTAGTTGGAGAGGCTACTAAGCCTGACTTAGGCTGCCAGCCTTCCCACAGTAGCTCTATTGTCCCTAATGTTTCACTTGTGGGCAGGGATGGTCTCAGTATGTCAGTTGATGATTCTGACATTGATCCACATGTCCACACTGATTCTCTGCCATGCACTAGGTGTGATGGTCAACCTAGTTACCTAGTGTGCTGTGGGGCAGGAGCCGCCTTCGCGACCTGGTCTGTTGAGTGGCAGCCATTTTGATTTTGATCAGAACAATGTTATTTTGGGTGACGCCATTTTAGATGGTGTTCCAGACGTTTTTGTGACTGTCGTACTGCCATGTTCCAGGTACGGTGGGGCTGTACCTGAGGCGGTACATCCTACTCTGGATGTTCACGGCTTGCAGTATCCTGGACTGCCAGTGCCAGGTGGGATGGATATGGGCGCGGTGGTGGTATCAGTGGTCTATGGTTTTTGTTTTGCTGTGTTCTGTTCTGTTGAGCGCAGTTCTCAGGTTGATTTTGGTTTGCAGTCTATTTTTGACAGGTCGGTATCGGTGGAGGGGCCTGTTGAAAGGGAGCATACAAAACGGTTGGTGGTCGTGTTCGACAGGGGCCGACCCGCTATCGCTGTTGTGGTAGTGGCCCTGACAACTAATGGGTCACAGTGGTTTTTTTTTGTTTTTGTTTATGGGTTGTTGTGTGGTGGTTGCCTCTGGGGCAACCAGTTTGGTGGGGGAGGTGTTATGTACCAGGAGCTGATCACTTCTGTGTCACTGTGCAGGCAGGCCTGAGTACTCCTGTGTCACGGGGCATGCAGGTGAGGGCTGCCAATTCGAGCACTTCGAGTTAGAGCACAGGGTTTTGGTGTTGGTTTGCACATAGGTTGCGTGCCCATGAGCCAGGGTCGTAACAATCTGTACATATCCCTTACCTACTCTTATTCAGGTCTAGGACCAGGTCAATGGGACCAGTCTGGTCTCCTTTCATGTCTTACTGCAGTTCATTTATAAAATGCAAGTGGGGAGTAGCTCCTCTAAACAGAAAGATATTCACAAATATCACTGCATTTCGAGTGTCCTTTCTGCAAGGATGGGTCTGCTGACAGCGAAGCTCAGGCTCTACTTACCTGTGGTTCATATACTAATATCAGGGACGAAGTCTCTCAGATTTAATTGATGTTGATGAAATGAATGAAGTGTGAAACTAATGAAAATGCTTGTTGCTTACTTTATTTGTATTTTGATATCCAAAATGCAGCTGCCAGGCTTCTGACTGGTTCCAGAAATACTGTTTTGGCCTCTCTTCACTGGCTTCCAGTTTGTTGTAGAATTGATTTCAAGGTCCTGCTGTTTGCTTTAACACTAGCACAGCCGACAAGGGGTCAAACGACCCCTAGGCATTTTCAATAAATGTATCCTCGTCGGTTTCTGAAATTTCTAAATGACTTCAGGAAAATTTTATTAGAACGTTATTCCACATAATGGGCCGTTGGAACAGACAAAAGTCACAGCACTTTGTGAGCATCTAGTGCAGGGGGGGCCAACCCATGGCTCGCGAGCTGCATGTGGCTCTTTGCCCGTCAATGTGTGGCTCTTCCATAAAATATTTATAAAAAAAAAGAAATTATAATATTTCTTTTTTTTAATAATAAATTTTTTTTATGTCACTCAAACCTACATTTCATTGTGGTAAACCTCATATTTTTATATTCAGAGGTAATTATATAGTTTACACTGTTTATTTTTCTCATATTTCTCATATAAGCTGTCGGGTCATCTGACCCGTTCCCGGCGGGAATCAGTGACATTTTCTCCATGGCTGTGCTAGTGTTAACCTGTTAAGCCCTAGCTCTATTTTCGGAAAATCCACCTAAAAATACATAGGCCTACCTAGTCTGTTACTAGGCTTGAGTAAATTGTGATGAAACAAAGGAAAATATAAATTATGATTTGTCTTTGCATCTTTGACGGTGAATAACACCATGCTAAAAATGACCAGACATGAGAAACTGCCACTGAGCTCGTTCAGCACCTTCCTGAGATTGATTGATTGATTGATTGAAAAGTTTATTAACAGATTGCAGAATGGGTACAGTACAGTACAGCTCAATACATACAATTGTTAAGGGGATGCAGACCAGAGAAAGACTTTCATCTTGTTTACATCAGGGTCCCCCATTTTCAATTCATCATAACATATATGACATACATGACATACAGATAGACAGTACTGCTACATCTATACATTTATGACATACCAGATTTGCAAATACAGTACTGTTTGTGATACAAAAAGTGTCCAGAAAAAGAGTGTATATACATTTGACGTAGAAACTGTAAATTGGGGGAGGTTGGGTGGGTGGGGTGGGGTTGGGTGGATGGGTGGGGGCTGTACATTGGAGGTGGGGGGGGGGGGGGGGGTTGGGTAGGGGGGGACGGGACACTGTACACTGTACATTGGAATACTGACAAAGCCATACTTGGTCATTTACTGTACAACTGGGTTAGGACATTTGTAGGGGCCAGTTTCGAATTGCAGTCTCCCGTAGGTGTTCTTTGAGAGTGTTTTTGAAAGTGGGTAGTGATTCACATTCCTTTACAGCTTTAGGTAGGGTGTTCGACATTGATGTGGCATAATTGTGAAGCGTGTTTAGTCCCTTGTTTGAGCCGAATCTGGGTTTAACATGATTTGTGGAGCTCCCTCTGGTGTTGTGATCGTGGTATTCACTGACCTTTGGGAAGTATTTTGACATGTACATGGGTACCTTGGTCGCGTAGTGTATCTTGTAGACCAGGCCCATTGCAAGTTGCTGTACTCTGTCGTCTACTCTAAGCCATCCTAGGTTGTCAAAGTGGGCAGGGGTGAGGTGGGTTCTAGGAGTAAGGTCAAGCAGTAGTCTGACCAGTTTGTTTTGAGATGTTTGTAATTTAGTTTTTAGCGCCTTTGAGGTGCTTTGGTACCATGAGGTGCACGCATAGTCGTAGTACCCTTGAATGAGTGCTCCTGCCAGAGTCTTCAGGGTATTCTTGTTTACCAGAGACGAGATCACGTGTACAAAATACTAAGCAAATAAATAAAGGGAAGATGATTAAAGAGAAGGTTTTGTAGATACAGTACTGAATTCTGCCAACCGGACACATGCAATTTGAAATATTATTATAGAATATAGAATATCAGGCCTATAAATGACCTTATTA
>NC_140182.1:72885985-72903060 GCF_963971535.1 Notolepis coatsorum
CAGGCACCAACGTCTGGCACCAAGCAGAGCATAGAACACTGGCATTTTACTTCGTTCTTATAGTTTCCTTGAGTCTCAGTAATGACTATCTGTGTGCTCTGAAAGCATGATGCTACATTATGATAAAGCAATGTGCGTGTCAAGTGTGTGTGTGTGTGTGTGTGTGTGTGTGTGTGTGTGTGTGTGTGTGTGTGTGTGTGTGTGTGTGTGTGTGTGTGTGTGTGTACACTTAATTTGCATGGTCAACACTCTCTCCTCCCAGTGGTGGAAAGTAACTAAGTATTTTTACTGTACTTAAGTACAATTTCAAGGTACTTGTACTTTACGTGATTTTCATTTTAGGGAGCCTTTATACTTTTACTCCACTACATTTCAAAGGAAATATTGTACTTTTTACTCCACTATATGTATTTGAACCCATCAGTTACTAGTTACTTTGAAGAAAAGGATTTTGCATAGAAAATATGGCAAAAATGTACAGTATGAAGATGATATACTTTCACATTTGAAGCCTGTCGACTTCAAGAAGACGTAATCAGAGCAGCATAACTGGACCACATACCACTTTAACATAATCTTTAATCAGAGCAGCATAAGTGGACCACATACCACTTTAACATAATCTTTAATCAGAGCAGCATAAGTGGACCACATACCACTTTAACATAACCTATAGAGGTCAATGGATCAAGGGTTGAATGCTCACAAGCACTGGCATACACACATGTCATGTAGAATGCATACTTATACTTTAGATACTTAAGTACATTCAAGAGCAAATACTTCTCTACTTTTACTTAAGTAGAATTTGAATGGATGACTTTTACCTTTACCAGAGTACTCATTTATCTGGGTATTTCTACTTGTACTTAAGTAAAGGAACTGTGTACTTCTTCCACCACTCTGTCCTCCTCCAGGCTTCTGGTTCAGGCCACACGTCCCCAGGTGTGTGGAGTTTTAACGCAGCAGAGCAGAGGAGACGGAGTCGCACAATGGATTCAATAGCAAAGCTGCTGCTTGTCTGTGACAAGTGTTGGTCTGTATGTCAGGCCTATTAACATGGCCCCGCCACTGAGTGTTCTGAAAGATCATAACCACAGTAATAGCTGCTTTCTGAGCCCTGTGAGAAGCTAGGCCAGGCATAATCCATTAAAGAGTGTGTGCGTGTGTGTGTGTGTGTGTGTGTGTGTGTGTGTGTGTGTGTGTGTGTGTGTGTGTGTGTGTGTGTGCATGCGTGCGTGCGTGCGTGCGTGCCTGGTCCAGGTATCCTCTACTGCCCATAGCAGTGTTAATATTCTGCACACACTGGGTGCGGCCAAAGCCCATTAATCATGTTTGTGAATGTCTAATCTCAACGTTATTTGCGCTGGTTTCATTTTCATGGCTGTCTGCAAGATTTATAATGGCGTTTGGAGGAGGTGCATGTGGTGTGTGTGTGTGTGTGTGTGTATTTATTTTTGTGTGTATTTGAGATGTAATACACTTTTATGGAAGTGTGTGGTTAAGTGTGTCACCTTGTTGTGCATTTACGGTTTCCACCAGTAAGAATGTGTGTTCCTGCATGTCTACACATGTTTGTTTGTTTGTTTGTGTGTGTGTTTGTGTGTACAGTATGTGAGGGTTGACCGGGTTATGGTGGCGAGTGTCCCTGTCGGTTACCATGGTGACAGTAAGTGGCCTATCAAGAGATGTCCATCCGGTTGATGAGATCAGATTACATCAATGAGAGGGAAAGGGGGCGAAAACACAGATGGGTGGAGAGAGAAGACATACAGAGAGAGAGAGAGAGAGAGAGAGAGAGAGAGAGAGAGAGAGAGAGAGAAGAGAGAGAGAGAGAGAGAGAGAGAGAGAGAGAGAGAGAGAGAGAGAGAGAGAGAGAGAGAGAGAGAGAGAGAGAGAGAGAGAGAGAGAGAGTGAGTGAGAGAGATAGAGATAGATAGGGATAGAGAGAGGAAGAAGACAGAAAGAGAGAGAAGACAGAGACAGATAGAGAGATAAGATAGAGATAGATATATATATAGAGAGAGAGAGAGAGAGAGAGAGAGAGAGAGAGAGAGAGAGAGAGAGAGAGAGAGAGAGAGAGAGAGAGAGAGAGAGAGAGAGAGAGAGAGAGAGAGAGAGAGAAGGACAGAGAGAATGCAGAGAGACAGAGAGAGAGAGAAGATAGAGAGAAGATAGAGAGAGACAGAGAGAGAGAGAAGCGAGAGAGAGAGAGAGAGAGAGAGAGAGAGAGAGAGAGAGAGAGAGAGAGAGAGAGAGAAGAAGACAGAGAGAAGACAGAGAGAGAGAGAAGATAGAGAGAAGACAGAGAGAGACAGAGCCAGAGAGAGAGAGAGAAAGAGAGATCAACTGGATAACGTCAGCTTTGTTTGAAAACGTTAGTTAACGTTCGCTATCTATAACGTTAGCTAGTTTCCCCCAATGATGAACAATGACACAAGTTGTGATATTTAACTAGCTATGTATGTGTTACGGATAGTGTTGTCGAAGACCCAATTGCTGAACAGGACGAGGAGAGAATAGGCAGACGAGACGTGGAGCCAGGGGTGAATAGTATCAAAAATGTCTTTACTTCAAAAGGCAGAAGCAAACAAAACAAGGAATAGCTCACAATGAGAGCACGTACAAAAACATAACAGAAAACCACAGCAGAGCTGGTAGGGGAAAGAATAAACCTAACTACAAATAAAACACTAACAAACAAGACGGACTGTACATGAAAACAAAAGGTGGAAAACCGACTAACACTAGGAAACTTACTATACGACGCACAGGATCACAGGAGACAGAACAAGAACATGGACTTGGAACACAACAGTAACAAACGATGAACCGACAATGGAGGGTAGGGAACACACACCAGATATAGGGGGAACAACACACACACACTTAATAATCTTACAAGCAGGGGTGCGTTGGTGATTTCAAAGCTGGTTGCACTGCTGGTTGCATGCGCATAAATGTTCCCTCGCGTGCGCACAGACTAAAGACAATGCCTAATTGCCTCTAGGAATGGAATGTAACACATCAAGTTTTGTGTGAATGTATCTGAGAACGTATTTGAACACACCTGACGACCTGAGCTATTGTTATGCAAAGTAGCCAGGTGGGTACTTGGCGAGTTGGCGCATCAGTCGAGCATTCCTGTGTGCACGCTTCTGCTCACAGAGCCGGTTGCTCTGTGTGCAACCCCGTCCCATGAGCAACGCACCCCTGCTTACAAGTACACACTTCTTCAATCTTCTCCATCTACACTACTGACCTTACACACACGCACACACACACACACACACACACACACACACACACACACACACACACACACACACACACACACACACACACACACACACACACACACACACACACACACACACACACACACACACACACACACACACACACACACACACACACACACACACACACACACACACACATTTGAAATGTTTATTTATGTCCACATGAACAGAAGTACAAGGAGGCCTCATACAAAGGACATAAACAATGCGAGTGCAATCAGAAAATTATGAAGAACAGTCAGGTGCATGGACGGCAGAATCATGGGAAAAGGTAACAGCGCCTCCTCCAAATTGAGCGGCTTCCTATAATAGCTGATACTGAGCAGTACCTGGCTAACTGCTTGGCCTTCCTTTTGGGGAGACCGGCTATTTGTAGGCCCCTCACAACCAACTTGTGCACATGCCCTAGGCTGCCAAAGATAAAAACTAGAAGTTTACATCTGTAGCCTAGCTGTGAGATGGTCTGCTGTAGCTGTTGGTATTTCAGCATTTTGGTTAGGAAGGCTTCTTCTAAGCTGTAGTCAAAAGTACAGCCAACCTCAAGAATGGACACCTCCCTAAGGTGTTCATTTACCACAAATACATCAGGGGTTAGGGTTACACACACACACGCACGCACGCACGCACGCACGCACGCGCGCGCGCACACACACACACACACACACACACACACACACACACACACACACACACACACACACACACACACACACACACACACACACACACACACACACACACACACACACACACACACACACACACACACACACACACACACACACACACACACACACACACACACACACACACACACACACACACACACACACACACACACACACACACACACACACCATAATGGCGGTGGAGCATTGGTGAGCATTTGATGGGCATTTGATGAGTGCTCCAACAGCGGTCAGTGCAGAAGGACGGCCAAATTTCATTAGCTGAGACGAACACTCTGGCTGCAGACCCAGGATGTGGACAGCAGCGCTAAATGACAGGGAGCACAGGACTGTTTGTCTAGACTGGGTCCATCGAGAGACATTGATCTCAGTCAGACGAGCCGGGACGGAGGGAGAAGGGCTGATTGGCCGACTAACACAGCAGCCCGATCTCGCTTAAGATATGTAAATAAAGTACGTATCAACCACAGGAAAAAGGTACATAATGTACCTTATGTTATAGCAGTAAGTAGCATGTAATATATTTACGTATTGTATAAGTAATATATTTACAGTGCAACCAGGAGTCGAACTATGCTTGGGGGTGAGTGCACTCCCCACTAGACCAAGCCACCCACCTTGAGACAAACACAGCAATACTATGATGGTGGTTCGTTTTAATGTTAAAATGGAAAGTTAGCATTTTAAGTGAGATTGGGCTGCTCAAGACTAGCGAGCCACACTTTTCTGATAGCCTCGCCTCAACCTTAACCACACTGTTACCTTAAACTAACCATAACCTTAAGTACTTTATGCTTTCTGACGAGACTGTGTTGAACACAGAGTCAACACTGGGAGATTTGACAGGCAGCGATTCTAACAGAGGTAAATTGTTTGGGAGGCTATAGCCACTTGTTTCAGTGGTTGTAACTAAGCAACAGCAGCACCTCCCGCTTCTAAGTCTGTCCTGGAAGGGATGATGAAGTGCTGCTAGTCTACGATTTGAACGAGAAGGATCAGAGAGTGATGTCATTCCAACAATGTTGTTTATACTGTATACACCCGGCGCGGAAAGAGGGGTAAGGGGAGGAAGAGGGAGAGGGAGGAATTGGGGCCAACGCAGGTGGTGAGACCACCACCCGACAACCTCATCTTCAACCTCTCTTCTCACATTCTCACTGACACTGAGAAACAGGTACTGTTCCAACACCCTTAATTGATTTGTTTACAATAAAAAAATAAATGTTCCGTTTTTTCAGAAATGTTAAACTGAAAGACTTTTTTGCTAATTCTGAATCCAATGTCTTACCAGACCCCAGTGTTAAAGTGTTCAGACCCAAAAGCACCTTCAACCCCATGGTCAACAATCACTCCATTAACGCCTTTTGCAGACTGGTAGAGGATGAAGTTGAGAATCAGTTTGTGGAAAGAGAACAACTGATTAATAGCAAGAGAAAAAACGTCTCTCAAACCGAAAGGAAGGCTGCAAACCAACTAGCCAAGAACAGAAATATCACCATTAACTCATTCTGCGCCAATGACGAAAAAAGTTGGGTTATCTCGCCGGTGGTTGAGCGCCAATCACCAGAAAAGTCGGGTTTTAATCGTTATGTCTTTTATTCGCTATATCCATTCATTTTTCATCCATCCAGCCTGATGTTATCATTGGGAATGGGTCTGAGCTTGCAAAAGGCCAATACCGCCACCTAACGCCTTGCGGCCGGTATTGCACATCATTGGAATCCCTCTGGCTGGGGCTGTGCATCGATCTAAGAAGTCCGGTCTGGGTTTTCCTTCTCGGGCATGACTAACGTTATATGACACGGATTGGCGACACTGGGAGCACCGTGGATTCATGTGTTTTGGTTGATAAATGTTGGACAGACGACCGCAATCAATATTTGGAATGGCGATTAGGAATTGGATTATTCTTTTTGCAGTACATCAGATGTGAGGTAAGGACTCTATGTTACCAATCTTGGGTTAATCCGATGTTTTTTTCGTAACGATCACAACGTGTCTGTGTGTGTGTGTGCATGCCGTTGGCGCCGACCAAAGCACGGAGGGGTGACTTTTCCTCCCCCGCTTTCGTGCATGCATGATGAAACATAATACCGATAATCTAGTGTTTATTTCAGAATGATTCATAAATCAAGCGACAAATGGCATGATTTCTAAGGAAATGCATTGAAGCGCCGTTTGCTGGAGTTTATTGGGATTCGACAGGATCACTCTAAAACTATACTCATATTCACCACGGTATAAAACGGAAATGTATGTATGAAAAAATTATCTGTTTTGTGCATGTTGACCGGAAGAAACTCACTGACAATCGACGTGTTTATTAGATCCATAGCTATAATATTTAATATAGTTTTAGCACTCGCAAACACCGGCATTATCCCCATTGAACAGAGTGCTGGCCTTCTTACCACACGGTAAACAGCAAGCTCTAGGCGCTGAATGAGTTAAGGCTTGTGACAAAGGCGGTGGAATCTCTATAATGGATACATCTAGATACAGTGAAAAAATCTAAGAGATGTTGACTGACACCAAATATTATAAGAGAATATTGCTGAATCCCAACATAGAATAGAAACATATAATCAAAAGAGCTGAAGAAAATAAATGGGTCACTGCAAAAGAAGCAAAATTCCTGGTGGATGAGTTCCCTATCACACCTGTCATCTATGGTTTAGCCAAGGTGCACAAATGTCCAAACGACCCTCCACTCCGACCGATAATCTCAGGGAGAGGGTCCCTCACAGAGAATGCCTCTAAGTTTGTAGACTACCACATCCAACCACTGGTTTGGAAACTTCCCTCGTATATAAAAGATACCTCTGACTTTCTATCTAAACTAGATTTAGTCGGAAATATTGGTGGCAGTGATATTCTCGTAACCCTAGACGTTACCTCGTTATATTCCAACATTAACCATAACCTTGGTCTAGAAGCTTTGAACCACTTCCTAGGTAAACAGCCAGACCAAACACCTCCGCATGAATTTATCATGGAACTGATGAGATTTATACTTAACAGAAATGTGTTTATGTTTGAAAATACCTATTACCAACAGGAATATGGTTCTGCGCATCCGCGTGCGCATATGCGTGTTTATTTATGGGCAAGTTCGAAGACGACTTAATTTACAACAATACTGTATAGACCCCCTATCAAGTACTTTGCTCGATTTATCGATGATATTTTCATGGTCTGGTCAGGGAACGAGGTAGAACTGTCATAATTCTTGTCCTATCTGAACTCTTGTGTAGAATCCATCACTTTCAGCATAGAAAAGAGCAGAGAATCCATTAACTTCCTAGACGTAAAACTAACTAAAGTTGATAACCTAATCGCCACAACCATCTACAGAAAACCAACAGATAAAAACAACCTCCTACAGTTTTCTAGTCACCACCCAGTGCCCTTAAAGAAAAGCCTGCCTGTAAGTCAATTATACAGACTCAAACGTATCTGTAGCTCTCAGGAGGAGTTCCACTCCAAAAGTGAGAGTATGTTGGGAATATTTGATGAAAAGGGCTACCCAAAGCAGTGTCTTAACTCAGCCATGGCCACTGTAAATCAAGTTGAAAGAAAATAACTATTCTGTAAGAAAGAAAGAAACAGAACACCAGGCACCATCAATTATGTCCTTACTTACTTACTTACATTCTATCATCAGATAGAACCTTAAATGACCGCTTCCAACACCCTCCGCGCTTTACGCATAAAAGGGCTACTAACCTGAAGGACCGCCTGGTTAGAGTGGACTCGTATTCAAGGCCAGAGCCTTTTATTTATGGAAGCGTCCCATGTAGAGCATGTATATCTTGTAGCCACATGATCAAAACAAACACATTCCACGACTCCCACACTGGGAAGAATTACAAGATCAGATCTCTAATAACGTGTAATTCTACACACATAATATATTTATTGTTCTGTAAAAAATACTATATCGGACAGACATCCCACAAATAAAAAATCAGATTGAACGTACACAGAAGCAATATAAAGCGGGCCAACATTAATTCTCCCGTGGCACGACATTTTAACGAAATGGATCATAAAATCAGTGACCTCAAGTGCATAGGTTTAGAGATGGTATATCTTAATAGAAGGGGTGGCAACCATGAACAACTTCTTTTGCAGCGGGAATGTCCATATTCATCGGCTCCAATCTATGTATCCATCTGGTATAAATGAAGAGTTTAATTTGGCTCCATTCTCCATTCTGAAATCTGAGCCTATACTAAGCTGTTTACTGTATAAACAATAACTATAGTACACTGATTAATGAATGGTCTAAACAACCTGATACCACCAATGTACTACAGTTGTTGTTCCATACAGACTTGTAAATATTGTATTGTAATATGTATATATTAATATGTGTATATTGTTTCATATATGTATAGCCATTACGCATTCATGTGATACTGTGATGAAATATCTACCTGTCAATCTAACCCTGCTAATTACTGATCATGATGTCAACCTAGTCTGTTGCTGATTGCTGATTGTTTCCATCTGCATGTTGTCGATTACAGCCTAGTTAAGGCTTGTTTGTTGCAACTATTTATTGCACACTGATGAAGGCTGGACGGTCGGAAACGTTTTGTGCATATACAAATTGTGCATATTAAAATAAAATAATGATATTCCTCGAGTGCAGTCCCTATTCCCTTTTTTGTGACTTAGTAATTTTGGACTACGCACCTGTCTGAGTGCAGTGGTTACCTTTTCTACTTATACTGTATACTGTACATAGATACCATTTCCTATAGTGGGGGTGTCCAAATCTTTCTACACTGAGGGACAATAAGGGCTGAGATGTCTCGGCGGGCCATGGCCGCCGTCAACATTTAGAAATGTAACTTTAACCTCTTAAACTCATTCTGTGCCACGGGTCGGGGCGCCAGAGGGCGCTATTACGCCAGCGCTGTAAGTCAATGGGGCACTTTGTTCACTTGCGAGTGCTTAAAATATATCTTATATTATATCTATGGGTCTAATACACCCGTCGACTGTCAGTGAGTTGCTTCCAGTCAACATCCACGAAACAGATTGTTTTTTCATCAGTACATTTCCGTTTTATACCGTTTTGAATATGAATATAGTTTGGGTGCTTCTGATTAATTCCAGGAAAAGACGCGATAATAGCCCTTTAGTGGAATACACTAAACACGTTGTCATTTTTCACCTGATTATCGAATCTTCCTGAAATCAACGCTAGATCATCATTATTATCCTTCCTCATGCAAGAAAGGATGAGGCACACAGCCACACACACACACACACACACACACACACACACACACACACACACACACAGACACACAGACACACACACACACACACACACACACAGACACACACACACACACACACACACACACACACACACACACACACACACACACACACACAGACACACACACACACACACACACACACACACACACACACACACACACACACACACACACACACACACACACACAGAGACAGCTTCGATCGGGGTAGAAAGAAATATCAGATAAACGCAAGATTTTATATATAGTGTTCTTACCTGGTATCTGATGTAATGCAAAAGAAATAATCCAATTATCTGATCGCCATTCCAAATACTGCTCGTGGAGGTCCGTCCCACATTACAGAGCGTTACACATGAACAGGCGAGTGGGGTTACTGTTCCATACCATCGTTGCAAAGGCCTACCTCGCCTGAGCACCTAAACCCTGCCCGCACGGCTCGGATCATCCCAGAAAAGAAACTACACCATTTCCAATGGAGTGCAATACCAGCTGGAAGGTGTTGGCGGCGGTATTTGCCCTTTTGCGAGCTCAGACCCATTCTCAATGATAACATCAGGCTGGATGGATGAAAATGAATGGATATCTAATAAAAGAAATAACGATTAAAACCCGAGTTTTCTCGCAATTGGCGCTGAACGGTTGGCGAGTTAACCCGACTTTTCTTGTGGCTGGCGTAGAATGAGTTAACAGTCCTGCAAATGTTGCATAAAACGCCTGTCGATTGGATACTGAAAGTAAATTGGATGCTATTCGGGAACCATTTGTAGCAGATGCACAAGTCTGGCCTCTTTTGGAAGGAAACAACAACAATTATCAAATCCAAATGTATGCCTCTGCTTTTATTGCAATCATTACACAAATTAGTAATTCAGTCAGAAATCAACCAGGACTACTCTACTCTACTACTAAAGCTACAGGTATGGCTATGGATGGGACTCGTTAGACATATCTTCTATATGACTACATTCTAAGTCTAGTCCTATTCTGGTGAGATGATACAGTATAAAATCCCTCTGAGTTAGTGTTCTACACAGTAAATTTCGCAGAGTACATTTTACTCAAACTGAGTACATTTTACTCAAACTGACTACTGACTACGACACACTACAAGGAGGGTGATGTTTAAAAACCTGTGTTACCGTCGGAGCCCTGATCAAGACCGATCCCTGTAATACAGCGAAGAAGAAGGACAAAACAAAAGAATACAGAATTACTCCTGGTTATGTGTTTTTCTGAAGTGGTCCGGAATGAACCAAACACAAACATGTTGGATGGGGAGCTCGCTGCAACATACAGCTATGCATTCATTCATTCAACCTTTAGTTAAACTCGAGGGACACCAAGGTTTCCATCATTTACAGTGACGTCGTAGAGTATATACAACTAAAAGAGATAGAATAACACAATGATAAAACCAAGATAAAAACAAGTAATCAGCACAATAAAATCCTATTAAAATGAGATAAAACAGGAAACAAGAAGTACAGAGCAGTACAAGAGAAGGCAGTTTTTCCTAAATCAGAACAAGCTCAGGGGAACCTTACGAATAAGCAGATCACTTGTAGCGAGTTTGATAGAATCCAGAATTGTAGATAGTTTTATAGTTTAGTTCATAGTTTTAGTTTATAGTTTATTTATAGCTTACCTAGTTTATAGTTTATATTTATAGCTTATAGTTATAGTTTGTATAGATTGAATATACGTTGTGTAGTTCGTTTTATAGTTTAGCTTATAGTTTATTTATAGCTTATCTAGTTTATAGTTTATATTTATAGCTTATAGTTATAGTTTGTATAGATCAAATATACATTGTGTACTATGTTTACAAATCTACTATGGTTGAGGAGCCGGGCAAATCTCTCACGTTTTTCTGAATGTATGTACATTTAAAAAACGGTGACAATAAAATAATCTGAATCTGAATCTGAATCTGAACATTATTGTAATGTGAAGGAGTTTACCAAATGCTTACCAACAAGAGCTTGATAAACAAGTACCAATGTGTATCACGTCTTTCTGCAAGAGAGGGCCAATATCCCCCTGTTTTGGAAATGCAAAATCAACCTCCTCCAGCGCCCAAGGACCAACCATGGGAGATCGGGCTTTCTGCTCATCCGCTCCCAGTCTGTGGAATGCTCTCCCTGATCATCTGAGAGCACCACAGACCGTGGATGCTTTTAAAAAGAGCCTCAAAACACATCTTTTTAATGGAGCCTTTTTGTTGATTTTTATCAAACTTTTATTAAACTAAATATAGTTTTAGCCCCACACATTGTATGTTCTTTTACTCTTTTACTAGTTTTAGCCCTTCTTATTGTATGTTCTTTGACTAGTTTTAGCCCTTCACATTTCATGTTCTTTTTACTCTTTTACTAGTTTTAGTCAAATTATTTTATTTTATGTTCTTTCTACTCTACTTTTATTTTATGTTCTTCTACACTGTAGCGCCTTGCGATTTGTTCCACAAATACAAAGCGCCCCTACACATTGAATATATCATCATTATTATTATTACTAATCTATCAGACTACAAACAAGAAAACGACAGTAGCTACGCTAACACACACTCTCACTCACTCTCCCACACACACACAAGGACAGAGAGCAACCAATTAGCACGCTATACTGATTTACCCCATCTGAGCTCCTTGTAAAGATGGTCCTCCACTACGACTGGTGATTAACGGGTTTGAGAGAACGTCAGTGGAGAGACAGAGAGCTGAGATGAGTGAGAGGAAGTTAACCAGTAAAGTGAACCATGAACATGTTTGTAATCAGAGCAATTATCATATTTAGCTTCAGGCCCGGAAAACAATGATAAGCATTTATCATGCGCACTCACACTCACACAAGCGCACACACGCATATTCACACAAACACACACACAATCAATCAATCACACACACACACACACGCACACATGTGCAGTTGTGCACACAAACACACACACACAATCACACCAGCACACACTCACACAATCACACAAGCACATGTACACACACACACACAATTACACGCGCACAAACACACATTCACACAAACACAATCACACAATCACATGTACACACAAACATTCACACAAACACATGTACACACAGGGCCGCCTCAGGGGGTGTGCGAGCAGTGCGGTCGCACAGGGCCTCGCGGGAAGGGGGGCCTCGCAAAATAAAAAATAATTTTTTTTTTTTTTTGCGAGGCCCCCCTTCCCGCGAGGCCCTTTTTCATCACAGACCTAAAATCTAGTTTTGCTTATATGCTTATATATTTCACATTAGACACGTTTGTAGAATGTGTCTGACTTGTTCCTGCCTCTGCGGCTCTGCAGACTGCAGTGTTCCGGTTTCTGCGGCTTTGCTGCTCTACAGATTTTAGGATAGTGTTTCCGGGCTCTTCTCCCGTCCGCCGTAATACACCAAATAGAAGAAGAAGAAGAAGAAGACACACGAGGTAGAGGGATGATCTAATTCAGCGCTATTCAGAGGAGCGAGTGGATGTCTTTTCAAAAGCAGCATGGATCAGAAGAAATTACACCGTGGGCCAAGAAAGTCTCCTTCCAACTTTACCATTGGCATTGATACTGCGTTATGGTGAGTTCATGCAACCTATTATTATATTCCCGCCGTGGATCTCGATCTCTCTCTCTCTCTCTGGAGCCAAACTGGTCGACTAGCTGTAGCCTGTTGTAGTATGGAGTTAGTAGCTAACGGTGTGTGGCCTGGTGTCAGGGCCTGTATTGCTTTTCTCATGTTGTAGTTTCAGTGGTAGTGCGTTAGCTAATGGTTAGCGATAGCCGGGTTGAGCTAACTGGCTAACTGATAGCATCAAAGTAACTTGCGCAGCCAGCAGCTAACGTCGTAGCTAGCTGCCGGCTGCGCACGTTACTTTGATGCTATCTGTTAGCCTAGGCTAGAGTTAGCTCAGCTGTTAGCTTTTGCTACGAGTCGACCATTGACATTAGCCGTGAGAATAGCAGGGGGTTCTGGCTTATTTTGTCCCGCCAGCGAGAGGCCTTTCGTCAACGTGGAGACTTGTGTTGCGGCCTTTCGCCCTGCGTTCCTTGGTGCAGGTAAGATTAATGAAAATGTCATGACATTACCCCACTCTTCCTTCCTTCCCCTCCCGAATGTTTTGTTAATAACGATGTTTTTTTCCAGGCAAAACATATGCTACTTCACAACATTTGGAGATACGACATGTGCTGTGTGTGAATGTCTTGGTCGTTTGTGTAGCTTGGGTAGCGTTGGGCCGTTGGCCAAAGCTGTGTGTGGCCTGGTGTCACATTACCTGGCTAGCTTATTTAGCTGATGTCGGCCATTGGCTCCTTGCTGCTTTGGTTTCTCTGGTATAGACCCTCTTCTCTTTGGATTTAAGTGTTGATCTTTGTCCTTTTGGATCTCTCATACATGCTCTCTCTCTAACACACATGACAAACACACATGCTCTCTCTCTCTCTCTCTCTCTCTCATACATGCTCTCTCTCTAACACACATGCTCTCTCTCTCTCTCTCTTTCTAACACACACAGTCTGCCTATGGCGGCCTTTCTCGATGGCTAGGCTGTGCTCGCTGAGTCTGTACATAGTCAAGGATCTTCAGTCACAGTGCTCAGGTATTCTGCCACTGTGTACTCTCTGTTTAGGGCCAAATAGCATTTCAATTTCTTTCCAATGTGTCTCTCTCTCTCTCTCTCTTTGGATTTAAGTGTTGATCTTTGTCCTTTTGGATCTCTCATACATGCTCTCTCTCTAACACACACACACATGACAAACACACACATGCTCTCTCTCTCTCTTTCTAACACACACAGTCTGCCTATGGCGGCCTTTCTCGATGGCTAGGCTGTGCTCGCTGAGTCTGTACATAGTCAAGGATCTTCAGTCACAGTGCTCAGGTATTCTGCCACTGTGTACTCTCTGTTTAGGGCCAAATAGCATTTCAATTTCTTTCCAATGTGTCTCTCTCTCTCTCTCTCTCTCTCTCTCTCTCTCTCTCTGTACACTGTATATTGACTGTAGAACAGGAGCTCTCTCTCGCTCTCTCTCTTGCTATATGTTGACTGTATCATGCCCCGCCTCGGGCAGCGCTATTATTTAAGAATATGTTGACTGTATTAAAAAAAAATATATATATATAATTTTTTTTAACCTTTTTGGGGGGGGGGGGGGGGGGGGGGGGGCCTCGCGTTTAAATCTCGCACAGGGCCTCGCATTTCTCCCAGGCGGCCCTGTGTACACACACACACAATCACACACACACACACACACAGACACACACAACGCTCAACACAAATGCACTCGGGCATGCAAACAGACTCGTAGCTAATCAACACCCTAAGACTGGAGACAATTATTATTTGTTTGTCGCTTCAATCAGGAGTATCAGGGGGACAATGATAAGACACGTTGTCCTGTCTCTCCTCTCCACGCCTCCTCCCGTCCCCTACCGCTATCAGCGACTCATCCGCGTACGAATGCAGATTAGACGGACCACGTTATGTATCGAACCGAGGGGGTCATTCATCCCTCGAGGAACCGCCCCTCTCGAGCCCCGTCTCCAAAAGGCCCGGTCGTTCCCCCACTCGCGGTACTTTGTGGCGCATTACAATCACAATTACTTACCGGACCGTTTAGGCTTTAAAACAAAACAGCCACGTTGTGTGATCTCCTGTGTATTCAACATGTTGACGTCGTAGCGTTACGCCCTGGGACTGAAGCAGCATTTCTAGAATGCAGTGAGGAGTGCTTCCAAGTTTCAAGTTTCAAGTTTCTTTAATAGTTGTCATACAGAAGTACAGAATACTTTCATACAAAATGCTTCCAAGAAGGTTCTGGATCGCTTAGAGTTAGGGCTGGGCGATATGGCCTAAAAATAAAATCTCAGATTTTTTCACACCACATCCAATTTACGTTTTTAATCGATTATTTTATATAGATTCTCTCTCCTTGTACAGTGTCCTTGAGTCTGAGAAAGACGCTTCTCTCTTCAAATCCAATTTATTATTATTATTATTATTATTATAGGAGGCGACCGTTGATGGCCAGCATTGCATAACGTGGCCAGATGGCTGACTTTGCTGGAGCGTTGCCGGTGGCGACCATGATGCTGTGTGCTCGTGTCCCGAACTGGGGGGGGGGGGGGGGTGGGGGGGGGGCACACGGAGGAGCTGTGTGTTCACGTTAGCGGAGTTACGGACGGGGGCGGCGGTGGGACTGGACTCAACGTTTATGTCGTCGATGGATCTTTCGTGAGCGATATGTGAGCGAGCCCAGCAGCTCGTGGCACAAGTCTCCCGTCTCTGTCATTTTCATTCATATTTGTACAGATTATGAAAGTACAGAATGTAAGCTTTCAAATTATGTGTACATTGTACAGTGTACAGTGTACATACATTGACTTATTACATGAAATACATGAAGATATTTGAAGATATGCTTATTTGAATCTAGTTAAACCTCAAGTCTCAGAGCAGAGGAAAACAGAGAAAATCCAATCTAAAGTTTGGCTGCATTTTTAACACCTTGGCAGTCAGGTACTAGGTGTCACAAACTGCCTTTTTAAACAAACGTTTTACTATTTGAGATACTGTAACTGTTAGCTGTTTCAGTATATGTTCACATTCAAACTGTGATAATATGGAAAAAACTGGAAAAAAACTAAAAAATGAGTCTCTTATCGCTGGGCCCGGTCATATAGGTATAATAGTGAAAACACATGTAGGTTAAATGAGCTCGGGCTGAGAGGAATGTTTTTCCAGTGGCCACCTAGGAGACACTGAGGGAGAGAAGGCGACACTGAGCTTAAGAATCGACAGGGGTGGGAGCTCCAGTAGCTCACCGCGTACCTCGGACGCTATTTCGGCGTCGGGGACAACCGTGCGCGTCACGGATCTGGGGTACACGAGTTCGACTCCCGGACTCGCCGTATTTCTCAGAGTGTCTTTCCCCGATCTATACCCCATTCAACCTGTTTCTGTCGGTCATGCTTGACCAGAAAAAGCGATAAACGCTAAAAGAACCAGCCGACTGGTCAAAGTAAAAAAAAAAAAAAAAAAAAAATCGACAGGGGTGGGGGGGCTCTTGGCTCTCACCAAGTTGTGAGATTTAAGCTATTGTTTGGGCAACCGGAATACAGGAATTCCTCAACAGGGTTTGAACGCACAGGGCCGCACTCGCCGAATCATCACGTTTACCGTCACGGTCAACACGTTACACATATCGGTTGCCGTGGATGGCGGGGGTCGCTAGGTTTTTGTTTATCGAGAGACATGCATCGAAAGGGGCCGTGCGTCATGTCTTACCGTCCCGACACGACTGACAGTGGCGTTACCCTAAGCGGAGAGCAGTCGGCCTATCGAGGAGAGCAAGGGCCTGGGTTTGGTTTCAATATTGGGGGGGTCTGGGGAAATTTTAGGTGTCATTCTGGTGCACCAATTTTCTGCATCAATTTATGGTGGAAATGTCTTTATTTATGTAAAGGAAAAGACAACATTCAGGTACCCGCTGACACAAATATAGTGCGGTAAGACGCTCAGGCATTCTGTATTGCTTTCAAATATCTATTCTCCTGTAGTATTTCATATTAGTTATATTTGGTGAGGGGGACACATTTACCTCTTACAGTATATTGAGGGGAAATGTCCCCGCAACCCTCCCTAAACCTAAGCCTATAGAGGAGAGACATCACAACATATCGACTGGTCCAGCGAGAGGGGTCTGGGAGGACCTCCAGAATGGGAGAGGGGGTACACTTGACTCATTGACTACCACGCTGTTTTCCATCTTTACT
>NC_140182.1:72903260-72915760 GCF_963971535.1 Notolepis coatsorum
ATAGAATATTAGGCCTATAAATGACGGTATTATGGCCAAGTCATACATCTATGGATTGGGCCAAATCTCCTCTTTCCAATGTCAGAGTTAAATCTGGATTTAGTACCACCAGGCACCCGTTATAGGGCAGCAAATACCATGAACGAAATCTACTGTCACGTCTAAATCATCCGGTTTCCAATGCGCTGCGATTTTTATAAACTCAGATTTCGCTAATAGTTTCAAGTTTCAAGTTTCTTTAATAGTTGTCATACAGAAGTACAGAATACTTTTATACAAAATGCTTCTTACTGTTACACTCCAGAGACTGTGCTAGACAAGATAAGTATGAAATAAAATAGTATAGCATGTCAAAATAGAAGTAAAAATAGAAGTCACAGTGTTCAGTATATACATATGTACAATGTTCGATGCAGAATAGAAGTAACTGAGTTACCATACAATATACAATATACTATGCAATATACTAATATACAATACTATATAGTGCAAAGCAGAAATGGGATGAGGTACAATTTAGGTACAATTTACAGTAAGATGTACTGAGGTATGGGTTGTAGTGCAAATCCTTTACCAATAAATATAAAATGTGTTTAGGTGTTCTAAAGCAGTGATTCCCAACCTGGGGTCCGCGGACCGCCAGGGGGCGCAGGGGGTCCGCCAGACCACATATGATTTGAGGTCCCTTTTTTTTTTTTTTTTTTTTTTTTTTTCAGAGAAATATTTAATTAGCATATTTTTATCATCAGAAGCATGAATAGTCTCTCCACTACAATAAAAAATAAAGATAAATAAACATCTAGACATGATTTTTGAACGTTAACAGTAGGCTACCGGGTAGCCGCTAAAACGCGAATCAGTTGACTGTATCACTTTCCGTAGCTAGCCTAGCACGCTAGTTAACTTTCTCGGCTCGTCTGCAGTCAGCCGCCAGAGGCGAAAATGTGTGACAAACGAAAAGGAGATGACGGCAGCTCATCTGCAAAAAAAGTTAGGACCTACAGCAATCGCGAAAATTACATCAGCATGGGCTTCACTGAGGGACCAGACAAACGACCTGAGTGTGTGATTTGTGGAGAAAAGTTGGCAAACTCGAGCCTGAAGCCCAGCAAGCTGAAGAGACATCAGGCGTCTAAGCACCCAGAAACCGCTGGGAAGGATCCGGACTTTTTTCTGAGGAAAGAACAGTCTCTCAAGGCGAACAAGCCCGTTGATGTTAGAGTAGCGTGGAGCAGGGGTGGCAGTGATTTACAGAAGGCTACCGAAGCCTCCTTTGAGTGTTCGCTTTTAATTGCAAAAGCAAAGAAACCGCACAATATTGGCGAGCAGCTCATCAAACCAGCCTGCATCAAAATGGTTTAGAAACTGTGCGGCCCACAGGTGGCGGATAAACTAAAATCAGTACCACTCTCGAACAATGTAGTGAAAGACCGAATTGATAAGATGTCAAGTGATTGCGAGCAGCAGCTGTCAGAAAAGCTTAGAAAGGGTCCATTTGCCATACAACTTGATGAAACTACAACTGTCGCAGACGAGGCTGTGCTCATCGTTTATGTGCAGTATATCGAAAATGAGGATCTGAAGCAGGACATTCTCATGTCAGTCAACCTTACTACCACCACTCGAGGTGAGGATATTTTTACTGCAGTGGATTCTTACTTCATTCAACATAAATGCAATCCGTTCACCATTAGGGCCTGATTTGAGAGGATGAATACAGGATTTGAATATTGGCCAACATTTTGAAATACATATGGTGCAAGATGAGATTTGTTGATTGAAGGCACAAGTCAAAGAAGGATAGTGGGTCTAATTATGATGCATATGCCTGTGTATAAGCAGTTTTTTATTAAAATGACAAAAAAAGTATTAAAATGACAAAGAAAAAGTATTTTATGGTATTTTATTAGGAGGGGGGTCCAGGAATTTCATCAGAGATGTTTGGGGGTCCCTGGGGGAAAAAAGGTTGGGAACCCCTGTTCTAAAGTGTGGAGAGTGGGTGCTGCAGTGTGTTGTTTGTTTAAAGTGAGTGTGTGCGTGTGGATGTGTGTGCTGTGTGCATTTGATGGTTGTTGCATAGTGTTATTGTTTGTTGAGCAGCCTGATGGCCTGGGGATAGAAGCTTCGTCTGAGTCTTTCTGTGCTTGCCATGAGACTCCGGTATCGCTTGCCTGACCGCAGCAGTTCAAAGAGGCAGTTGTTTTGTAATAACACTTAAGATCATTGGTAAACAAAAGTAGTGCTGAAAATATACACTTTGATTGCTGTTTTGATAGGGTTAGGGTATTTACTCTTGGCTACATTTGAACAAGAAATGCAACATTAATTAATACGGACTGCATTGGTCTATTTATGACGTGAGTTCTGAGTGAAGGGGAGCTAACTAACTGTGTCACTAAAAACATGGCCATTCTGCTGCTCTAGTGAGTGAGATTGTCACCCTGCTGCACGCCCTACCCCTCCCTAGTCTGTGATGTCTTGTTTTTAGTCAACAGCGGAAAATAGCATTTTACATTTAAATCGTAGATTGGGCCTTTTAGAGATGTTTCAGAACCCATTATTTGGACATGCTTGTTATCAACAACTTAGCTTGGATCAATGACTGGTTTCAAGACATGTTAACACAAGGAAGGCTAGATAGTGAACATTGCTGGTTCGAATGTCTGTTCCTGGTTTGTTGCCTGTTGCCACCAAAGATCAACAGTGGCGAATGTCATTAGGTACCTTTTTCACAGATGCTATGATATCATGCTAAGCAGCTTTAACATTTGAGCTCAGAGCCTTAATAGCATTTTCTCACAGTAAAACCCTACAGCCAGTGTAGCCTTTTTCGGGGTAAATGGCTTTTCCCTCCAATATCTCTGGTCTCCAAGGTGAGATGATCCCATTACAAACACAATCATAATCATCATCACACTCTGCATCCTAACGATCATCACTCTCTCCCTGCTTTGCTGCACCTCAATAAGGTTGTTTCTCCACTCGCTCTCTCTCTCTGCCTGCCCCCCCCCTCTCTCTTTCTGCCTCCCTTTACCCCCCTCTCTCCCCCCTCTCTCTGCCTGCCTTAACCCCCTCCTCTCTCTCTCTGCCTGCCCCCCTATCTCTGCCACACTTTACACACCTATCTCTCTCTCCCCCCTCTCTCCCCCCCTCTCCCTCTTTCTTCCTATCTCCCCCCTCTCCCTCTTTCTTCAACCCCTCTCTCTCCCCCTCCCTCTCTCTCCCTCTCTCTCCCCCTCCCTCTCTCTCCCTCTTTCTTCCTCTCCTCTCTCTCTCTCTCTCTCTCTCTCTCTCTCTCTCTCTCTCTTTTTGTCGTCTGCCAAAAAAAGGTGATCTTCAGGAGATAAAGAATTGCCGTCCTGTGGCGCTACTATGTTCGGATTACAAACTGTTGTCTAAAGTTCTGGCCAATAGACTGAGGAAGGTGATGGACCAGGTCGTCCACAAAACGCAAACATACTGTGTGGCCGGCAGGTCTATTGTTGATAATGTGCCACTGATTCGGGACCTTTTGGAAGTCTCTGATTCATTAGGCATAAATGTTGGTCTGGTTTCTTTGGACCAAGAAAAGGCATTTGACCGGGTTGAGCACTGTTACCTGTGAATGGTCTTAGAGAGGTTCGGCCTCAGCCCTGGTTTCATTGCTAAGATTATGGTTTTGTTTGAGAACGCTGAGAGTGTGTTGAAAATTTATGGTGGATTGTGTAAACCCTTTAAAACAACTCGGGGCATAAGGCAGGGCTGTTCGATGTCTGGCATGCTCTACACACTATTGCTATTGAACCAATGCTGCACAATATTTGTTCACGTATTGATGGGATGGTTTCACCTGATTTGAATACATTTTTTATTTGTCTGCATATGCTGATGATATTATTGTCATTATAAGGAGTCAGGAGGATGTAAACAGGTTAGGCTGTATGGTTGAAACCTTTGGTACAATCTCAGCTGCAAGTAAATTGGGAAAAGAGCGAGGCCTTAGCAGTTGGGAGTTGGTCTGTAGGTCTCCCTAAGCTGCCAGGAGGTTTAAATTGAAAGAGGGGAGGTCTAAAATACCTGGGGGAGTATCTAGGAGACGACCAGACTGTCAAGATGAATTGGGAGGGAATGGTGGAGAAGGTGGAGGGGAGTTTGGCCAAGTGGCGGTGGCTCTTACCACATATGTCATACAGAGGAAGAGTATTGATAATTAATAACTTGTGGCATCAACCCTTTGGCACAAATTACAATGTATGGAGCCCCCTGCTGGGCTATTACCAAAAATACAGTCCATCATGGTAAATTTGTTCTGGGATAGTTTGCATTGGGTCCCACAGAGTGTGCTCTACCTGCCGAAAGAGGAGGGATGGCAGGGACTGATTCACCTGGGCCCTCATGCATCAACGTGTTCTACGCACAGATCTGTGCGTAACCCGTGCGTACAATCATTTCTAAGCAAAGAGTGGGATTCATCAACTTCAACTTGAACTTGACTTCGTGCTTACATCTACGCACATTTCGGACCTGGCGTACCTCGCGCCCAGTGGTAGAATATATTATTACAACAAGGAAATGAGCTTCTGTGCATAATAACACTGGATGTTCTATGAACCGTAGTTCATTATAGTTCATTGTAAAATAGCAACAGTAGTGTAATTATGGTCAAAACCCTATAAATAGCATTTGGAATAATAGATCTTTCTCTCAGAATGAATGCAGCATGTCATATATGTTACGATGAATTGAGAATGGGGGACCCTGATGTAAACAAGACGAAAGTCTTTCTCTGGTCTGCATCCCCTTAACAATTGTATGTATTGAGCTGTACTGTACTGTACCCATTCTGCAATCTGTTAATAAAGTTCTCATTCATTCATTCATTCATGGTTTATATAGCGTTATCGGAATATACGGGGTGTAGGCTACTGACTGACTGCGCTCCGCGTAGCTTGATTGATTGATTGATTGAAAAGTTTATTAACAGATTGCAGAATGGGTACAGTGTACAGTACAGCTCAGTACATACAATTGTTAATTGGGGATGCAGACCAACTTTCGTCCTGTTTACATCAGGGTCCCCCATTTTCAATTCATCATAAATCATAAAGCTCAACTCGTTATTATTTTGCGCACAGACCGCCGAAACACGGGAACGTTTTGATTATATTTAAAAGGCTTTACGTTAAACGAAACAAGTGGAATTTCGAAGCTGTAAGCAGAATAAGTCATATGAATATAGTGTTCTTCCCCCTTTTTACTGTACAAGAAAGAATAGAAAACGCATTGCAATGACACCATGCAGATAGTGGACAGACTATATGATGGAATTCAAGTTCATGTATTGAAAGGCAGGATACATCATACATGCAGTGAGATTCATTGTTCTTGTATATGCTCTCGTATTATATTGTTTATATAGGCTACCCAATACTGACATCAAAATAGATTGTAGTAGTATGCCTCTAGAAATCATGCAGCAGGTAGAAAATTGACGGGAGATCCATCGCGATTTGGAATAGAATTGAGGAGAACTTTAATCCGTGGGTATTAATCAAACAACACGGGAAAAGGCAGTCATATTCCAGCGCGGTCTTTATTAGCCGACAACAAAATAGATGCCTCTAAAAATCATATAGCCAATCGAACACAACTAATAAAGGCATTCATATTGTACAGCACGGTTATAATGACACACAACACAACCAACGCCAAACAGTGGTCAACGAACGGTCTTTATTAGTATTTTGAGCTGTCCAGGCAGAATTGCAGCAATGGTCTTAGGGAGCCGTTGATATCTGACATCACCGTTTACAAATCCGCCTTTTATTTATCCACCTCCGTTACGAGGACCTCCACCTCGGTGTCTGTGTAGTTTCTCTTTTTCGTTCGCTTTGCCATCCTCCAACATTCCACGCACAGGGATTCCCTCATGGTATTTGAAGGGGAGGGCCTGACCATATTTGGTTGGTCGGGGCGGTTTTGGTATGCAAATACGTGAAAGCGTGCACGAGCTGCGGCGCAGGGCCAAGGTGGGATTCATCATGACAGGTGTGCGTAGAGCCTGCTTACGCACGTGTGATGAATGCCGACTTCCCTGTGCGTGCGCTAGTTCTAAATTCCGTGCTTACGTGTGGAAGTAGGTCAAGGTCAAAGTCCACGTTGATGAATGAGGGCCCAGGGAAACCGGCTTTCAGGTTACAATTCAACCAGCGCTATATTGCAGGAAGGGATGAGGATGTGGTATGGAAACCGGTAATGAGCACCATTTTAAGGAGAATACAAGGTTTGAAATTGGATGCGTCTTTGTTTTTGTTGGAATGTCAATTTATACGTTTATGTGATCTGACTCCATTTTATCAAGGACTATTTAAAACATGGACTCTGTTTAAATGGAAAAGAACGGAACCCACAAGTTCACTGTTCTGGCTACTGGAGGAGCCTTTAATCTATGGGGCCCGACTGGACATCCAGAACAAAAGCAGAATTGGTCTCACCCAGTGTTTAGGATCAGCTGGGATAGTAAAGCTGAAATGAATAGTGGATGCAGCGGGCCCAGGACTTCGTAACACAGAGGAAGTGTCCTCTCTGAAGGGTCTGAGGTTGGGTCGTCAGACCAGGAACTTTTTGAATGCGTGGACTGAAAGACTGAGTAATCAGGAGTGGGACATGTTACAGGACTATTTAAGTGGAATGGACATTCCTGACGCAGGAGATCCTTTTCTTGAACTGGGTCCCCAAATAGACCAAACTGGACTGATGGGACCATTGTTGGATTATAAAAATGTTGGATCTACAGACTTGTACATGTTGAGTGGGAAGGCAATGTATAAATACTGTGTGCATGGTCTAAATAAGAAAATGCTGAGTGGGAAAACAGACACTGTGTGGAGAGAGAAACTGAATGTGCAGGATGACTATACACCAGTGTGGAGGGTGTTTTATAAAGCACCACTAAACAAGAGGTCAGGTGACTTGCAGTGGCGGATACTGAAGGGAGCAGTGGGAGTCAATAGTTTTGTCTCCAAGTTAAATCCAAGTGTCTAGTAACAACTGTCCTTTTTGTCAGGAACCAGAGTCAGTTTTCCACTGTTTTTTGGAGTGTAAAATAATTGAAGTATTATTTGAGGTTGTAGAATCTGTGTTTGTCAAATGTGGGGAGAGTTGGAGTAAAACTGCTTTTATTCTTGGTGCTGGTTATAAAATGGCAAAGCTGTTGAACTGTGTAGTGGGACAGGCAAAATTGTCAATTTATAAAAGTCGGAAAAATTTCTGTGTGAATATGTTTAATTGATAAATGCTAAAATGTCCTTTTTTATTGGAAATAAAGGTTCTTAAAAACCTAAATCTCTCTCTCTCTCTCTCTCTCTCTCTCTCTCTCTCTCTCTCTCTCTCTCTCTCTCTCTCTCTCTCTCTCCCTGGCTGTGAGTGGGTATGTCATCTGCTCATCAGTCTAGAATACATTAGGACTGTGCTCCTCTCAGTGCACACAGACACAGTAAGCAGGCGCCATCAGAGCTACGGGACATTAACGCAACAAAAGGTCAATTGGAGCAATCAGCACATAACCGTATAACACACCTCAGTTTGACAAGGAAGGCAGGAGGCATACCATAACAAACCATTTAGTCCATAACACATGTATTCTGTAGCGTCGGACCGTGTCTATTTGCAGGTCAATGCCGTTCACGTTCACCGCGAGGTGCAAAAAAAACAACAACACTTTTTCCTCTCATGTCATGTCATGGTGAATGTCACATCCTGGCTTAAGAACAGTTGTTTACAATTGAATGTCTCTAAGACTGTCTGTATGTTCTTCTCCAAGGGCCAAAGAGAAGTTGCAGAGCAGGATATCTTCATCTCTGGACAGAAATGGCAGTAGTAGCAATGGTAGTATCAGAGTACAAGTACTTAAGAGTACACATTGACCCAAACCTTAGTTTCAAAACTCACATAAAAAAAGTCTGCAATAAGGTTAAGTTCAGCTGATCAAACTTCAGATACATCAGAAACGTCCTTTCAACCGAGGCAGCAAAGCTATACTTCCACTCAATGGTTCTTTCCCACATTGCATACTGTTTGATAACCTGATAACCTCCCATTCACATTCCACCATTTTGAAACCACTTCAATCACTATACAAACAAGCAATTAAAATTCTAGACAAGAAACCATTCAGGTACCATCACTGTCACATTGTAAACAAATATAATCTGCTCAGTTGGGAAAACCTGATTCTCTATCAAAACGTCTGCCTAGTTTTTAAAATCAAGTGTGGATTGGCTCCTCCTCCTTTGTCTGGTTTCATCAACCTCAAGTCTGCCTCAACCAGGAACACTAGAGGTGCGGCAAGGGGGGACTGTACAATCCCTTTAAAAAAAAGTGCATTTGGCCAGGCCGTCTTTTCATTTAGAGCATCCCACCAATGGAACTCAATACCTCAAACAATTAAGAGTGTGCACATCATATCACTCATTCAAGTGCAAGGTGGAATGGCTCATTGTCAACACTGTGTGCATGTGTGTGTGTGTGTGTGTGTGTGTGTGTGTGTGTGTGTGTGTGTGTGTGTGTGTGTGTGTGTGTGTGTGTGTGTGTGTGTGTGTGTGTGTGTGTGTGTGTATGTGTATGTGTATGTGTGTGTGTGTGTGTGTGTGTGTGTGTGTGTGTATGTACAGTATGTGTGGATATAGTGTGTTTGTCTATGCCTGGGTCTTCTCATATGTCATGATGTGCTCTGTCCTTGTGACCATGACTGTATTGTTCCCTGTATCCCTGTATCCCCATCGTATGTTCTACTATAATGTGCTTTTGTTTGTTTTTTTTATTCTAATGCTATTTATCTTGCTTTTATTCTGTTTGTATTGCTAACCCTTTTTTACACAGGATTTTAGCCTGTACCTTCTGGCAGGGGGACTGCCAATGGAAATTAGCCTTTTGGCTAAAATTGGGTGCATTTACGTTTTAAAAATATTTTATTAATGTACGTATTAATGTATTAATGTAAACCTAACCTAATCCTCTTGGTTCCTTATTGACCAGGGGAGAGGAATCCCAACCTGAGAGTGACATGAGAACAAAATGGCCGCCGTGTGAATATGGTCAATGTCCAGGGATGTGCTGGAACTTGAACTTGAACTTGAACTTGCTGTGAAGTGATGGCAAAATGGCCAACGATTGTGTTTGATGGAATTTTAAGCCCAAATTCCTATTTCTGTACTCCTGGAAAGTGTTGTCAGTGATCCACTAGGGGTCCTATAAAAAAATATATAAGATAAGATAAGATATTTAAAAAAAAAAACAGGATAATCAATTCTGAAATAATTCTGCTTTCTCTCCCATTGGTTCTCAAGGCTAGGGTAACCGAGTGGATTTGAACCTGGGACCATAGGATCCACAGGCAGGGTCAGACCCCACAGGATAAGACCCTTTAGCAGGTGCTGGTTGACTGCGACCGACTCGTCAGTAGTTTACAGTTGTCCTCCCCCCAAGAAGTGAGTCCTCGGATGTTCTTTCGTCCACGTGCGCACTTTCCCAGTGTTAAGGCACTGAATTCCCACCCCCATTGCTACGTGAACCTGGATACAGACTCACAGGGCAGTGAGACCCCACCACCACTGTCACCAATGGATTTGAAAAAATAAAAGGCTCTCCCAACCAGTGATGCCACAGATTACTTGTAAAAGTAATCTGATTACTGATTACTGATTACTCCTTTAAAAAGTAATCTAAGTTACTTTACTGATTACTTGATTATCAGAGTAACTTAGTTACTTTGAAAGTAACTAGGTTACGAAGTCGTCGTCGTTCCCCCAACAGTTTTTTTTAAACGCTTTATTGAAAGTGCATAAATTGTTTTTAACTTGTTTCTCTGCACATAACGTAAATTGTTAAACTAGTGCTTCAGCTTCTGTACCATCAAGTATGGTAAAGCAACAGTCTATGATGCTCACAACATTAGAGCAGCCAGCCAGTGGTTTTACAAAACCAGTGTATCACATCTAACAAATGCAGGCTGAACTATTCAATTATATCAACTGTAACTATTACATTGTTTTTATAAATGTCTCTCTATAAACATACAATCAGTCTCTCTTTAACATGTAAATTAACTGTAAATCTGGCAAATAAGAGCTTTTGCTCTGCCACCATCAAATATACATTAATCAAAAGGGAAAGAAACAATCTCTCTCTTTTTCTGTTTGGCTGGTGGACCTCCGAGTCCTCCTGTACCTAGTCGAAGCGTCGGCTAGTGTTGTGATTCCAGATGCTTTCAATGCAATTGGATGTGCTGTTTTTAGCGGTAGACAGTATTTTGTTTCCTCCGCATATGAATGTTTTTTTCACCCGGCTTAGCTGACACAAACGTGAAGTAGTGACTGAGGCTACGTTTAGACGAGCGTTTTGGGATGGAAGTCTGAACAGAAACCGCAAAAGTCGTCTTGCGGTTTCACTTTTAATTTTGCGTTTAGACAAGCGTTTTGGGGTGGAATTCTCCGTGCAGACGAGGCTGTAACGACGGAGCCCTGTTGTCACACGATTGGCGCATATGTCACATGACGTGCTGTGAAGACCCGCCCTACTCTGCCTCTGATTCGCAGACTGTGGATGGGGAATGTGATTGGACCAAAGCAGAGTCACTCACAGACAGAGGGTCCAGTCACGCCGCAGGACACATTCTTGTGTAACCCTTTCACTGCCACACGACGTCACTCCCAAATAAGAAAAACAGCTCAAAATGTATTTTTGACTGTCGAAAACGAAATAAAATACTGCATTCCGCCTGCATTATGAATTTATGATGAGATAGTAACGAAATAGTAACGCACAGCCACTTGGACAAGTAACTGCAATCAGATTACTGGCTTTTAAAGATTAATGCGTTAGATTACTATTTTCGGGGAAAAGTAATCAGATTACAATAACGCGTTACTTAGTAACGCGTTACTGGCATCACTGCTCCCAACTAAATTATGCAACAGCATTTCATTGGAAAATATGCAAAACACATTACATGACATTACAGCACAATGGAATGATAAGGTAGCATCCCTATAAGACAAGGTATTGATATTTGTTCTACATATATCTACATAATTTCACTGAGCTGTAATGAACACAACACAAGGATTCAACATCACCTATGACATCATCGTATGGCCACCATATTCAAACTCATTCACTCTCAATAGCGGTCAAACTAAATGAACATGTGCAAAACTGTTTAGAGTTTTTTTTGTGTGCACAATAAATCAGTGTTGTTTTTTGGTGAAGTGCCTCTTTAACCCATTCAGTGCCAACCACGAGTATAGTCGGGTTAACTCGCCATGCGTTGAGTGCCAATCACGAGTATAGTGTGGTTTTAATCATTATTTCTATTATTATCGATATCCATTCATTTTTCATCCATCCAGCCTGACGTTATCATTGGGAATGTGTCTGAGCTCGCAAAGGGCAAATACCGCCGCCTATCGTCTCCCGGATGGTATTGCACATCATTGGATTGGATTGGCTGGGACTGTGCATCAAAAAAACAAGTCCGGTCCAGGTTTTACTTCTCGGGCATGCAGCTGGATACTATTGCATGGAGTCCCCCCACTGGGAGCATTGTGGATCAATGTGTTTTGTACTATAACGTTGGATCAATGGACGCAATCGATATTTGGAATGGCGATCAGGAATTGGATTAATCTTTTTGCATGACATCAGATGTGAGGTAAGGCCTTTATGTTACAAATCTTGGGGTAATCAGATGTTCCTTTCTCCGCCATCGGTGTGTGTGTGTGTGTGTGTGAGGTTCGCGCCGACCAAAGTACGGAGAAGCAATTTTTCAGACCCCGCTTCTCTTCGTACATGAGGACACATATACTATCGATTATCTAGCGTTTATTTGAAAACGATTCATAAATCAGACGAAAAATTACAACGTGTTTTGTGTATTCCACTAAAGGGCTATTATCGTGTCTTTCTCTGGAATGTTAGTTCCCCTGTTGACTCCCCTGTTAGCTCCCCTGGTAGCCTCGTTAGCTCCCCTGTTAGCCTCGTTAGCTCCCCTGTTAGCTACCCTGTTCCCCACAGCTAGGACTGTCCTTTCAGCTAGCTTGTTCTCCTTTGCTAGTCCAGCCCTGTCTGCTAGCCTAGCTCCGGCAGCTAGCGCAGCCTCTATGCTAATGTAGCAGTACAGCTAGCATAGGCCCTGTAGCTAGCAATACTCTGGCAGCTACCCAGTCCCTCTGCTAGCCCCACTTTAGGTGTAGCTTCCCCTGCTAGCATGGCCCAGTTTTTTTTTTGTTGCTTTGTCATGTCCCCTGCCCCGCTGTCTGATTCTTTGGGTCGCCCGGTGGCTCCCGTGGAGGGGGAGGTACTGTGAGGATTCGCCTGTCCCTGGACCTTTTTCCTGTGTTTTCCCTGTCTACTCTCCTCAACAGCCCCCACCCTTGCGATGATTTACTCTCCTCTACTCTTCACCAGCCCCCACCCTTGGACATCCTTGATCCTCTACCTTCACGCACCTGTTGGGAGTTTGC
>NC_140182.1:72920760-73044567 GCF_963971535.1 Notolepis coatsorum
CAAAGGAGGTTGCAGGCAGTAATGGTGTCATCTGCTACCTCTCCACCCATGCAGGACCAGGGACCCCCGCCTGCACCTCAGGTAGTGAGAAGCTATGGCTATAGTTCACAGAACCAGGCGTTCAGACGGCAGGCAGGGAATGGGCAATCAGGCCCACGGTTTACACAGGGACCGGGGAACGAACAACAGTTTCCCCGTTTCCACTGTTGGAACTGCGGCATGCAGGGACACAGGGAAATGAGATGTAGGCAACCATACCGTCCCGGCTCGGAGTATGGAAGACCCGTGCGCCAGGGGGAGTCACAAGGGCCCCACGACCAGGGGGAGACAGGAGGGCCCCGAAACCAGGGGGGTAATCACTAGGGGTGCCCAGAGAATGCGACGGGGGGAAATCAAATGATTGTGGTTTCCAAGGGAGCTGAGCAAGAACCTATTCTGCAGGTCCTAGTGGAGGGCAAATTAACAGAGATGATGGCAGACACTGGCAAAAATACGCCGCTCACTTACCCCAGTCTGGACAGTATGTTCGGACGGTCGGATTCTTGGGGAAAAACAACCGATAGCATATTACTCTAGAGCTCTTTCGCCGGTAGAGCAGGGTCTGCCACCTTGTTATCAGGCCCTGGCCGCCGCACATTTGATGTATGAGAAGGCAACGGCCGTGACAATGGGATATGACATTTGCATTTGGACACATCACAAATTGGCAAACTTGATTGAAAGAGGCAAATTTGTTCTGACCAGCCAACGGCAACAGGCTTACATGAGGCTCCTGCAGTACTCGGACGTTACGATAAAAACATGCCACGGCAGTAACCCGGCGGATCTGGTACCACTCCCGAGCGAGGGTCAACCGCATGAGTGTGAGGTGGAAGCGACAGGCTTTCGTGAAACTCCGTCCTGATTTGGGAGTCGACCCGCTCGCGATAGCAGAACTCTCACTTTTTGTGGATGGGTCCTGCTATCGGGAGGGGGAAAATTTAAGGTCAGGATACGCCGTCGTACAGTGCAAACCTAACGGAGAAACACTAACAAGAAAGGCCGGACAATGCATGCAACCATGTTCGGCCCAGCTTGCAGAACTAATAGCACTAACAGAAGCATGCATAATAGCTAAAGATCGCACGGTTAACATCTTTACAGACTCTGCGTATGCGCAGGGCGTATGCCACCTATTTCGCGGCCATTTGGAAGGCAAGAGGCTTTAAGAAATCGGACGGCTCACCGATCCTTCACCACAAGCAGGTTGTGGCGCTTATTCAGGCTGTAAAGTTGCCCAAAAACATTGCTATCGTAAAGTGCCAGGCACACAGAAAAGACCTGTCCTTTGTGACGACGGGAAACAACGCGGCGGACGAGGCCGCGAAGGCGGCGGCTGCGGTGCCGTCCACGGCTGTTCTGATGTTTGCGGCCGAACTGACGACTGAGGTAACTGAGGATAATTTGAGTGATCTTCAGGACTCAGCCACGCAGGCCGAGAAACAGTCGTGGACGGAGAGGGGGGCTGTAAGGGGGGCAGATGGTCTGTGGAGGAGTCATAACGGTTTGATAGTCGCCTCCATCGATCTTCTGTCCTTAGTGATACCTGAGGCTCATGGTGTTGATCACTGTGGAAGAGCAGAGACCCTGAAACGAATCACGAATATGGGATTTTGGTCCCCAAAGCTTCAGGCACAAATTGACGTTACACTAGCCAGGTGTTTAACATGCTTACAGGGCAATGTGCGCAAAGGAGTACCGACAGTGGCGGCTTACACACCCCTCCCTGAGGGACCATTCAGACATCTGATTATGGACTATACAGACATGATAACGCCAGTGCAGGGCAAACGATACCTCCTGGTAGTAGAGGACTGCTTTAGTCGCTGGATTGAGGCCATTCCATCTAAACACAAGAACGCGGACACAGTGATCAAGTTCCTGTGTCGCGAGGTCATTCCGAGATTTGGAATTCCCACGATATTACAAAGCGATAATGGCCGCGAGTTCATCGACAAGGTGGTTAAAGGGCTGATGCAGAAATTAGGTATAAGACAGCGCCTTTCCTGTGTCTATAGTCCCGGGTCGCAGGGGAAGGTGGAAAGGGCCAATCTGGTCATTAAAAACAAACTGTTGAAAATCTGTATGCAAACTAAGCTTAACTGGATTGATGCTTTGCCGCTTGCTCTGATGGCTATTAGAAGCAGCGTAAACCGCCAAACACAGCTAACACCGCATGAAATGCTTACAGGCCGCAGCATGCCAGCACCGCCATTTAGACACCTGGCTAGGGGCCCGGCATTAGATATTTTTGAGCAAGATCTGAAAAAATATCTTCAGCAAGTGACTAAAATACATGAAGCTGTGTTTCGACAGGAGCAGAGAAAGGAGAGAAAGGGGGAAAAGGAGGCGGAGAAGGAAGCCACCAAACCGAGACTGATCCCTGGGGACTTGGTCTTCGTAAAGGTCCACAAGAGAAAGTGGTCATCACCCCGGAGAGAGGGCCCGTACGAGGTGATCCGATCGACTGGAACGGCAGTCCAAGTCAAAGGATCAGCGACCTGGTTCCACTTCAATCACTGCATAAAGGCCAGCGGCGATCTCTTGGGGGATACAATCGATCGCAGTTATGCAGAACCCGACATGGAGGGTCCGAGACGGCAACTGGAAGGTGCAGTGCCTGCTGATGCTCCCGCAGATGTTGGCAGCAGTGTGCGGACGGTCGGCCGGGCACAACGACGTCATTAAGAACCGTCACGGTCGACCCGTCCTTGAGGATGACGGGTTTGAGTGGGTAGGAGTCCCACGGGGTCCCGCTCAGGCTCAAGTACCAGCAGGCTTTCATGACCAGGCTCAGAATCAGGCGCCCCCTTTTCCCTCCATCGAGGAAGGGGGGGAGAAGATAAGACTACAACCAAACGGGGTGTTTCCCGTAGGACCGCAAGGGCATGTTTTTGATTTTGACCATTCCCCCGTTACAGGCGGGGATACTTACCATTATACTAACGAGCATCGGGTTGTGGGGGTAGATAGGAGAGTTGAGCCTGTCCCGAACCAATCACAGGGGACAGGGGTGAGGGGAAAAAGGGAGGTCAAGGACACTGAGTCGGAAGAGGTGGGGGGACAGGATATGTTCCAGAGGACAGCCGGAACGTTGAGGGACTCAGTGGGCTCACTCTGGGCCAGGTTGAGGGGTTTGCTTCCTTCCGGGGAACAAGATGGGGGCGACTATGACTATGACGAGGAAGACCCGGAGGCTGACCCGATGTATAGGGCGGCTTTAGGGAATGAGTGGTTTAAGTGGGTCCAGTACACGAGCGCGCAGAATCAGATAGAGGATTGTTATGTCTGCTCCAAGGCACGTCCGGATAGGCTGCTGGTGAAGGGCACGAAGTTCAGTTGGGCTCAGTGTGACAGGGACGCAGAGGCATGGGAGGGGCCCCATAATAGTCGCCCTTGGTGCGAGGCAGAGTGTTTGGGGTTTCTCGGCTCTAGTCGTTTTAAGGCGGCAGGAAACGTCACGGATTTCAAGGATGTCACTATGCGGGAACGGTGTAGGAAATTGGATGTACGTGTGCAGGGGGTAGCGACGGGGTTGCCAATACCCAGAGGTGTCAAACTATGGCTGACCAAGGATTTCGAGTGCTTGCAAAAGGAGGGGACCCGGGATGTAGGGGAGGTGGCAGAGGGGCGGTGCACTACTATTTGGAGCATCACGACTAACTGTACGAAAGAAGGAAAGTGTGGACACAGGGTCGTGTTAAAGGGAGTGGATACCAACCCACGGCCTGTAGCTTGCCCTTTTCATGTCCAGGATATGGCACTGGCGGACCAATACTGGCTCTGCGGCGGTAGGAGGTTGAGGAATACACTTCCTTTAGATTGGTCAGGTAGATGTGCCCGGGTTCAGGCGATCATGCCAATGGTGGTCCTACCATTATCAGTGACGGAAGGACCTTCTGAGTCTCCTATCTCTCGAACGAAGCGTAGCTACAAGGCAGACCCAAGGGTGTATCTGGACAGCATAGGACAGCCAAGGGGCATTCCAGCTGAGTTCATGGCTAAGAATGAGATTGCGGCAGGGTTTGAGTCTATTCTGCCATGGATATCGGTCAATAAGAACACCGGGTGGATCAACTATTTGTTTTACAATCAGCAGCGGTATCTCAATTACACCGAGGAGGCGTTGGATGCAATGGGGGACCAGATGCACGCGACCAGTACGGTGGCGTGGCAGAATAGACAGGCTCTGAACTGGTTAATGGCGGAGAAGGGTGGAGTCTGTTCCATGTTTGGACAGTACTGCTGCACATTCATTCCGACGAATGTGGGGCCAGGGGGAAAGTTCTCCGAGGCCATGGCTAAGCTGAAGGATTTGAGGGAGGAATTGAGGGGGAATTCTGGCCGGAATGAAGAATGGTGGGGGAGTGGGGTGTTGGAAAGATTGGGACAGTGGGGAAGCATAGTGATGCAGACGGGGATATCCATTGGGGTGGCAGGGTTGATATTGGTTCTCCTTTTCTGTTGTGGTATGCCTCTCTTGGGTAGGCTGGTAACTTCACACGTAACGAGCCAAATGCTAATGGTGGGACAGAAAGAGATTGAGCCACAAATCGGGCCATATCCTCAGCTTTATGCTGCCTTAGAGGGAGACGAGGGGATAGAGGATTAGGGGTATGGTGAGGTAGGGACATTTTCTTTTTGTTGGTTCTTTCCTTTAAGAGTGACGGGGGATGGTCTGAGTGCAGTTTTGTTGGTTTATTCCTTTAACTAGGAATTTTAGTCTGATTTTCTAATGATCCTTCGGCATAGAGATTGCAACCATTGAGAATCATTGCATTGTTTTTTATTTTTTTATTATTTTTTGTTTATTTTACTTGTGGTCCTGGTCAAACCGGAATGGGAAGGGGCATCGGCAGAGTGTCGGTTCTGAGCCTGAGGAAGCATTGAGAAGAAGTGGTCGGGGGATCGGTTCTGGGGACTGGAGGGACAAAGGGGGGGGCTAACGCAGTGGGCAAGATGGGCACCTCCCGTCGAAGATGGGGGGACACGTGGTGAGGTCGGTACCAGCGCCTCCCGTCCAGGCATGGGGACATGCTTCTACGAGGACTGGAGGTGTGGCGTGGTGGTTGCTGTATTGGCAAAATGTGACTTTTGGCAATACGGTGAGGAGACTATGGCGTGGGCATGGAAGGGGGGCTGAGCGATGGACACTGGGACTCAATGTTATGGAAGAGACAATGTCATTTTTTTTTGGGAGGGATGTTCTATGTTTAGTTCTGACGGTCAACTTCTCCTTTCCCTGATGAGAGTCGCGGTTTCCGGCCGGAACTGTGGCTCATTTGGTAAGCGGTGGAGGTTGGGGGGATTTGTCTGTCAGGTTAGGATTATAAATTGGGGTTTTTTTTTTTTTTTTTGATGTTTTATTATTACTCTTGTTTTGAGCGGTTTTGTGTTTATTGTGAGAACGGTAGTCAGCCTTTGTTGGTCCGTTAGGGGTCCAGTGAATGAAGTAAGGTTTCTTGTTTAGTTAGACGTTCACATTTTCTTGGTTATATGATTTGGGTGGGACTAGGGATAGCCCCAAATGGGGGAATGTTGGGGAAAATGTGTATACGAGGGTGGAGGTAGGAAAGGGGTTAGTCTTGACTAGTTTAATATAGGTCAACTAGCAGGGCTCAAAGACACTAGGGCGACAGTCTGGCTGATGTTCTTAAAACAGCCTCAAGATAGCAGATGGACATTTCAGTACATCATATCGTGTGGTCTAATCTTGTGTCTTTTCTCTCTTACACACATACACAGCACACACACAGACACAGCACACACACACAGACACACACAGTTACACAGCACACACACAGACACACACAGTTACACAGCACACACACAGACACACACAGTCGCACAGACATACACACCGACACACACACACATTCCCTGTGTCACAATACACACATACAATACACACACGTCTGTACACAGACGCACACACACACAGACACACACACACATACACACACACACACACAAACACACACATCTCACTCTCTCTTCGTTCTTAATGTTTTACATCATATCGTGTGTGGATATCATATCTTGCTTATCTCTCTTCATGTTCTCTCTCTCTCCAATGTTAAATCTACGTATCATCTTAATGTACGTCATGTCAGATCTGACATGATGTGATACGTCATCATATCTGTCATGGGGGCAGGACTGAGAGGGGATTTAGGGACAGGCAAAGGGTTCCAGGACAGAGTGTTTTTGTTCAAGCTGTGGCGATCATCTTTGACCCATAGCTCTTGCTGTTAAAGAACTTCTTTTCTTAAATAAATTACCTATTTGTTACAATTGGAAATATCGTCTCCTGCTGTGTCAAACAACCTTTCCACAACACTTGACTCTAGTGTTTTTGTGTTTTCCCTTAAAGGGACTGTGCCGCTTTTTGTTCTATAATAAATATTTGCCCTGTTTTGGCTTACTCTCATACCTGTCTTGTGTTGTGCGATTGGGGTCGGTTACAAACCATAACAATGAGATTAGATGAGATATAAGATACGATACGATAAGTTATGATATTCTTTATTGGTATCCTTGGGGAACGCTGGCTTGGGCTGCTGGTTTACAGGGAGATTCATACTGTAGTCACTGGCTGGTGAAATTGATGCATTGATGCCCTGAGAGCTGACGCCATTAAAGTTCTGAGGGAATCATTTGAATCACTCCCTGCCATTCAGAACTGAGAGTGAAGAGCACTTTTTGCCTTTCTATCTTTTTATCCCATACCCCAATTTAGTAGTTATGCCATTTCCCTTCCTGGTTGTTGCACACATTGCCCTATCGTGGGTCTGGGGAGGGTGTAGAGACTATCACATGCCTCCTCTAATAGGGAGGTGTAGTGGTTACGTCATTGCCGTTTTTCGTGTTCCACCCTTTGTCCAACCCAATGCATTTCCCCATTGCCCATTTCTAAATCGTCTCGTTTAAAACAAATAAAGCATTAACATTGGCATGGTGTACCTTTCTGTGCTTATTCATCCACAAGCTATAGCTGCTCAACATGAAAATATTCACAATTAATCATTAAAAAAAATCGCCAAATTTTATTTCAACCAAAAATGCTTAAAAAATAATGTTAGTGATAGAAGGGAACTCATTTTATGCAAAAATGGAAAGCTTTTCGATTTCCATGCAGCAGAATTGTTACAATAGCCGATAATCCATTTTCCCAATGATAAATCCCTATATGGGTGGAACAACCAGTGACGTCAGACTACACCTCCCTATACATGTGGAGTCGCCAGTCGACAGTGAGGAGTTTCACTGGGAGAACGTAACGCGTGCAGAGGTTTACACTACAGTATTTCCCCCAGATCCCCTCCCTGATAAACAGCAGGGCTCTACAGTGCGAGCATTTCACTCGCATTTGCCCCTTAAAATAGATTTGTGCAAACAGGACAAATCATTTAGGAGCACAGTGTGCAAGTAATGGTTTTGGGTAGTGGGTGTGTCAAAGCGCAATTGTCATTTCATAATATACACAGAGCAGTGCGGACCTTCAATTTTAGAAGCTACAGGTATGACATATAACTATTCAGCCCTGCGTTTGACAGCTCTGTGACAACTTATCTCACAAGTCACGCTGTTTTTATGTGTAAGGAAAACCAGTGGTGCGTTATTGAAATCATCTGGGGTTGCACGCACCACGTGCACGCGCGCTCCCGGCGCATTTAATGTCCCCTCGCTTGAGCACAGACTAAAGACAGTGCCTAATTGCCTCTACGAATGGAATGTAACACATGTCTTCACAACAAGTTAGGTGTGAATGTATCTGAGAACGTATTTAACACACCTGACGACCGGCGCTATTGATATGCAAATAGCGAGTACTTATCTGGGGTTGCACGGAGTGCAACCCCGTCCCATGAAGAACGCATGCCTGAGGAAAACTCTGCGAGCAATGGTCTAAACGCACTTCATCGCGGTAAAAACCTCTCTCTCTCTCTCCGCTGTTTCTATGTGTGTAAGGAAAAGTCCGCGAGCAATGGTCTAAACGCACCTCGTCGTGGTAAAAACCTCTCTCTCTCTCTCTCTCTCGCTCTCTCTCTCTCTCTCTCTCCGCTGTTTCTATGTGTGTAAGGAAAAGTCCGCGAGCAATGGTCTAAACGCACCTCGTCGCGGTAAAACTCTCTCTCTCTCTCTCTCTGGAAAACTCTGCAAGCTTTGCATCCCCTCTCTCCTGATTCCTGATCCTATTTCATTCAAAAGGAAGATATTGATGGACATTAGCTATAGTATATGGCTCAGCAGCTGTAACAATCATTTGATTATTTACGTTTCAACAGTGTCAAAATATTAATTTAAATTATAATGAATTAAAGAATTGTATAAAGAACTTTCATGTCTGTCATCTAATAATATATTCCATTATCTGTATCGAAGTCAAAATGTTAGTATCGTGACAACACTACAACATACAAAAGCAGCTGGACAACCTATATCCTTTGTCTAGTAGGCATGGACCAATGTGTGATTTTGGTGATGCTATTGCACAGATGTGTGTCCCTTAGTATGCACACACACGCACAATATAATATGCATGTAATAAATAGTTTGTTAATAAACTCTGGTACTTTTTTCACTGCGCTCCTAAATTTCTTTGTGTGCTCCTAGATTTTTTCATTGGGAAAAAGGTTAGCGTAGAGCCCTGAACAGGAGGAGTCACTGTTTGCAACGACCAGGACTCATACCCCACTGACTTCCCACCCGTGAACACTGCCAATTGTGTTCATAGGGACGACTGACCAAGCCGGAGGTACCGCTGACAGCTGGATTCGAACCTATAGTGTCTCTGCGGTGGTAGGCCAGTGCTTAGAACTCTACGCTACCCAGCCACTCCGAAGAGCACCGACTCTGTCTGTTTACACTTCCTCCTGCGTGTGCTTTACTGAAACAGAATACACAATGCTGTTCTCCGGATGCTATAACATCGCCAGATGTTATGTAACAACTGTGTGTCTGTGTGTGCATGTGTGTGTGTGCGTGTGCGTGTGTGTGTGTGTGTGTGTGTGTGTGTGTGTGTGTGTGTGTGTGTGTGTGTGGCCAGCTGGCTGTTTATCTGGCTGTGTTTGTTTGTTTATCCAAACTGTTTATGATGTATATATCATATTCATTAACACAATGGTATTTGATTATCAAATCGTGTCAGTCTTATCTCAGCACCACAGATCATCCTATTCTAGAAATATGTGGCTACAAAACGTGCAGCATTGTATGTGTGTGTGTGTGTGTGTGTGTGTGTGTGTGTGTGTGTGTGTGTGTGTGTGTGTGTGTGTGTGTGTGTGTGTGTGTGTGTGTGTGTGTGTGTGCGTGTGTGTGTGTGTGTGTGTGTGTGTGTGTGTGCATGTGCGTGCATTGGTTTTTCAACACTTGTGAGAATCAACCCTCGACAGCCCACCATTCTTGTGAGGACATTTTGGGTTGTGAAGACCTTGGCTGGTTCTCAGACACACAAAAATAAAATATTCTGCGCGGTGCCAGCCGGTTCGGTCGTTTGAGCGGGTTCCCTGCGTCTGAGCGTAAAACGGACAACACTGCCGCGTCCGCCATCAAACGAGACCCACGTGGAAGCTGTGTTTCCCCCTATTTGGAGCCCTGGAAATACCATCACCTGGTCTTCTTTCCCCGCCAACCTGCCGACCCCTATGTGGGGAGAGAGTCACCCCAGGCTGGCAGAGACGCTGCTTCGTGCATCTTCACAGAAGCACAGAGAGGGGTCTACTTTCCCTGCCAGCAGATCTGTGTGTTCATGCATCTCGGGCTAGGAACGTCCCCAATGTCCCCATACAGTTTTTCCATTGAACACACACACTGAAGGATAGTCCACACAAGTACTGTATAGATAATGTGTGTGTGTGTGGTCTGGCCTAGTGCAGACAGTGTCAGAGTTCCAAACAAAGGGAGAGGATTAACAGCCGATCTGGATCGCCTTCTGATGATGTGGATTATGATGCGTGCCAATACTGTTCTGCTGTGTCATCTTTTGATGTGGATTCTCACTGGAGCCAGGAGAAGCTCTCAACTCTCTTCCCCTCTCTCTCCCTGTCCCTCTCTCTCTCTCTCTCTCTCTCTCTCTCTCTCTCTCTCTCTCTCTCCCCCCCATCTCCCCCAGGCTACAGTTAGAAACCATGGATAATCTACACTCCAACAGTGTGACTAATACAAGGAGAGAGGGAGGGAGAGAATGAGAGGAGGAGGAGGAGGAGAAGAGTGGAGGGGAACAGGATAGTCCTGGTTCTATTGACAAACATCACAGATAACACACATCCAAACCGCCTAATTTTCTACCTGCTCTTCTAGTTAAATGTGGGCAAAATACCACATCTCTCTCACTCTTTCTCCCTCACTCCCTCTCTCTCCCTCTTCTCTCTCACTTCCTCACTCCCTGTCTCACACCCTCTCTCTTGCTCTCTCCCTCTCTCTCACTCCATCTGCTGCCCTTTACCCCCCCTCTCTCTCCCTCCCGCCCTTTACCCCCCCTCTCTCTCCCTCACCCTCTTCCTCTCCTTTTTCAGCCCCATTACATCAAATACATCAAATCAAGAACTTATTGCTCCAGCCTTTACCTCCATGTCCTACCACTATATCCTACCACCATACCTCTACCACCATGCCTATACCACCATGTCCTACCACCATGCCTCTACCACCATGCCTCTACCACCATGTCCTACCACCATGCCTATACCACCATGCCTCTACCACCATATCCTACCACCATGTCCTACCACCATGCCCTACCACCATACCCTGCCACCATGTCCTACCACCATTCCCTACCACCATGCCCTACCACCATACCCTACCACCATGCCCTACCATGTCCTACCACCATGCCCTACCTCCATGTCATACCACCATGCCCTACCTCCATGTCCTAACACCATGTCCTACCACCATGTCCTACCACCATGTCCTACCACCATGTCCTACCACCATGTCCTATCACCATGTCCTACCCACCATGCCACCAGGTTTCAAAGGGTAGGTGATACTTCCACCTAGCAGGATTCGGCCAGCATATCACTCTCGGGGTCTCAGAATGAGTTCCAATGATAACACAGAGGTCCGTGAGAGTGTATAGGATATTAAAAAAAAATAAAATAAAAACCGACCTAAAAACGTAATATTACAGTACGTGTGTTTGGTGCTCAGCGGTTGGCGAGCAAACGCGTAATATTACGTGATTGGCGCTGAAAGTGTTAAGGAGAAGGGGGAAAATAAACAACAAAAAACAACCTTTAAGTGGTCTGCACACGGCGGGCGACCGACGTCGCCTGGCGATGCGATTGTCTGTCGCTCAACGACAATCGCCTGGCCCCCCACACCAGAGCCGACCGTCGCTCTGTCTAGCTGGGGGTGTGGTTACTTGTTTCCCCCTGGAGGGAGATATCAGAGGACGGACCGGATGTTAGGTTAGCGTATTAGCAGGTAGCTGTGTTGTGCTTTACGAGGGAACTAAACCCATATTGAGCTGGAATTAAACCACCTATACGAATACAACCTCTCCTCATTCTTCCTGACATTACTACATGACTGATCGCTGCAATACTTTCATTACCACCGATTGGACAAGTATTGTTATGCAGCTGAGAGAGAATGTTTTTTCACTGAAGATGCTGTTCTGTTCTCAACCATCATTTTCTTTGGACAATAAACCTTATAAACCACATCAGCAGCAGCCTGGACATTAAACTCTGTCAACATCCACAACTTCTTTTGTTACCCGAGTATAAAAACATCTAAGTAGGTTCGTCCACATTACAGCCGGCTTGTGGGAGGCATGGCCTAACAGCGTTCGAGACAGGGGAGGGTAGAATTGGACGATACGAAATTGGGATGGGAGAAAAATAGAAAATGGGAGAAAAAAGTAAAAAATAAATAAATTTAAACGTAAAACAATAAACCTCCAACAAGGGAGTTTATGTGCCGTAGTGGGCAAAGACAGTTCCAAAAGAAACACAGGAAAACTGTCATGAAAAGAAACACTACCATAAAAGGCTCAGCCTCTATAAAACAAAGTGTAAAATAAAGCCAGTAGCCCAAAACAAGAATGGCTAAGTGGTGGTGGGCCTGATCTCTGCCAACGACGAGAGGGCCTACCTGGAAGAGGTCAAGGTCCTGGCGGGATGGTGCCAGGAAAACAGCCTCTCCCTGAACGTCAGCAAAACAAAGGAGATGATTGTGGACTTCAGGAGGTCGGGGGTCAAGGACTACAGCCCCCTCAGCATCGACGGGGCACCGGTTGAGAGAGTCAACAGCTTTAAGTACCTCGGAGCCTACATATCCGAGGACTTGACATGGACCACACACATTGACAGTGTTGTGAAGAAGGCACGACAACGCCTCTACTTCCTCAGGCGCCTAAGGAAGTTCCAAGTCAGTCAGAAGATCCTTAAGAACTTCTACTCATGTACAATAGAGAGCATCTTGACTGGCAACATCACCTCCTGGTTTGGGAATAGCACTGCACAAGACCGAAGCAGACTACAAAGAGTGACACGTTCAGCCGAACGCACAATTGGAGGGGGGCTCCCCACCCTCCAGAACATTTACAACAAGCGTTGCAAGGGCAAGGCTAAGAGAATCATTAAAGACTCCAGTCACCCGAACAACTGCCTCTTTTAACTGCTGCGGTCAGGCAAGCGATACCGGAGTCTCAAGGCGAGCACAGAAAGACTCAGAAGAAGCTTCTATCCCCAGGCCATCAGACTGCTAAACGAACAATGAACACTACACAACAACAACCACCAAACGCACATAGCACACACATCCACACGCACACACTCACTTTAAACAGACACACTGTAGCACCCACTCCACAGACTTATAGCACACACCCACTTTAAACAAACACACTGTAGCACCCACTCCCCACACTTTATATTTATTGATGAAGGATTGCACTACAACTCGTACACCTTACTGTAAATTGTACCTAAACTGTACCTCATCCTATTTCTGCTTTGCACTATATAGTACTGTACATTAGTACACTGCATAGTATTGTATATTATATGGTAACTCAGAACATTGTACATATGTCTATACCGAACACTGTGACCTCATTTTCTTCTTCTAAATTACATGCTATACTATGTTATTTGATACTATCTTGTCTAGCACAGTCTCTGGAGCGTAACAGTAAGAAGCATTTTGTATGAAAGTATTCTGTACTTCTGTATGACAACTATTAAAGAAACTTGAAATTTGAGGAAATGAAAAAAGCAGCTAACACTGCAAGATTCAAACTTAGGCCATGTTTAGACGGAGAGAGTCTGAACAGAAACCGCAAAAGTCGTCTTGCGGTCTCACTTTTAATGTTGCTTTTAGACTAGTGTTTTGGGATGGAATTCTGCGTGCAGACGAGGCTGTAAAGACTCGAGACGACGGAGCCCCGCTGTCACATGATTGGCGCAGATGTCACATGACCAGAAACGTCAGTGGCCAATCAGATCGCGCAAACCGAACGCGGAAGTGCAACTCCGTTAGGGAAAATATTCACGCAACCCATACGCTACACTGCCTCAGGTCGTTGAGACAACCAGGCATGCTGTGAAGACCCGCCCTACTCTGCCTCTGATTCGCAGACTGCAGGTGGGGGAATGTGATTGGACCAAAGCAGAGTCACACAGACAGTGGCTCCAGTCACCAGTGTTAATTTTGTTGACTAAATTGATGACGAAAGATGTTCGTCAACGAAGGTTTTTTTCATGACGACAACGAGACGTGACGTCACGTTATTGAATACCATGTGACGTTAACGAGACTAAATAGTTTATTAAATATCGTTGACCACAACTGACGACACAAAAATGTTATTTACAAAAACCAGGACGAAATGTCTCTTCATGTTGATATTGTTGACTAAAACAAGACGAGACAAACTAATTATAACTTTTCTTAATGCCATCGTCCCGACAGAACAGTGTGACGGCTGACGGGAGCTCTGTGTTATTGAAAAGCTAGTTTTAGCTGAACGTTACCTTGGCTAAAGTTGGGACTATTCATAATCCAGCTGCAGACCTGCAAGCAAAGTACAGCAAGTTGGCAAAGAAGTATTCCAAGGTAAATCACTTTGTCACCAGCAGTGTTGGGACTAACGCGTTACAAAGTAACGCGTTACAGAAACGAAGTTACTTTTTGCCGCAACTAGTACTCTAACGCATTACTTTTGAAATTCAGTAACGCTACTTACGTTACTGAATGGTTTGTTAGTTCGTTACTGCGTTCTTTTTATGTAGATTCATAGCGAGCGTCCTTATTTCGCCTGCGTTTGTTTTGTTTACTGTAGACTGAAAGGCGCTATATAAAACGAAGTATTATTATTATTATTATTTCTTTCCGTAGCCTCATTCTGGTTTTCGCACTTCTGATTGGCCACTGACGTTCTGAAAGAAATAGACGCTCTCTACAGTAAACAACAAGAGGACGCTCGCTATGAATCTACATAATAAGAACGCAGTAATAATAACGAACTAACAAACCATTTAGCAACTACTTGGAGAGATAATTAATATACAACATGGAAACGAGATAAAGAACATGTTTGAAGGGCTGCTGGAGTCAACTGGACTAACGTTACATCTCGACCACCGCAGACTGGTGACGGTGAGTGCAATGTGTTCACTGAAACTCAAGATCAACGGATTTTGACTGTACGAAATCTGCCAGGGAATCTCATAATACTAATCAAACAATATAAATATAGTCCTTTCATGCACAATTGATATCCTAACTATTCTAACGTTGCAATGCTTTGATTGATATCTTAAACAACGCTGCAAGATGGTTATGAATGAATTAATGAATGGATGAATGAATGAATGAATGAATGAAAACTTTATTTAACAGATTGCAGAATGGGTACAATACAGTACGGCTCAATACATACAATTGTTAAGGGGATGCAGACCTGAGAAAGACGTTTGTCTTGTTTCCATCAGGGTCCCCCATTTTCAATTCATATAGACATTTATGACATACACAACATACATGACATTTATGGCATAGGGACATATAGGTATTTAGTACTGATACATTTGTGACATAAGCGGTATTCAAATATACAGTACTGTTACCCCTAGATCCTGACAGAGTATATACATATGATGGGGAGGGGACTGTACATTAGGAGGGGGTGGGTGGGTGGGAGAGAAATATACATACAGCGGGGAGGGAATATATAATGAAACGCTCTAGACCACATTGCTTAGCAGAGTTCGGTGATGTGAATGGAAACTGTCAAGTTGATCAACCGATTTTGAGTATATGGGGCATGGGACTTGAGCAATTTTTTTTTTTTTTTTTTTTTTTAAATAACTAAATAGTTACTTTTCACAGTAACTCATTACTTTTGGGTGTAAGTAACTAGTACAGTAACGAAGTTACTTTGAAATGAAGTAACTAGTAAAGTAACTGAGTTACTATTTTTCAGTAACTAGCACAACACTGGTCACCAGTAACGTTACATTGTTTGTATTTCCATCTAGATCGCGTTAGCTAGTGGCTAAGCTAGCTCACGCTAATGTGGCTAACTGCACACAATTAATGACATAATGCAGACAGCCATACCAGTGACAATGTTTAGCTTTTAGTGCCAAATGATAAGAGTCTGAGGCGGAGTCTCAAAAGAGAATGTTGAATATTTATTTTGCATAAAAAATCACAACAGTGCCTCTGCTAGGAGCTAACTGAACCGGAGCTTCTGGATAGGAAGTGCGCAACAACGTTTAACGTAATGTGGAACCAATGTGCCAAGTGCCAACAACCTTTCCATGGGTGAAGCATAGTTGAGCATAGTTGTCATTTAATGATACTAATACTAATCTATACAATCACTTGTTGTTGAATAAATACCATTACTTTCTAGTTATTACTAAAAAACAGTATATATAAAACAGTAGCTGTAAAAAAAAAGAAGAAAACCCTAACCCTAACCAGACCTAGACCACCTCTAACTCTAACCCCTAACCAGACCTAGACCACCTCTAACTTTAACCCCTAAGTTAGGGTTGTGACTTAGATGTGGTCTAGGTCCGGATAGGGGTTAAGAGTTGGTCTAGCCCTTTACATCGATCTATCTAAATAATAATAATGAATTATAATGAATGCTTAACTACCCCTAAGTTACCCTAACCAGACCTAGACCACCTCTAACTCTAACCACTAACCAGACCTCTTCCATGTGGCACTTTAACACTGACCTCAGAATGTGATTTTATATAATGTTTTTATGCAAGCAGATTGCAATCAGTGTGTACTACTACTAGTACTACTGTGTGTTCTGTTTACTTAGTTTACAGTATCCTGTTATAGAATAAACCGCTGCCAGACACAGCGGAGAGAGAGAGAACAGACATGACAGAGAGGACAGACACAGCAGAGAGAGGACAGGCATGGCAGAGAGAAAGGAAATACGCAGCAAACAGAAGACAGACAGAGTTCAGTGTCGTCTCTCTGGTCAGAAACAACGTCACCACATCCGTAATGCTCTCTTAGATGCATACATTGGACCATGTCTACAGCAACATATACTGTAGATGCAACAATACATTGGACCATGTCTACACCAACATATACTGTCATCCATTTTCTTCGACTTAATCTAGACTAAAACAAAAAAGACAAAATTGAGACAAAAACTGACTAAGACTAAAATGCTCAGACATTTAGTTGACTAAAACTGACTAAACGAAAAATAAATAAAGATGACTAAATATGATGAAAAAGAAAAAGGAGCATGTGACTAAGACTAAAACTAAAATGAAAATAGCTGCCAAAATTAACACTGCCAGTCACTAATAGTTGCGATAGCCGGTGGACTGATTCTTGTGTATTTAAAAGTACTGCCAATGTAGCCTTCAGGTGATCTCCGTGGATAGAGAATCAGACATGCTTGTTCGCTTTGTTTACACTTCTAGGCTACTGGCGCATGCCTGTGACGTAAACAGTACGCGACGAGAGCCTTGACAACCCTTTCGTCATAGTTTTATGCGGTTTGACTGTTCAGATGATAGCGCGAAGGTGTATCGTTTCTAGGATTTCCACCCAGGACGGTGGTCTCACTTTTTTGCGGATTCTCCCCGCAAAAACGCTGTTGCCGTATAAACAAAAGGCACATCCGAAAAAACATTTTTCCGGATTCACCTGCTAGCGTTTCCGTCTAAACATGGCCTTAAATAGACTCAGCTTTACCATAGGCACAGCTGCATTGAATCAGGTGCAATCAAGCCCACACACCTGCCGGCCCATGAGACAATTAACCACAGAGACCAGTGATTGACAGCTATCCCTCACAGGAGACGAAATAGACAGCTGTCCCTCACAGAAAGGTGAAATAAAGCAAAAACCATGACACTACCACCATGCCCTAGCACCATGTCCTACCACCAATGCTTACCACCATGCCCTACCACCATGTCCTACCACCATGCCCTACCACCATGTCCTACCACCATGTCGCCACCTCTGTGCTTGTGTGTCTGGGTGCAGCACTAATGTGTCACCACCAAGCCCTCCATACGCTCCTCTATGCCAGCTTCCAAAACCTCGTTTACGAGCCCTGGCCAAGCTTCTGGAACCAGGACAACGAGGAAGTGATGGCGTGTCCCACAGGAACTCACTGGATTACGCCACTGGGGCGGGCTGTTGACTGGCCAAGCTAATTTCACACTCCCCCGGTACCCATAATGCCCCTGGAGTTACCGTGAGCATAAACAGAAGGTCAGATTTTTTAGTTTGTGTGCTTGTGTGCTTGTGTGTGTGAGAGAGAGAGAAAGAGAGAATGAGAGAGAGATAGAAATAGAGAGAGATAAAGAGAGACAAAGAAGGAGAGAGATGGAGAGAGAAAGACAGATAGGGAGAGATAGAAAGATGGGTAGAGAGAGATATAGAGATAGATATATAGAGAGAGAGGGAGATATATATATATATATATAGAGAGAGAGAGAGAGAGAGAGAGAGAGAGAGATAGAGAGAGATAGGGAGAGAGACAGACAGTGAGTGAGAGAGAGTGAGAGAGAGGGGTAGATAGAGAAAGAGGGGGATAAAGAGAGAGATAAAAAGAGAAAGAGTGAGAGAGAGAGAGAGAGAGAGAGATAGAGAGAGAGAGAGAGAGAGAGAGAGAGAGAGAGAGAGAGAGAGAGAGAGAGAGAGAGAGAGAGAGAGAGAGAGAGAGAGAGACATTATCAGTCTGCACCGTGTCAAACAAGGACAGCATTAGTGTCTCTGAGGTGCATCACCCACAGCCACAGAGACCAGCTGCTCACTTTGGGCAGTTTATTCATCCACCCTGCTGAAATGCTGAGGTATAAAACACCACGCCAGCCCCCAGAGGACAGAGGGCCATGTAGGCCAGGACACAGTGGACATAATAGTTACCCCCCCCCCCCCCCCCCGTCCTTCACTCTGCTCTCCCAGCCTTTCATCTGTCTTTCCTCCAGGCTTCCTCTGAACCGAAGCCAGACAAATGACAACAGACACACATTGTACCACTATCTTGGTTTGGGGACTTCAATGCTGGCAAAAATAGTAAAAAATTTAAAATAAAAAAATAACTGAATTTAATCTGTTATTCTTATGGGACGCTGTACTGAACAGAAAGTGAAAAGTGAAAATGGACAGTTGTGATTCGAGGATCAATAAATGAGGGCGGGGTTTGAGATCAGGTCAATTCATGAGATTAGATTAGATTTTATTTTATTCAAATCTATTGTCATTATACAGCACAAGTACAGTACAACAAAAATAAGTTTGCCATCCAACCAGAGTGCAAATGTAACAGACACACACACAGCCCTGGCATTGCCCTCACCTCTCCCAGGCTGCTATGCTGTTGGCCCAGGGCAGGCATGCTGTGCAGCGAGGGGACAGGCGAGTGACCCTGGCGGCCACGGATCTCCCAGTGAGCCGGAACATGGCCGCGATCGTGGTCCCCGTTCAGGTCGTTGTCACTAGGATAATCATTTAACTTATTTTTTTTTAACTGCAACTGACAACTGACTAACTGCAAATGTAAGACAATATTGACAGTATTTTGTTTTTGAAAGTTCCTCTGAAATCACAGGTGACAGTCAACTTGTGTGCTGTGTAACCTAGCATTTCCTGTAACTATGTGACTACCTTAAAGGTCCAGTCAGTGTTCCGAACGTAAACAGAAATGCACAGCCCGACCACCAAAAATTAGAAACAGGAATGGAGATATGTTTTCCCTCACTAGGTGGAAGATGGAAACTGTACTTGTGTGGTTTTCATTCACTATACTATGCTGGACTTCATCTAACCAAATGTACCATTCAACGCTGGGACTTTGTTGCAATTGGGTGCAAGAACATTATTTCTGTCTATGTAAGCCACAGGTTGTACTGCCTGTACTTTACTGAGACCGACTACATGTGAGGTTTCCTCTGGATTGAGTTCGGATATAGAACTTGTTTGTTGTTTATTGGTGGAGAACATTCTCATGGACGGCACGGTGGCACAGTGGTTAGCACTGCTGCCTCACAGCAAGAATGTCCTGGGTTTGAACCCCAGCAGGGGGCCTTTCTGGGTGGAGTTTGCATGTTCTCCCTGTGTTCGTGTGGGTTTCCTCCAGATACTCTGGTTTCCTCCCACCCCATAAAGACATGCATGGTAGCAGGGACTACAGATGAAAACTAGCTCATTCTGGCACATTTACATTGGTGTGGAAACTGAAGATGTTGATTAATGTGCACTGAGAGAGAGAGAGAGAGAGAGAGAGAGAGAGAGAGAGAGAGAGAGAGAAAAAGTAAGTGTGTAGGTAATCTTTCTTTAAGATCTCTTGAGACTGAATGGCCCTTCAGAGAGTGTTGCTGTCATTAGATGTTAGTGTATCAGAGGTTAGTGTATCATTAGACGTTAGTGTATCATTAGAGGTTAGGGTATCATTAGATGTTAGTGCATCATTAGAGGTTAGTGTATCAGATGTTAGTGTATCATTAGAGGTTAGTGTATCAGAGGTTAGTGTATCATTAGAGGTTAGTGTATCATTAGAGGTTAGTGTATCATTAGAGGTTAGTGTATCATTAGATGTTAGTGTATCAGAGGTTAGTGTATCAGAGGTTAGTGTATCATTAGAGGTTAGTGTATCATTAGAGGTTAGTGTGTCATTAGAGGTTAGTGTATCATTAGAGGTTAGTGTATCATTAGAGGTTAGTGTATCATTAGAGGTTAGTTTATCAGAGGTTAGTGTATCATTAGAGGTTAGTGTATCAGAGGTTAGTGTATCATCAGAGGTTAGTGTATCATTAGAGGTTAGTGTATCATTAGAGGTTAGCGTATCATTAGATGTTAGTGTATCAGAGGTTAGTGTATCATTAGAGGTTAATGTATCATTAGAGGTTAGTGTATCATTAGAGGTTAGTGTATCAGAGGTTAGTGTATCATTAGAAGTTAGTGTATCATTATGTTAGTGTATCAGATGTTAGTGTATCAGATGTTAGTGTATCATTAGAGGTTAGTGTATCATTAGATGTTAGTGTATCAGATGTTAGTGTATCAGATGTTAGTGTATCATTAGAGGTTAGTGTATCATTAGAGGTTAGTGTATCATTAGAGGTTAGTGTATCAGAGGTTAGTGTATCATTAGAGGTTAGTTTATCAGAGGTTAGTGTATCATTAGAGGTTAGTGTATCATTAGATGTTAGTGTATCAGAGGTTAGTGTATCATTAGAGGTTAGTGTATCAGAGGTTAGTGTATCATTAGAAGTTAGTGTATCATTATATGTTAGTGTATCAGATGTTAGTGTATCAGATGTTAGTGTATCATTAGAGGTTAGTGTATCATTAGATGTTAGTGTATCAGATGTTAGTGTATCAGATGTTAGTGTATCATTAGAGGTTATTGTATCATTAGAGGTTAGTGTATCATTAGAGGTTAGTGTATCAGAGGTTAGTGTATCATTAGAGGTTAGTTTATCAGAGGTTAGTGTATCATTAGAGGTTAGTGTATCATTAGATGTTAGTGTATCATTAGATGCTAGTGTATCATTAGATGTTAGTGCATCATTAGAGGTTAGTGTATCATTAGAGGTTAGTGTATCAGAGGTTAGTCTATCATTAGAGGTTAGTGTATCATTATATGTTAGTGTATCAGAGGTTAGTGTATCAGAGGTTAGCGTATCATTAGAGGTTAGTGTATCATTAGAGGTTAGTGTATCATTAGATGTTAGTGTATCATTAGATGTTAGTGTATCAGAGGTTAGTGCATCATTAGAGGTTAGTGTATCAGAGGTTAGTGCATCATTAGAGGTTAGTGTATCAGAGGTTATTGTATCATTAGAGGTTAGTGTATCATTAGAGGTTAGTGCATCATTAGAGGTTAGTGCATCAGAGGTTAGTGTATCAGAGGTTATTGTATCATTAGAGGTTAGTGTATCAGAGGTTAGTGCATCATTAGAGGTTAGTGTATCAGAGGTTAGTGCATCATTAGAGGTTAGTGTATCATATGTTAGTGTATCAGAGGTTAGTGTATCATTAGAGGTTAGTGTATCATTAGATGTTAGTGTATCATTAGATGTTAGTGTATCAGAGGTTAGTGCATCATTAGAGGTTAGTGTATCAGAGGTTAGTGTATCATTAGAGGTTAGTGTATCATTAGAGGTTAGTGTATCATTAGATGTTAGTGTATCATTAGAGGTTAGTGTATCATTAGATGTTAGTGTATCAGATGTTAGTGTATCAGATGTTAGTGTATCATTAGAGGTTAGTGTATCATTAGAGGTTAGTGTATCAGAGGTTAGTGTATCATTAGAGGTTAGTGTATCATTAGATGTTAGTGTATCATTAGATGTTAGTGTATCAGAGGTTAGTGCATCATTAGAGGTTAGTGTATCAGAGGTTAGTGTATCATTAGAGGTTAGTGTATCATTAGAGGTTAGTGTATCATTAGATGTTAGTGTATCATTAGAGGTTAGTGTATCATTAGATGTTAGTGTATCAGATGTTAGTGTATCAGATGTTAGTGTATCATTAGAGGTTAGTGTATCATTAGAGGTTAGTGTATCAGAGGTTAGTGTATCATTAGAGGTTAGTTTATCAGAGGTTAGTGTATCATTAGAGGTTAGTGTATCATTAGAGGTTAGTGCATCATTAGATGTTAGTGTATCAGAGGTTAGTGTATCATTAGAGGTTAGTGTATCATTAGATGTTAGTGTATCATTAGAGGTTAGTGTATCATTAGAGGTTAGTGTATCATTAGAGGTTTGTGTATCATAGGTTAGTGTATCATTAGAGGTTAGTGTATCATTAGAGGTTAGTGTATCATTAGAGGTTAGTGTATCATTAGAGGTTTGTGTATCATAGGTTAGTGTATCATTAGAGGTTAGTGCATCATTAGATGTTAGTGTATCAGAGGTTATTGTATCATTAGATGTTAGTGTATCATTAGAGGTTAGTGCATCATTAGAGGTTAGTGCATCATTAGAGGTTAGTGCATCAGAGGTTAGTGTATCAGAGGTTAGTGTATCATTAGATGTTAGTGTATCAGAGGTTAGTGCATCATTAGAGGTTAGTGCATCATTAGATGTTAGTGTATCAGAGGTTATTGTATCATTAGAGGTTAGTGTATCATTAGAGGTTAGTGCATCATTAGAGGTTAGTGCATCATTAGAGGTTAGTGCATCAGAGGTTAGTGTATCAGAGGTTAGTGTATCATTAGATGTTAGTGTATCATTAGAGGTTAGTGTATCATTAGAGGTTAGTGTATCATTAGAGGTTAGTGTATCAGAGGTTAGTGTATCATTGATGTTAGTGTATCAGAGGTTAGTGTATCATTAGAGGTTAGTGAATCAGAGGTTAGTGTATCATTGATGTTAGTGTATCAGAGGTTAGTGTATCATTAGAGGTTAGTGCATCATTAGAGGTTAGTGCATCATTAGAGGTTAGTGCATCAGAGGTTAGTGTATCATTAGAGGTTAGTGTATCATTAGAGGTTAGTGTATCAGATGTTAGTGTATCATTAGAGGTTAGTGTATCAGAGGTTAGTGCATCAGAGGTTAGTGTATCAGAGGTTAGTGAATCATTAGAGGTTAATGTATCATTAGAGGTTAGTGTATCATTAGAGGTTAGTGTATCATTAGAGGTTAGTGTATCATTAGAGGTTAGTGTATCATTAGATGTTAAAGTATCATTAGAGGTTAGTGTATCAGAGGTTAATGCATCATTATAGGTTAGTGTATCATTAGAGGTTAGTGTATCATTAGAGGTTAGTGTATCATTAGAGGTTAGTGCATCAGAGGTTATTGTATCATTAGATGTTAGTGTATCATTAGAGGTTAGTGTATCATTAGAGGTTAGTGCATCAGAGGTTAGTGCATCATTAGAGGTTAGTGCATCATTAGAGGTTAGTGTATCATTAGAGGTTAGTGTATCATTAGAAGTTAGTGCATCAGAGGTTATTGTATCATTAGAGGTTAGTGTATCATTAGAGGTTAGTGTATCATTAGAGGTTAGTGCATCAGAGGTTAGTGCATCATTAGAGGTTAGTGTATCATTAGAGGTTAGTGTATCAGAGATTATTGTATCATTAGAGGTTAGTGTATCATTAGAGGTTAGTGTATCGAGATTAGTGTATCATTAGAGCTTAGTGTATCAGAGGTTATTGTATCATTAGAGGTTAGTGTATCATTAGAGGTTAGTGTATCATTAGAGGTTAGTGAATCATTAGAGGTTAGTGCATCATTAGATGTTAGTGTATCATTAGATGTTAGTGAATCATTAGAGGTTAGTGTATCAGAGGTTAGTGCATCAATAGAGGTTAGTGTATCATTAGAGGTTAGTGAATCATTAGAGGTTAGTGTATCAGAGGTTAGTGCATCAATATAGGTTAGTGTATCATTAGAGGTTAGTGCATCATTAGAGGTTAGTGTATCATTAGAGGTTAGTGTATCATTAGAGGTTAGTGCATCATTAGAGGTTAGTGTATCATTAGAGGTTAGTGCATCATTATAGGTTAGTGTATCAGAGGTTAGTGTATCGTTAGAGGTTAGTGTATCAGAGGTTAGTGTATCAGAGGTTAGTGTATTATTAGAGGTTAGTGTATCAGATGTTAGTATATCATTAGAGGTTAGTGCATCAGAGGTTAGTGTATCATTAGAGGTTAGTGTATCATTAGAGGTTAGTGTATCAGATGTTAGTGTATCATTAGAGGTTAGTGTATCATTAGAGGTTAGTGTATCATTAGAGGTTAGTGTATCAGAGGTTAGTGTATCATTAGATGTTAGTGCATCAGAGGTTAGTGTATCAGAGGTTAGTGTATCAGAGGTTAGTGTATCATTAGCGGTTAGTGTATCAGAGGTTAGTGTATCATTAGAGGTTAGTGTATCATATGTAATGGCGCTTTTCCACTGCATAGTACCTACTCGACTCTACTCTACTCTACTCTACTCGCTTTAGGTACCTGGTACCATGTTGCTTTTCCACTGCAGGTACTAAAATAAAGTACTCAGTTTGTCTCTGTGTGGGGAGGCGGGGCTGCTGGTGATCAGCATGAGAGCTCACCGAGTGAATCCACAGTCACTTGATCCTCAATAGGAAACCAACCTAGATTTACCCTGAAGGACTGGTTCTGGCCGAACTGTTCGTTATACAAGTATCACAGAGACATTTCAAATGTACTCACAGTTGCACGAGGGTTTCGGACAGAGATACGGGATGGTTTGAAAGCTCGGCGATGCTAATAAACATTTAAAATATTTTTTATAAACTGCTCAACACTGCATTATTTCCGGCGTTGGCTGCCTGGTGTGATCACAGCGCATGCGCATCATGCAGCCAACGCCGGAAATAATGCAGTGTTGAGCAGTTTATAAAAAATATTTAAAATGTTTATTAGCAACGCCGAGCTTTCAAACCATCCCGTATCTCTGTCCGAAACCCTCGTGCAACTGTGAGTACCCTTGAAATATCTCTGTGATACTTGTATAACGAACGGTTCGGCCAGAACCAGTCCTTCATGGTAAATCTAGGTTGGTTTCCTATTAAGGAGCAAGTGACTGTGGATTCACTCGGTGCATCACAGTCACAAAAGGGGCTATGAGCTTGGCAAGCCAGAGTAAAACACAGTTTTCAATCAATCAATAACAACATTAACGAGACTCTCGTTGTGTCTATTCTGCTAACGTTACCCCTCATTGTGTCTATTCTACAAGCGTTAACGTCAGCTAGGCTGTCTATATATGCTAACGTTAACATTAGCATTAGGCTAACAACAACGCTGTAACGTTACCAGTCGCGTCTATTTGCTAACGTTAGCATTAGGTAATAACCGGTTTAAAATGGATGGTGATTACCTCACGTTGTGTCTATTCTACTAGCATTAACGTTACTCATACAAACAATCAATAGCGAGTTATATTGATCCCGCTATGTACGATAGCCATGCTAAACGCTAGCACAACATTAGCACATTAGAACATTCCTTCCACCGTTGTGGAGCTTAAGCCTTAACAAGTCAGCGATCTTTTTGCGAGACTAAACTCTCCGCTCGGTGGCAAATTGTGTTGATGTCGGTTTTGTTTAATCAATAAATGAGGCAGAATACACAGTGACTGTATCGTTTGTTTATTGAACTTGTGCCTGCTGCAACCATAATGAAATCCTATGCGAGACATTAAAGATGGCGGCTTTCTGTTTTCGTTCAGACCAGTTCATTCAGACTCTCCAACTAGTGACGCGTCTCTCTTCTGACCAATCAGTGGTCTGCAGTATTTCACGTGACTTTTATAGTACCAGTTCTACCCGCTTGGCTCGCGCTTGGAACCAGACTCGAGCAGGGACTAAAAAAGTACCGAAAAAGTACCTGGTACCAGCCTGGTACCAGGTACTTTGGTAATGGAAAACCGAAAATACCGAGTAGAGTAGAGTAGAGTAGAGTAGGTACCATGCAGTGGAAAAGCGCCATTAGTGTATCATCAGAGGTTAGTGTATCAGAGGTTAGTGTATCATTAGAGGTTAGTGTATCATAGGTTAGTGTATCAGAGGTTAGTGTATCAGAGGTTAGTGTATCATTAGAGGTTCGTGTATCATTAGAAGTTAGTGTATCATAGGTTCGTGTATCATTAGAGGTTAATGTATCATTAGAGGTTAGTCTATCATTAGATGTTATCGTATCATTAGAGGTTAGTGCATCATTAGAGGTTAGTGCATCATTAGAGGTTAGTGCATCATTATAGGTTAGTGTATCATTAGAGGTTAGTGTATCATTAGAGGTTAGTGTATCATTAGAGGTTAGTGTATCATAGGTTAGTGTATCATTAGAGGTTAGGGTATCATTGGAGGTTAGTGTATCATTAGAGGTTATTGTATCATTGGAGGTTAGTGTATCATTAGATGTTAGTGTATCAGAGGTTAGTGTATCAGAGGTTAGTGTATCATTAGTGGTTAGTGTATCATTAGATGTTAGTGTATCAGAGGTTAGTGTATCATTAGAGGTTAGTGCATCGGAGGTTCGTGTATCAGAGGTTAGTGTATCATTAGAGGTTAGTGTATCATTAGAGGTTAGTGTATCAGAGGTTAGTGTATCATTAGAGGTTAGTGTATCATTAGATGTTAGTGTATCATTAGACATTAGTGTATCAGAGGTTAGTGTATCATTAGAGGTTAGTGTATCAGATGTTAGTGTATCATTAGAGGTTAGTGTATCATTAGAGGTTAGTGTATCATTAGAGGTTAGTGTATCAGAGGTTAGTGTATCATTAGAGGTTAGTGTATCATTAGAGGTTACTGTATCATTAGAGGTTAGTGTATCATTAGAGGTTAGTGTATCATTAGAGGTTAGTGCATCAGAGGTTAGTGTATCATTAGAGGTTAGTGTATCATTAGAGGTTAGTGTATCAGAGGTTAGTGTATTATTAGAGGTTAGTGTATCATTAGAGGTTAGTGTATCAGAGGTTAGTGTATCATTAGAGGTTAGTGTATCATCAGATGTTAGTGTATCATTAGAGGTTAGTGTATCATTAGAGGTTAGTGTATCATTAGAGGTTAGTGTATCATTAGAGGTTAGTGCATCAGAGGTTAGTGTATCATCAGATGTTAGTGTATCATTAGAGGTTAGTGTAGCATTAGAGGTTAGTGTATCATTAGAGGTTATTGTATCATTAGAGGTTAGTGTATCAGAGGTTAGTGTATCATTAGATGTTATTGTATCATTAGAGGTTAGTGTATCAGAGGTTAGTGTATCATTAGAGGTTAGTGCATCAGAGGTTAGTGTATCATTAGAGGTTATTGTATCATTAGAGGTTAGTGTATCACAGGTTAGTGTATCATTAGAGGTTAGTGCATCATTAGCGGTTAGTGTATCATAGGTTAGTCCGTTAGTGTATCATTAGAGGTTAGTGTATCATTATAGGTTAGTGTATCAGAGGTTAGTGCATCATTAGAGGTTAGTGTATCATTGAAGGTTAGTGTATCATTAGAGGTTAGTGTATCATAGGTTAGTGTATCATTAGAGGTTAGTGTATCATTAGAGGTTAGTGTATCAGATGTTAGTGCATCATTAGAGGTTAGTATATCATTATAGGTTAGTGTATCATTAGAGGTTAGTAAGCAGTGTTTCTCAAAGTGGGGGGCGCGCCCCCCAGGGGGGGCGCAGAGGCATGACAGGGGGGGCCTTGAGATTTATAAAAAAGATAAATAATTTTTTTCTTTTTTTTTTATTACAGAAAATTATCACTAAAGTGCTATTTGTTGCAGCTGCACTGTTCTCCATGAAAATACCATTTGTCAAAATCTGAAAATCATTATTTAATAAAACACAGAAAAGGTCCAAGTTACTCTGGATAAAAAAAAATGTACAGACAACATTGAGACAAAGCTTCCTGACACATCTCCATCCAAACTCTTGGAAGAACTCTTTGAAATCTCATCTGAGCTAGTTTCAGAGTGTGGTGCTGAGTACCAAGTATCTCATGATGCAGCAGTTAAGGTGTTGATACCATTCAGCACCACATACAGTATCTGTGTGAAGCTGGCTTTTCATCCATGACAGCTCTGAAAACAAAATATAGGGCCAATTTGAAAGGTCACGATATTGGTGTTATTTCAATAAATTTAAACATGGCCCATTTCATGACTATTTTGTTGGGTGAGGGGGGGGGGGGGGGGGGGGGGGACGGCCCAACATATTTTGGTCCGCCAAAGGGGGGCCTGACAGAAAAAGTTTGAGAAGCACTGGGTTAGTGTATCAGAGGTTAGTGAATCATTAGAGGTTAGTGTATCATTAGAGGTTCGTGTATCATTAGAGGTTAGTGTATCATAGGTTAGTGCATCATTAGAGGTTAGTGTATCATTAGAGCTTAGTGTATCATTAGAGGTTAGTGTATCAGAGGTTAGTGCATCATTAGAGGCTAGTACATCATTAGAGGTTAGTGTATCATTAGATGTTTTATTTAAAAAAGGATGATCATTGTTCTCAGAAAGTCTTCCTGCCAGCCTACTGCGTAGCCTAGCACTGGTATAAAGCATGATAGCCTACTGCGTAGCCTAGCACTGGTATGAAGCATGAGAGCCTACTGTGTAACCTAGCACTGGTATAACGTATGGGAGCCTACTACATGGTGTGAAGTATGAGAGCATACTACATAGCCTACCACTGGTGTGAAGTATGAGAGCATACTACATAGCCTACCACTGGTGTGAAGTATGATAGCCTACTACATAGCCTACCACTGGTGTGAAGTATGAGAGCCTACTACATAGCCTACCACTGGTATGAAATATGAGAACAGAATGCCAAGTGAAAAGAGGTTTAAGATGCTATTCTAACCATTAAGAAAAGAGCTGGCATGGATTCTGAGGGAATATATTTTAATTATCCCTTTGCTTTTGTTCTCTGCCCATTCATTTAAAATGTTCAAGGCAGCCAGGCTACAAAGGCACCAGGAGCTTGTTGCTGCATCCTAGAGCCACACACACACAACGCTGCTGCTCAGTCCAGTTATGATAAAAACAGCAGCATTTATTAACTCAATCAGTGCCAGGCCTGAGTAAAGTCGGGTTAACTCGCCAACCGTTCAGCGCCAGACCCGAGTATAGTCGGGTTATCATCGTTATTTCTTTTATTCGATATTTCTATTCATTACAGACACACATACTTGGGGTTAACATGGGGAATCATCCTGATAATGCCAAAGTGCAATACCGGCCGCATCCACCCAGGTGGCAGTATCGAGCACCCTTTGAAACATTATATCTTGGCCTGTGCGTCGATCAAAAGTCTCCGGTCAGATTTTTCTTTGTCGCGCAAGTGAAGCGTTTGTCCCGATTGGATTTAGAAGCGTGAAATGCTCCCGGTGCATGATGTGTGGCGGATTATGTTGGCGACACGACCGACACCAATACTGGGACTCACGATCAGATAATTGGAATATTCTTTTTGGGGTACATCCTAGTGAAGGTAAGGCCTATATGGTATCAATCCTGCTGTGATCCAAAAATGACTTCACTTCGATCACAACATGTGTCTGTAACGTTACTCCACAACGTGTGCCGTTGGTGACGATCAAAGCATCAAAAATAGTACCGTGTCCAGTAGGGATGTGCATCTCCATCACGAGGCCGATGCGATGCGCATCTCGATACGGTGCCAACGATACGATACATTAACGATACATTTGAAGCACCGGGCGATGCAATGCGATACGATTCACCCCCTGTTGATATACGATACGATTCGATACGATTTGATTCAACATAATGCGATTCGGGGCGATACGATGCGATTCAACACGATGCAAAATAATGATAGAATTTTATGGTATGACAGAGGATTTGGTTGTATTCCTTATATGCAGCTTATATTATTATTAAAAATAAAATAATCTACTGTAAGACAATTTATATAAAAACTCTTGGGTGCCTAAGAAGACTTTTGCATAAACTGTCTTTTCTATCCACTTTAGCTAAAAACACACACACAATGTACTACTGTGAGACAATAATAATCATACACAAAGGGATAATGGCTTATAGCAGACTTAAATTATTTTATAATATTTCAGATAATGAAATTAAATGTTTATCATCAACTATCCAATTAGTATTTATATTGTAACGTTTGGCCACGTTAAATCATTGAACAGAGAGAGAGAGAGAGAGAGAGAGAGAGAGAGAGAGAGAGAGAGAGAGAGAGAGAGAGAGAGAGAGAGAGAGAGAGAGAGAGAGAGAGAGAGAGAGAGAGAGAGAGAGCCCGTCTGAGTCGCGTAGTTGATGATGTCACACACTAGGCTAGGATCGGATGTCAACAGAACACACACGGAGCCAGCCTGGATAGCCTGCTGCATGAAGCGATATAAAGAAACCAATAGCCAATAAATGTGAAGTTATCTTTGAACCTGTTGTCAAGCGTCTTCAATATACCACCCCCCACCCCCCCCCCCCCCCCTCCTCACTAATGGAACTGGTGTTGCGTTAGTTAGTTAGTTAGACACTGTAGTTTAGTTTAGCGTTAGCTGAACGGCTAACTGGCGTTAGCCAGAGGAAGCCCAATTCTATTCATGTCCTCAACTTCCACTGTTTGTTGTTGTTAACTGTGACGCGGCTCTCGCCTTCTGTATTAGTAGTATAGTATCAGCTGTGTGCAGTCACAGTGCACTGCTGACAGAAGTGAATGAGAGGAAATTATATTAATGCATCGGTTTTGACCGACGCAAAGACGCTACAACAAGATGCATCGCGAGTTCAACCTGAGTTCTAGCCGGTGCGCACGTATTCCACCGGTGCACGCGCATCGTGAACGTGCATCGTGAACGTGCATGCCGGCGCACCGATGCAAATCGATGAATCGTCACATCACTAGTGTCCAGGCGAGAAACGGCAACGTCTTTAGTGAAATGCACATATTGCTGCATAGTGTAGTTTTCTGGGATTAGACAGGATTACTCTAAAACTATACTCATATTCACCATGGTATAAAACGGGAATGTATGGATGAAATTCTTTTTCTTTAACACATATTGAACGATAGATAGTCGATGTCAAATGGGCCATAATATTGTATCCATAGCTATAATATAGAATATAGTTATAGCCCTACAAACACCGCCACTTATTCCTATATTTTAGAGCATCAGCGATTTTTTTTGTACAAACGATGCTCAACTGTGTGGCGTCCAAAGAGTTAAGCACCGCCAAAATTATTTCTGTGTCTTTTAGGCTATGGATGCAAACCCTATGTGCCAATGAGGACAATAACTAGGAACGCGGACCGGGTCATTCAATTAGGCTCCGTTCACACTGCAAGAATGATACATCAATTCTGATTTATTGCTCAGATCTGATTTTTTTCAGATTCCAGTGTGAATTGGTCACGCTTCTGAACTGACCCGCATGTGTAAATGAACAATAAAGAAGATGGACGTCAATAAATTGTTCCAAATTTTTATCTGGAGTGATGAAAAAAGTCACATGAAAGTCAAATGACAAAAAAAAATCTGACCTGTGTCTGAATTAGGACCACATTATGAAAATATCAGATTGTCAGAAGATGTGATTTGTACTGTTGGCATTGTCATGAAAGAATCAGATCTGAGTAAAAACATTTAAATACGATACAATTCCATCTTCGCTTGCAGTGTGAACACAACCTTAATCTACAAGTCATTACCAGGGTTACTTGGTGTGAGAGAGGAGACTTGGGGATACTTGCTTTTCATAAACTCACTCAAATTAAACGTTAATCCGTAACAAAACTCTAGTCTATTTTAGCCCCTTTTTCCTCAAGGAAACTATAAAAGAAGGAAGGGTAATCACGTCAGAACACCAGTGTTCTATATCAAGGGAATTTAAAAGAAGGAAGGGTCATCACGTCAGAATACCATCATTCTATACCAAGCAAACTATAAAAGAGTTCTATTGAAGCCTGTATTAAAATTCTAGATATACAAGCTATCCGAGGAAATATACAGTTGTTAACAATGCAACACATTGCCGATGATTCTGACATCCGAGGTAATAACCTGTTTAAATGACTCATAAATGAGGAGATGGCTGATCCCATTCAACTCAATGTCTTGTCACACTTGGCACCAATGTGACGTAATGACCCTGAGTAAAGTCGGGTTAACTCGCCAACCGTTCAGCGCCAGACCCGAGTATAGTCGGGTTATCATCGTTATTTCTTTTATTCGATATTTCTATTCATTACAGACACACATACTTGGGGTTAACATGGGGAATCATCCTGATAATGCCAAAGTGCAATACCGGCCGCATCCACCCAGGTGGCAGTATCGAGCACCCTTTGAAACATTATATCTTGGCCTGTGCGTCGATCAAAAGTCTCCGGTCAGATTTTTCTTTGTCGCGCAAGTGAAGCGTTTGTCCCGATTGGATTTAGAAGCGTGAAATGCTCCCGGTGCATGATGTGTGGCGGATTATGTTGGCGACACGACCGACACCAATACTGGGACTCACGATCAGATAATTGGAATATTCTTTTTGGGGTATCCTAGTGAAGGTAAGGCCTATATGGTATCAATCCTGCTGTGATCCAAAAATGACTTCACTTCGATCACAACATGTGTCTGTAACGTTACTCCACAACGTGTGCCGTTGGTGACGATCAAAGCATCAAAAATAGTACCGTGTCCAGTAGGGATGTGCATCTCCATCACGAGGCCGATGCGATGCGCATCTCGATACGGTGCCAACGATACGATACATTAACGATACATTTGAAGCACCGGGCGATGCAATGCGATACGATTCACCCCCTGTTGATATACGATACGATTCGATACGATTTGATTCAACATAATGCGATTCGGGGCGATACGATGCGATTCAACACGATGCAAAATAATGATAGAATTTTATGGTATGACAGAGGATTTGGTTGTATTCCTTATATGCAGCTTATATTATTATTAAAAATAAAATAATCTACTGTAAGACAATTTATATAAAAACTCTTGGGTGCCTAAGAAGACTTTTGCATAAACTGTCTTTTCTATCCACTTTAGCTAAAAACACACACACAATGTACTACTGTGAGACAATAATAATCATACACAAAGGGATAATGGCTTATAGCAGACTTAAATTATTTTATAATATTTCAGATAATGAAATTAAATGTTTATCATCAACTATCCAATTAGTATTTATATTGTAACGTTTGGCCACGTTAAATCATTGAACAGAGAGAGATAGAGAGAGAGAGAGAGAGAGAGAGAGAGAGAGAGAGAGAGAGAGAGAGAGAGAGAGAGAGAGATAGAGAGAGAGAGAGAGAGAGAGAGAGAGAGAGAGAGAGAGAGAGAGCCCGTCTGAGTCGCGTAGTTGATGATGTCACACACTAGGCTAGGATCGGATGTCAACAGAACACACACGGAGCCAGCCTGGATAGCCTGCTGCATGAAGCGATATAAAGAAACCAATAGCCAATAAATGTGAAGTTATCTTTGAACCTGTTGTCAAGCGTCTTCAATATACCCCCCCCCCCCCCCCCCCCTCCTCACTAATGGAACTGGTGTTGCGTTAGTTAGTTAGTTAGACACTGTAGTTTAGTTTAGCGTTAGCTGAACGGCTAACTGGCGTTAGCCAGAGGAAGCCCAATTCTATTCATGTCCTCAACTTCCACTGTTTGTTGTTGTTAACTGTGACGCGGCTCTCGCCTTCTGTATTAGTAGTATAGTATCAGCTGTGTGCAGTCACAGTGCACTGCTGACAGAAGTGAATGAGAGGAAATTATATTAATGCATCGGTTTTGACCGACGCAAAGACGCTACAACAAGATGCATCGCGAGTTCAACCTGAGTTCTAGCCGGTGCGCACGTATTCCACCGGTGCACGCGCATCGTGAACGTGCATGCCGGCGCACCGATGCAAATCGATGAATCGTCACATCACTAGTGTCCAGGCGAGAAACGGCAACGTCTTTAGTGAAATGCACATATTGCTGCATAGTGTAGTTTTCTGGGATTAGACAGGATTACTCTAAAACTATACTCATATTCACCATGGTATAAAACGGGAATGTATGGATGAAATTCTTTTTCTTTAACACATATTGAACGATAGATAGTCGATGTCAAATGGGCCATAATATTGTATCCATAGCTATAATATAGAATATAGTTATAGCCCTACAAACACCGCCACGTATTCCTATATTTTAGAGCATCAGCGATTTTTTTTGTACAAACGATGCTCAACTGTGTGGCGTCCAAAGAGTTAAGCACCGCCAAAATTATTTCTGTGTCTTTTAGGCTATGGATGCAAACCCTATGTGCCAATGAGGACAACAACTAGGAACGTGGACCGGGTCATTCAATTAGGCTCCGTTCACACTGCAAGAATGATACATCAATTCTGATTTATTGCTCAGATCTGATTTTTTTCAGATTCCAGTGTGAATTGGTCACGCTTCTGAACTGACCCGCATGTGTAAATGAACAATAAAGAAGATGGACGTCAATAAATTGTTCCAAATTTTTATCTGGAGTGATGAAAAAAGTCACATGAAAGTCAAATGACAAAAAAAAATCTGACCTGTGTCTGAATTAGGACCACATTATGAAAATATCAGATTGTCAGAAGATGCGATTTGTACTGTTGGCATTGTCATGAAAGAATCAGATCTGAGTAAAATCATTTAAATACGATACAATTCCATCTTCGCTTGCAGTGTGAACACAACCTTAATCTACAAGTCATTACCAGGGTTACTTGGTGTGAGAGAGGAGACTTGGGGATACTTGCTTTTCATAAACTCACTCAAATTAAACGTTAATCCGTAACAAAACTCTAGTCTATTTTAGCCCCTTTTTCCTCAAGGAAACTATAAAAGAAGGAAGGGTAATCACGTCAGAACACCAGTGTTCTATATCAAGGGAATTTAAAAGAAGGAAGGGTCATCACGTCAGAATACCATCATTCTATACCAAGCAAACTATAAAAGAGTTCTATTGAAGCCTGTATTAAAATTCTAGATATACAAGCTATCCGAGGAAATATACAGTTGTTAACAATGCAACACATTGCCGATGATTCTGACATCCGAGGTAATAACCTGTTTAAATGACTCATAAATGAGGAGATGGCTGATCCCATTCAACTCAATGTCTTGTCACACTTGGCACCAATGTGACGTAATGACCCTTCCTTCTTTTATAGTTTACTTGCTCTCCACCAGGAAGCCAGACATTCCCGCTAAATCAGCTTGTTTAATAAATGAGGAGATAGCTGATCCCATTCAACTCAATGTTGGCCGAACTGAAGGTTTCCACCAATGTGCGTTCACGCGCTACACAGTGACGTGGTGACCCTTCCTTTTTTTATAGTTTCCTTTCTTTTTCGTTTGCAAAGGTAGCTGTTCTCCTGTGGTTCTTAACCCAGCAGGCCCACGCACTGTGTGGCTAGTATTCCCTATACATCGAAATTTTTTCCAAAAAAGGATTGGTCTCGGTTAAGGGGATTCTGTTAGGCCTGCGTCTGACTGAAATGAACTCGAACACACTAGTGTCATCATGCGGACTGGAAGAAAAGGGAGAGCGCTTATTATGTTTGCACATCTCAATGTATTTTAGTGAAATTGTGCGGACAAAGGTGGACATCTTAATGACCCCTGTCATGTCCTCCCACTGAAAGGCCTACCTGTGGTCAATATGGTTCATTAACATTTTTTACATATACATTTAGTAATTTTGCTGACGCTTTTATCCAAAGTGACTTACAACTCTAGAAGTGAAAGTGAAACGGGGCGACGGTGGTTCGGGAGGTAGACCAGTCGTCCGGTAATCTGGAGGTTCCTGGTTCGATTCCCGCTCCTCCCGGGCAGCGTGTCGACTTGACACTTAACCCCTAACTGCTCCTGATGACAGGTTGGCACCTTGCATGGTTGCCTCTGCTGTCGGTGTGTGAATGTGTGAGTGAATGGGTAAAATGTGAGGAACATAATGTAAAGTGCTTTGGATAAAAGCGCTATATAAATGCACCATTTACCATTTATTTACCATTTAAAAAACATACACTGGTGGGGGCTTTGGGCAGGTAATGTAACTTGGTTTAGCCTGAACACAGAGTAACACCGGTATCACAGAGTACCGCGGCAAGCCTAGGTGGAACTAAGTATAACTCTAACAGATGTATACTGTATGTTCAAAATAAATGTAAAATAGCCTTATACATAGGGGATTTTTGTAGCTTTTTTCCTGTTGTACCGAACATCTTACAATAGCCGTACCATCCCTTCTGATCAAAGCCCAGACATGTGAAAAACATCTACAGGTAGGCACCCCTAGGCACACACTAGTGTCATCATGCTGTCAGACAGTTAGGAGACCACAGAGACAGTTAGACTAGGAGGGCGTCTCCCTGAAAGGCACTAGGAGACCACAGAGACAGTTAGACTAGGAGGGCGTCTCCCTGAAAGGCACTAGGAGACCACAGAGACAGTTAGACTAGGAGGGCGTCTCCCTGAAAGGCACTAGGAGACCACAGAGACAGTTAGACTAGGAGGGCGTCTCCCTGAAAGGCACTAGGAGACCACAGAGACAGTTAGACTAGGAGGGCGTCTCCCTGAAAGGCACTAGGAGACCACAGAGACAGTTAGACTAGGAGGGCGTCTGCCTGAAAGGCACTAGGAGACCACAGAGACAGTTAGACTAGGAGGGTGTCTGCCTGAAAGGCACTAGGAGACCACAGAGACAGCTAGGAGGGCGTCTCCCTGAAAGGCACTAGGAGACCACAGAGATAGTTAGACTAGGAGGGTGTCTGCCTGAAAGGCACTAGGAGACCACAGAGACAGTTAGACTAGGAGGGCGTCTCCCTGAAAGGCACTAGGAGACCACATAGACAGTTAGACTAGGAGGGCGTCTCCCTGAAAGGCACTAGGAGACCACAGAGACAGTTAGACTAGGAGGGTGTCTGCCTGAAAGGCACTAGGAGACCACAGAGACAGTTAGACTAGGAGGGTGTCTGCCTGAAAGGCACTAGGAGACCACAGAGACAGTTAGATTAAGAGGGCGTCTCCCTGAAAAGCACTAGGAGACCACAGAGACAGTTAGACTAGGAGGGTGTCTCCCTGAAAGGCACTAGGAGACCACAGAGACAGTTAGATTAAGAGGGCGTCTCCCTGAAAGGCACTAGGAGACCACAGAGACAGTTAGACTAGGAGGGCGTCTCCCTGAAAGGCACTAGGAGACCACAGAGACAGTTAGACTAGGAGGGCGTCTCCCTGAAAGGCACTAGGAGACCACAGAGACAGATAAGGAGAAGAATCAATCTCCGTGCCAGCAACGTGACACATTTCTGTTATCTGGAGTTTAGTTCCAGTAAGGGAAGCGTTTTTAAACCTTTGGAATGGACCCCAGGTGTCAATAAACCACTTCAACCCACTTTACACATCTACTAGCCACTTAATCTACTACATGATTAAAGGGATTCCAATGAAATACAGCTTAACTATATCTATGGACTTGTGTGTCAGCGAGTGACAAGCTGTTTGTGAAGAGAGCGGCCTGTTCAATGGTAGGCCTAATTTCAAAATGTACTCTCTCTCTCTCTCTCTCTCTCTCTCTCTCTCTCTCTCTCTCTCTCTCTCTCTCTCTCGCCTGCACACACACACACTGCTTGGTTATGTTCAACTGGTCCCCATGGTGATCATTATTAGCCCCTTTCCATCTGTCTCTCTCTGATATGTATACGTACACACACACACACACACGCACACGCACACACGCACACGCACACACACACACACACACACACACAGAGGAGAAGACACGCATGGGTTCTGGAGTGTGTGGTGTGTTCGGTGCTCTCCCAGCAGGGGCAGAGGAGTGTTCCCAGCCTAGCCTGTTACGTAAACAGGGCTGTCCTCCGTGCCAGACACACAACACGCCATCGTACTGCTCACTGGCCACAGAATACCTATGCACCCTCAGGATGGTTTCTGGTGGGATGTTTATTTGGACATTTATACATCACCAAACAAATAGCTATAGGGCAGGTTAAGAACTATTTTATCCCTGTGTCCTACTTACCAAAGATGTTGTCTCATACTGGACACCTGCAGCCTCGGCTAGTTAGCCACCAAACAAATGCAGAGTCAATGGGGCCAAGACTGAAATAAACGCTGAAATCTCCTATCGGTACTCTGTGTTTATTCCAGGGCTTGTACAGGCTGGAGCGTGGCCCTATTCGATTCAAATGTATTGTCATTATACAGCAGTTATACAAGTACAGTACAACGGAAATAAGTTTGGCATTGTGACGACCCCCACTCTACCTGCAATGGGGAGTCTTCTGACTCAGGCCATGTCCTCACGTATATGGATCTTTTGCCAAACGGATATTCTCAAGCTCCGTTTAAAATAAAATCCCCGTCCACACCACAGTGTTTAAAAAAAAAACTCCATCCAGACACAAACACATAAACGCATATGAATTGCTCCAACAAGCATGCGGGCCAGCAGGTGGCGATAAGCGATACCCGGTGGTACGAGCGGTCAGGATGACAGAGAAATGATAGGAATTGTCCACCCAGCCCACTTCACCATTCCTAGCATTTCCATTGGCTATATTGACATACATACAGATACAGTAGATAATAAATAGATAGATATAGCGGTGGATTAGATGCAGTCCAGAGTAAACAACCAATCTAGATATGTCACGATTTAATGCTTTACTTCTGTGCACTGGGCGACGGAGAGATACAATGACAATGTATTCAACGGATTCTGAAACTAAATATGGCGAGTCCTTATCACAAACTATATATATACTAATTACAACAAGACATTCATTAATTGCATTGTACTGTTCACGTGCCGTCGTCGCATATATAAGTATAAGGATAGTTTGAATGACATTTCAGCACGCAGGCGCTCTCCACCAAAGTTATTATTACTTCAAAGCGCTACTGCCTATATGGATAAAACAAGGTGTAATAAGGATGTTTTAGGTGGTGGTAGTTTCTCTGTTAGGACATAGTCGGTCTGATATATATTAGAGAAATAGTAAAGTAATATTCGCCAAACAATCTGACGGGCAAGATATTATTACGGCCCGCCACAGTCTGAGCATGCGTAGTGAGCTGATTTTCATTGGCGCCGGCAACTACAAATTGAAATCCTGTAGTGACAGAAAAACCTCTCAAAAAAAGAAGTTATGGCAAAACAGACAGCAAAACGTGATTCCTTTCTATGGACAGATGACGAGGTGGAGTTTCTGCTGAGTGTAACTCTACAGTACAAGACGACCAAGACACAGGAGAACGTCGACCAAATATGTCGAGCTGTTAATGCGTATGAATGTCTGTGTCCACGGGCAAGCTATATTCATGTAACTCACATATTCAAATGATTCCTGTAATTCCTGTACAGTAACTATTCAACTAATAATGTTAAGTTATTATTAGGTCATTCTGGGACCACTCACGCGTGATGCCAACATCCTCAACTATCCGCAACATCAGAGCGCATCAGGTGCAGACCTCTTCTGTCGCGAGTCTATTAACTGAATTTAGAATGCAATTTGGCTTTTAACTGAAGCAGGGCGCAAAACTAGACATGTTTAGCAAAACATTAAATATCTTTGCTACAGTTTGTGATAATGCCTTGCCTTATTTTGTTTCGGAATCGCGATATTGTGATCTCAAGGTCTCAACATGACATTGTATGATATCTCTCGAGAAATAAGCGGACGAAAAAAACGCCACTCGCCACTTAAATAAATCAAAAGCGTGTGTTTAACAACCTCAAAAACTTTATATTAACTTAATAAATAAACAGAAACGAAGAATCTACTTATGTAAACGAAAATGTCCAGTATAACTAAATAACAGATACATCCCTATTACACGCAAGCAGTGTCTGATGGCCGAATATGTCGGCACTGGAGTATACAGTAGCTGTTATCTAGACATTCATGAATGATATACAAGATATACAAATATACAGTACTGCTTAAGAGGCAGAGATCAATAAGAGAAGATATATACATTCGAGGGGGAAGAAACTACATGCTATTTCCGTCCTTTCAGCACCAGGCGCTGTCCATCTTATTGCCTCTGTGCGCTATACGGGTGCCTATTGTATTGCCATAGATGGAACAACAGTCTGAGCATGCGTAGTGAGCTGTGGCGTCATCGTTTATCTAGACTATGCGTTTACAGTGGCTGCACGGATCCACTGAACGGATATTTTGGAAAATCTTCACTTTAAAATGCGTTTAAGAAAGTCTCTGTTTATGTCTCTGAAAACACCCTTGTACGTGTGGATGAGAGGCCCAAACGTGGAAGAAAATGTGCGTTTTGCTAAATATCTGGATTCGTGTGGACATGGCCTCAAAGAGCAGGTTGGAGTGGGTAGGTTGTTACCCCAATTTGAATCACCTGTGCAGTGCAGAGAGCTGCCTGCACACACAGTATATATGTTTCCCTTGTCTAACCCTTCTGTCTGCTTCTCCCATCTGCTTTTCCACTTCAGACACCACAGGTTGTATCAGCCACCAAGTGAACCATCTTGGGATCCTTATCCATTCTGATACATATTTGTTTATGCTTTTGTTGTTTAATCAATTATTGTTTTTAGATAGGATTAAATAAATCATTGTTGTTAAATTGAACTCTCATGTGTTGACTTCCTTTATATGACAAACCTCTTCTGGTTCGTCATAGCATCCAACCAGAGTGCAAATGTAACAGTAAATTGCAATAGTAATATACAATGTATAAAATATATACATTAGTACTACTGAGTAATGGTGCTAATCAGATGTATGTACAGAGTTGTAGTATTAATATGTACAGTGATAAAGGTGTAAAGACACTATGGTAGTAAGACGTACTGGCCAGCAGTGTAACTATTACTGTGCATTGGTTTGGTGGACAACTATCCGGTATGAAGAACAACTTGGACTGTGGTGAGAAAGGACTTTACCGATCGGCAACATCATTGGTAAGAAGGAAATGGGACTAGGCGTCCAATATAATTAAAACATACCCTTTAATATACAGTACGCTTTATTAGCATTCCTCATTGGTATGGTAAAATAAATGGTTTTATCCAAAGCGATTTACCATTTTGTTCCTCACATTCACCCATTCACTCACCGACACCGGGAACCTCCAGATTACTAGACGACTGCTCTACCTCCCGAGCCACTGTACCCCCCCCCCCCCCCCTTTTACTTTCACTTCGCCTGCCTGACTCCCCTTCTACTCGTCTACTCCCTAGACCAGTGGTTCTCAACCTTTTTACACCAAGTACCACCTGAGAACGTAGCTGGCTCTCCAAGTACCACCATATGGCCAACGTTAAAATACAGTCTATTCAGCTATGCACAGTTCACGCAGGAGGCAAATGTATTCCTAATACCATTATTTATTGTAAATTTTTGTAACACAGCCACAATGTACAAAGGGGTAGCACTAGAACTAGCAAACTCTTCCACACAACTCATACAATGCAAGGGGCATTGAGAACACAATAACTAACATTCTCACATAGCAAGTGAGAAAATTAAGAACAACTGTATTTCAGCAAATGTACTTAATTCTGGCTGGGAAATATAGTATGAAATATAGCCACAGTCAGGCCAGTTTCTAAGTGGGGGTCCCCCACCAGGAATTATTTTGTTACAAAGACTTAATTTCCTGCATTCTGGTGCAGGAATTTTTAAATTTTTTCCCTTTAAATGCCAGTGTTTGTGATGGGCATCGCAACTTATTGTAAAAAAAAGAAATAACACATATTCAATACATTTTCGATAAAATAAATCATTGTTGTAACCCTTTAAATACCAGTTTGTGTGATGGCATCACAAATTATTGTTAAAAAAACACACAAAGTTAAATATTTTCAATATATCAAATGCAAAGTAAATGGGGGGATTATTACAGGCTAGGCACGTGTCAATGATTAGCAACAACACAGATTTTGATGGATTTTTTGTTTTTTGTAATGTCAGATTTAACAACAACTCTTTTCAGAAAATTGGGAGTATTTCATTTTTTATCTGACATTACAAAAAAATCTAAAAATAAAAATGGTTATGATCAGGGCTGAAGTTGAATAAAAGATTTATGACTGTTTAGACTGCATTAATCTCTGTCACAGTGATCTCCTGGTTGTTCCCCACTTAGGTTATCTAACTATCGCGCCGCCGCAACTAGAAACACTGGCCTGCTTCTAAGTTCAGTGGCCTGACAAAAAAAAATTATCATATTTATTAATACATTTTTTCAAGTACCACCAGCAGTACCACCAAGTACTAGGGATGTCCCGATCGCCTTTTTTTGCTCCCGATCCGATCCCGATCATGTGATTTTAAATATCTACCGATTCAGATCGTTCCCGATCCGATCTTTCACATTAGTAAACAATTTTGACGCATTTGTGTCAGAAACTGGCGGAGCAAGAAGCCCCTCTGTTGCCTATAGTCCGGGGCGCGAGCGCGGCGGCTCTTGTTATTACATTCATATGTGCTTCATATGAGAAATATTAAAAGTTTCAATATATGTTTGCACATTAGTATACATTCAGTGTTCGACTTACGTAATGATTAGCTCCATTCTGGTCTGAAACGCTGACGATAATCCTCAGTCACACAGCAAATAATTGCCGTTATCTGAAAAGTTAGTCTGAAAACTCCGCCTCCTGCTGCTTCATGAGTTTTTCCTCCACGCGAAATGTCCTCCTTGCAAACATTGCAATTGCTGTTGGACTGGCTTGACTTTCTATTTTAAAATGCTTAGTTACAAACCTCTAGCAGCTGCTCAAGTCAGTGGATAACCGTGTTTCGGGGAGCAACGTGTTGTTGTGATGTGAGCGTCTAAAATTAAAGGGAATGTGTTTGTTGCAACGGCTTAAATTAAAGGGGATGTGTTTGTTGTGGACAATTATTCTGCTCAGTGTGACAATAAATACATTAATGATATATTATATGTAATTTAAAACCAAAACTAAGGCCTCCGTATGAGTTTAAGACGTGAACATGGTCATGTTTGTTGAAAAAAATTAAATAAAAAAAAAATCTTTTTTTGACTGCCGATTTTTATTAAAAAAAAATCCCGATCCCGATCCTCTGAAAAGCACGTGATCGGCGCCGATCCCGATCACGTGATCGGATCGGGACATCCCTACCAAGTACCACTAGTGGTACGCGTACCACAGGTTGAGAACCACTGCCCTAGACTGTCTAAGAACCCAGCTCCGTCTACGACCTCCCGCTTGTCTGACTCCCATGTGATCCAGGATCAGACAACTTGGTCAGATTTTGTCCCAGTATTTACTTACTGAAATACCATCTATCAAACAATAATCTTAATGAATCTTTTCAATCTGGCTTTAGAGCCTTACACTCCACCGAAACGGCGGTTACCAAAGTCACACATGACTTACTGCTCTCTCTCGACTCAAACCTAACTTCTGTGCTCTTATTGCTTGATCTCAGTGCAGCCTTTGACACTATCGATCATTCGATTCTTCTAGGTCGGCTTGAGAATCATGTTGGCATTCGGGGTCACGCACTTGCTTGGTTTAAATCTTATTTAACTGATAGAACACAGTGCGTGGTCTATAATGATTTAACATCTGAGACCCTCCCAGTGCAATGCGGTGTCCCACAAGGCTCTGTTCTGGGCCCTTTGCTATTTTCGATTTACATGCTACCCCTCGGCAATATCTATGCAAATTTGGCATAAACTTTCATTTTTACGCTGATGACACCCAATTATATATACCTATTAAGCCAAATGACTCCTCTCAATTACAAAATCTTGAGGCTTGCCTGCTTGCTGTCAAAAAGTGGATGTCGCAAAACGTTCTACTGCTTAATGCAGATAAAACTGAGATGTTAATTGTTGGCCCCCCAAACCACTTGACATCTCCCTCAACTTTGATACTTGTCATGTATCCCAGAGCTCCACCATAAAAAACCTTGGAGTCATTTTTTATTCTTCCCTCTCATTTAATGCACATATAAAAAATTTCACCAAAATTGCCTTCTTCCATCTTCGTAATATTGCAAAAATTCGCCCCACTTTAACTCTGGTTGATGCTGAAACCCTAATTCATGCTTTTGTCTCATCACGTCTAGACTACTGTAATGCACTTTTTTCAGGCCTACCTAATTCAAGCATCAAAAATCTTCAACTCATGCAAAATGCGGCTGCACGGATACGAACTAAAAATATCTATCCGATCTCATCTCTTGATACTCGCCCGTTCGTGCTCTGTGCTCATAAAATGCGGGGCTTCTATCGATTCAAATCCGCCGGCCACAGAGCCTTTGTCTACCGCGTTCCCTACCTGTGGAACAAATTACCTGCCGTCGTCAGGGGCGCCTGCTCTGTTGAAGCTTTTAAATCCCTGCTTAAGACCCATCTTTTCTCTCTCTCCTTCAACCTACCCTGATCTCACCTGGTTGGGGACTGACCCTTAGATTAATCTGTCTAGTTTAGTTAGGATGTCTATTTGCTCCCATGTCTGCAGAAAAGCAGACATGGGAGCACTGTCTGGCCTGCAGTGCTGAACCTTCTGAGCGGCTTCTCCTGCCCCCCGGGGCATACGGCCCTGAGCTATTGTCTTGTATCTCATCCTGTATACATACGCTTGCAGTAGTTCTATCTATTGCTCAATTTCACAATTTTCTTATATACTATGATTCCACTGTCACCATGTTCACTACATGTATTTATTGCTCCATCTCCACCCACTACAAACATGGGAACTCTCTAACCCCTGTCCCAACCCCCCCCCCCCCCCTCTCTCTCTCTGAGTGGTTGTCTCGTAGTGCTGACAAAGGTGGTGGATGTCTCTGGGTCTTTGCCAAAATTGCAGTGACTGTTCTACGTGCACCACCGAGGCCATGGATCAGCTTCTTACTGTCTTCTGTCCGTGGTCTGTCACCGTGGTTCAGACGTTCATTGCTGGGTTAAGTACTTCTATTCACATAATATGCTTACTACATATATCTATTCTATTCACATATATGCTTACCACTTGTATCTATTGCTATGTCCGCCCATCACAATCACGCAAACTGTCTAACGCCTGTCCCGTCTCCCTGTCTCCCTGTGAGTGGCTGTCTCAGAGTGATGACCGGAGTGTTGGACATCCCGTGATGAAGACCGGGAGGATGCGACCCTATCTGCGCCGCCTCTGTGCCTCAAATATATCCGCTATCTTTAATCTTTCAAAATGTTCAGTTGCTATCGCTATCAGCTCTATCTTTAATCTTTCAAAATGTTCAGTTGCTATCGCATGCACTTATCTGTGTTTCACTACACATATGAGTGCATGCCTACCAACTGTTCGCCTGTTTTATTGCAACACTACTATCACCGACATCTAAGAAGGGAGATCCCCCCTTGAATGGCCCTTCTAATGTTTCTCTCCTCCACATTGCCTGTGGTGCATTTTTTTCTATTGCTAGGTTTTAGTGAGTTTTTACTTACCTTCGCGTCGGGTATGTCTGGGAGTGTTGCATTTATTAAAAACAATTTGGACTTTATGGTGTTCTTGTTATATTCTTGACTTATTGTGATGTTTCTTCTTGACTTGTTTAAAGAAGACGTGTCCGGCCCATGGAGACATTATCGTGTGTTGTCTGGCCTTGATTTGATTTGATTTGATTTATTTCAAAGCAATTCAGGATAGGATCACCCTGATCCAGATTGAGACTTTTCAACATTACTAGATCCTGAATATCAGTGCTTTAATCCTACCAATCTCCATCTACTGGATATGAAAAAGAATACAAGGAAGACAAGAGCCCACATTGCAGATACATCTATAATGTAAAGTATATACATATACATATAAAGTGAGGTTTCAGTTTGCTGAAGGTGGCGAGAGATACTGTAGGTGAACTTTCTTTTTGTTGAAGATATTTTTTCTGTAATCTAATTTACATTTGTGATTGACAATCTTTGTTGTGATACTTTTATGAGCATAGACATTTATGTCATCAACATTTGGTTGAAAACAAAATAGGCCACCACAAACTTAACCAAAAAATGTCTAATAAAATTTATTTTGCCATTGTTGTAGATAATGAATAATAATAACCGTTACTCAGTCAAATGGATACGGTTAATACAATGTATTAGCCAGAGAGATCAAATACATTACAGAATAGTCAGAGATATGGCTGAGTGGCTCCCACCCAGGTCACTAGCTTTGTCACCGGGGACAAGAAGAGCGACCCCCCCATTCAGGGGCCACTTATAAAATGGCGTTTACAAAAGGGAGGGGACAAAGACACATGTCTTTATGAGGAGACAAGGCTTTTATCTCCCACACCATGAATGCAAAACATTGTGTATTATTTCAGTTAACAAACGTTGCCATCTTATTTATATTGAAACACATTTTTAAATAAATTGCATAGTACATTTTGCTCTGGTAATCCACTGGTAATCCAATGGAAATCCACCCCTCTGGTGGGATCAAGATAATCCAATTGATCCCAATCCTGTGTAGGGGTTTGAACTACCCGTTTTGAAGATTTTATCCAGATTAAAGCTTGGATTTGATTTTCTGATCTGATCGGATATGAAAGTGATCCTAATCCTGTGTTTTGGTTTTGAACTACCCAAAATCCAATCTGATCCGATCCTGGTTACCGTATTTCCCCTATATAATAAATATACCCGCTGTTGGGTTTTCTCTGATTCATCGTCTCTGCCTGTTTATGTGTGCATTTGGGTTCTGGCTCTGGTTAGCCACCGTCACCCCTAATTGACACTAAGGGGCGATACTAGCATGACTAGCAATACTAGCATGACTAGCAATACCAGCATGACTAGCGATACTAGCATGACTAGCGATACTAGCATGACTACCAATACTAGCATCACTAGCGATACCAGCATGACTAGCAATACTAGCATGACTAGCAATATTAGCATAACTAGCAATACCAGCATGACTAGCGATACTAGCATGACTAGCGATACTAGCATGACTAGCAATACTAGCATGACTACCAATACTAGCATGTCCTAGCAATACTAGCATGACTAGCATGACTAGCAACACTAGCATGACTAGCAATATTAGCATGACTAGCAATGATAGCATGACTAGCAATATTAGCACGACTAGCAATACTAGCAATATTAGCATAACTAGCCATTTTAGCATGACTAGCAATACTAGCATGGCGCTTGCAGCTAGCTGTGCCCCTCGGTTTCATTCACGATGAATGCTAATAAAGCTAACATCCCGTTTCTGGTAAACTGAAGGACATGTGTGAACATTTCCTCCAGTGGGACACGTGTCAAGTGAATACAAATAAGCAACCCAAATGTGAAATGTCAAAGTACTCCTCTAAGACTTAATTAAATTCAAATGTAAAAAGGTAGATTAATGTCTCCGGAGCAGAATGTCATGTTTATCAGACGGAATGACAGATGGGATAACAAGCAACAACACATGCTCGCTGACTAACAGATGACGCAGCGGCTCACATTATCCTGCTTCCAGAAAATGGATGGGAGTAGGCCAGCCACCAGCAGGCTGCTCTCAGGTCTCTATTTAGACACTGGTCATTGGCTGACGGAGGGGAGCGTTCGTCCTACACACCTGATGGAACGTACCTGCGTAAACCTGCCACGTGAGATTGGACCAGAAAGAGGATGAAAAGGAAAAACGGCAGCGGCGAGGAAGCGGATGACTGTGCTTCACCAACTTCCACTCATTTTAACCAAGCTATTCTAGCCATACCCTGACTCTGGTACTGTACTCAGGAGGTACCTCCATGTCCTACCACCATGTCCTATCACCATGTACTATCACCATGTCCTACCTCTATGTCCTACCACCACCATGTCCTACTGGGAGCAGATTAGAGGGGAGCATGCATCCTACACACCTGATGGAACGTACCCGTGTACCTCCGTCACATGTGATTGGACCAGAAAGAGGAAGAAAAGGAAAATCAGTGCCAACTTCCACTCATTCTAATCTAGTGATTTTAGCCATACCCTGACTCTGGATAAACTATGGCTGTGGAGGTAGAGAGCAGGTCGTCTGGTAATCAGATTGTTCCCGGTTCAATTTCCAGCTCCTCCTGGGCAGCGAAGTGAGACACTTAAGCAAGACGCTTAACCTCCTAACTGCTCCCGATGAGCAGTCGGCACCTTGCATGGGGACCTCCGCCGTCGGTAAGTGAATGTGTGAGTGAATGGGTGTATGTGAGGCATAAGTCACTAACTGTCACTAACTGTCCTATCCAATAAAGCAGAAATGCCCTAATAAATGAAAAATAAAAAGTAAAACATTTTAAGTCAAGCCAAACTCTGTACTGAGTTCTATTTGTGTCGTTTGGCCTGGTCACCTGTGAGAAAAGAGATCCTTTGATCTCCATGGAGAAAGAAATGGTACGGACAGTATGTTCATATAAACAGTGAATAGATGAGACCTCTGACCTGAGTCTTCCACGAGGTCCGTATCCGTGGGGATAGCCGTGGCTGTGGGACCGGCGAGGGATGGGCTTGTCGTCGCCGTGCGTGTGGTGGAGCGACGGGGAGCGAGAGTGGGAGGAGCGGGAGCTGCCGGTGCTCTGTAGGCTACTGTCAGGGGGCTCTCGGCTCTGCCACGGAGGAGATAACATCACATTACATTATATTACATTATACTATATTATATTATATTATATTATATTATATTATATTATATTATATTATATTACATTACATTATATTACATTATACTATATTATATTATATTATATTATATTATATTATATTATATTATATTATATTATATTATATTATATTATATTACATTATATTATATTATATTACATTATATTATATTATATATATATATTCTTTTTTTATATTTTTTTATATATTTTTTTTTTAAACAAACACATAAACATAAACATAACAACATAAAATTAGATATACAAGCATTAATTAACAGTGCACATCCAATGAAATTACCATTTAAATAAATGTAATATACAAGGTATACACCTAATACTTGCTATCTAATACCCTATACACATATGCTCTCGCTCGCTGAATGAATGAAACAATGAAAAGAAGGCTCTATCTATCTATCTATCTATCTATCTATCTATCTATCTATCTATCTATCTATCTATCTATCTATCTATCTATCTATCTATCTATCCTTTACAGACACACACACAGCCCTGGCGTTTGCCCTCACCTCTCCCAGGCTGCTGTGCTGTTGGCCCAGGGCAGGCAGGCTGCGCAGCGAGGGGACAGGCGAGTGACCCTGGCGGCCACGGATCTCCCGGTGAGCCGGAACATGGCCGTGATCGTGGTCCCCATTCAGGTTGTTGTCACTAGCAGAGCGAAGCAGGGAGCGCGGTGAGGGCAGCGTGCCGGAAAGAGCCCGCCGACGGTTGGTGTAGGAGGGTGTCTCCCTGAAAGGCACTAGGAGACCACAGAGACAGTTAGACTAGGAGGGTGTCTCCCTGGAAGGCACTAGGAGACGACAGAGACAGTTAGGAGACCACAGAGACAGTTAGGAGACCACAGAGACAGTTAGGAGACCACAGAGACAGTTAGGAGACAGTTAGGAGACCACAGAGACAGTTAGGAGACAGTTAGGAGACAGTTAGGAGACCACAGAGACAGTTAGGAGACAGTTAGGAGACCACAGAGACAGTTAGGAGACAGTTAGGAGACAACAGAGACCACTTTTGTCTCCTAACTGTCTCCTAACTGTCTCTGTTGTCTCCTAACTGTATCCTAACTGTCTCCTAACTGTCTCTGTTGTCTCCTAACTGTCTCTGTTGTCTCCTAACTGTCTCCTAACAGTTTCTGTGGTCTCCTAACTGTCTCTGTGGTCTCCTAACTATCTCTGTTGTCTCCTAACTGTCTCCTAACTGTCTCTGTTGTCTCCTAACTGTCTCTGTGGTCTCCTAACTGTCTCTGTGGTCTCCTAACTGTCTCTGTGGTCTCCTAACGGTCTCTGTGGTCTCCTAACTGTCTCTGTGGTATCCTAACTGTCTCCTAACTGTCTCTGTTGTCTCCTAACTGTCTCTGTGGTCTCCTAACTGTCTCTGTGGTCTCCTAACTGTCTCTGTTGTCTCCTAACTGTCTCCTAACTGTCTCTGTGGTCTCCTAACTGTCTCCTAACTGTCTCTGTTGTCTCCTAACTGTCTCTGTGGTCTCCTAACTGTCTCCTAACTGTCTCTGTTGTCTCCTAACTGTCTCTGTTGTCTCCTAACTGTCTCCTAACAGTCTCTGTTGTCTCCTAACTGTCTCTGTTGTCTCCTAACTGTCTCTTAACTGTCTCTGTTGTCTCCTAACTGTCTCTGTTGTCTCCTAACTGTCTCCTAACTGTCTCTGTGGTCTCCTAACTGTCTATGTGGTCTCCTAACTGTCTCTGTGGTCTCCTAACTGTCTCTGTGGTCTCCTAACTGTCTCTGTTGTCTCCTAACTGTCTCCTAACTGTCTCTGTGGTCTCCTAACTGTCTATGTGGTCTCCTAACTGTCTCCTAACTGTCTCTGTTGTCTCCTAACTGTCTCATAACTGGCTCTGTTGTCTCCTAACTGTCTCTGTGGTCTCCTAACTGTCTATGTGGTCTCCTAACTGTCTTCTAACTGTCTCTGTTGTCTCCTAACTGTCTCCTAACTGTCTCTGTTGTCTTCTAACTGTCTCTGTGGTCTCCTAACTGTCTCCTAACAGTCTCTGTTGTCTCCTAACTGTCTCCTAACTGTCTCTGTTGTCTCCTAACTGTCTCTGTTGTCTCCTAACTGTCTCCTAACTGTCTCTGTTGTCTTCTAACTGTCTCTGTGGTCTCCTAACTGTCTCCTAACAGTCTCTGTTGTCTCCTAACTGTCTCCTAACTGTCTCTGTTGTATCCTAACTGTCTCTGTGGTCTCCTAACTGTCTCCTAACTGTCTCTGTTGTCTCCTAACTGTCTATGTGGTCTCATAACTGTCTCTTATGATACAGTACTGTGCTGTACTACTATAGTATGCTACTGTGTACAGTATAATATACTCTCCGAGTCCTAGTCTAACTGTTATGTAATGGAAGAAAACCAGAAGAATACTTCATTATAGGGAGACATTATATCATACCAAGCTTAGTGTACTGCAGGTCGAATGTTATAAAAGGGAATCTATGTTTAGAAATATTACATTATAAATGGATATATTATTAATCAATTATGTATAATGGGGAATGTACGTTAGTAATCCTGTATCTCAAAATATCTTGAATCTCTTCTGAAAGCACCTCAAAGCTGCATATAACTAACTTTTAGGCTAAATTAATCATAATGTATTTATTGGTCTGTTTACTGTATAAAACGAGACCCTAAGGCATTACCAGTGTCAGGCACTAGATGGCAGAGTTTTCCTTTAGGTTTATACTGTAAATCACACAAACAACATGAACGGAATCCTACACAGCAGACTCAAACCACCTGTCTCTTTCCTGTCTGCTTAGTGCCTCTGTATCCTCACTTCACCTTCCTCTCTTCTATGCATCTTCCTCTCTCCTATGCCTCTTCATCTTCCTCTCTTCTATGCCTCTTCATCTTCCTCTCTTCTATGTATCTTCATATTCCTCTCTTCTAATCATCTTCCTCTCTCCTCTGTCTCTTCATCTTCCTCTCGTCTATGTATCTTCATCTTCCTCTCTTCTATGCATCTTCATCTTCCTCTCTCCTTTGCTTCTTCATCTTCCTCTCTTCTATGTATCTTCATCTTCCTCTCTTATATGCATCTTCCTCTCTCTCCTCTGCCTCTTCATCTTCCTCTCTTCTATGCATCTTCATCTTCCTCTCTCCTTTGCTTCTTCATCTTCCTCTCTTCTATGTATCTTCCTCTCTCTCCTCTGCCTCTTCACCTTCCTCTCTTCTATGCATCTTCATCTTCCTCTCTTATATGCATCTTCCTCTCTCTCCTCTGCCTCCTCACCTTCCTCTCTTCTATGCATCTTCATATTCCTCTCTTATATGCATCTTCCTCTCTCTCCTCTGCCTCTTCATCTTCCTCTCTTCTATTCATCTTCCTCTCTTCTATTCATCTTCCTCTCTCCTCTGCATCTTCATCTTCCTCTCGTCTATGTATCTTCACCTTCCTCTCTTCTATGCATCTTCATCTTCCTCTCTCCTTTGCTTCTTCATCTTCCTCTCTTATATGCATCTTCCTCTCTCTCCTATGCTTCTTCGTCTTCTTCTCTTCTATGCAACTTCATCTTCCTCTCTTCCATGCAACTTCATCTTCCTCTCTCTCCTCTGCCTCTTCATCTTCCTGATCTTCTATGCATCTTCATCTTCCTCTCTCCTCTGCCTCTTCATCTTCCCCTCTTCTATGCATCTTCATCTTCCTCTCTCCTCTGCCTCTTAATCTTCCTCTCTTATATGCATCTTCATCTTCCTCTCTCCTCTGCCTCTTCATCTTCCTCTCTTCCATGCCTCTTCATCTTCCTCTCTCCTTTGCTTCTTCATATTCCTCTCTTATATGCATCTTCATCTTCCTCTCTTATATGCATCTTCATCTCTCTCCTCTGCCTCTTCATCTTCCTCTCTTCTATGCATCTTCATCTTCCTCTCTTCTATACGTCTTTATCTTCCTTTCTCCTCTGCCTCTTCATCTTCCTCTCTCCTCTACCTCTTCACCTTGCTCTCTTCTATGCATCTTCATCTGCTTCTTATTCTTACTATATATATACTGTACTATATATATAGATATAGTGTAATATACTGTATATCATCACAGATACACTGTACTATATATATAATGTACTATATATAGATATAGTGTAATATACTGTATATATATACTGTACTATATATATAGATATAGTGTAATATACTGTATATCATCACAGATACACTGTACTATATATAATGTACTATATATAGATATAGTGTAATATACTGTATATATATACTGTACTATATATATAGATATATATAATCACAGATACACTGTACTATATGTAACTGTTGTGACAATGTCACCTCAAACTGAGGTGTGGGAGTCGAACCCCGGCCTCCCACACCGCAGGCAGCAACACAGACCGCTATACCAAGAGGTGAATCCACTTCTAAGTAATGGGTTTATGCGTCTTTTGAGGATGTGAGAGTGAGTTTAACCCATAGCACCGCTACTCACCCCAGCCCTTCTTGACTGCGCTTCACGATACCATCTGTTAGATATATGTTTCACCACAGCTGTCAACTCACCAACATCTGATGCTTTGTGGTTCTTTACGATATCAGCCAGATCAAAATTTCCTGCTATAATAGCCACCTATAGGAGAGGAGAGGGGAGGAGAGGAGAGGAGAGGAGAGGAGAGGAGAGGAGAGGAGAGGAGAGGAGAGGAGAGGAGAGAGGAGAGGAGAGGAGAGGAGAGGAGAGGAGAGGAGGGGAGGGGAGGGGAGAGGAGAGGAGAGGAGAGGAGAGAGAGGAGAGGAGAGGAGAGGAGAGGAGAGGAGAGGAGAGGAGAGGAGAGGAGAGGAGGAGAGGAGAGGAGAGGAGAGGATAGGAGAGGAGAGGAGAGGAGAGGAGAGGAGAGGAGAGGAGAGGAGAGGAGAATAAAGAAGGGAGAGCAGGGAAGAAGACAAGAGATAAGAGAGGAGAAGAAGAGATGGGAAAGAGGAAGAAGTGGTAAATGCTATGCCTTTGGAACAAGCAGTAGTTATCTGTCATTAACGTTAGGTTATGGCTATAACCAAGTTCTGTTAGTTAGGGGTGACGCTTGGCATCACTACTGCACTCCCTCGCGTACGTGCACGCGCACTGAATAAATTCCACAAATGTACCTTTAATACCAGTATTAGTCTGACCACACCCCTCATCAGCTTACCTTCATAAGCAGGTGTGTGGTCACCTGCTCTCCTCCTACCCAAGCTTTCACCACAAGGTGAGGTCAAGGGCTGCAGCGGCCGTCTGATGCCAAGCGTCACCCCTAACTAACAGAACTTGGTTATAGCCATAACCTAACATTCTGTTCCGTTAGGGGCTCTGCTTGGCATCACTACTGCACAAAGGGAGGCCAAGCGGAGCCGCTGGCTGACAAATACACCCCGCTGACAGCCCCCCACAACCATCAGAACAGGGAGGGCCGAGCCCCCCCGACCCCCCCTAATGGAGGGCATCCCCCCTATTAGGGGCTTCACGAGAGGGCGACGGACCCGACCGTGCGAAGAGGCACTCAAGCAACCCAACGCACAGGGTGAGCAGACCGTGGCTTGACCCCACGACTACACCCACGCACAACCCGCATGCCACCCGGGAACGAACGTAGGAAACAACCTCGTCACTGCCCCCAGAATCACGGGGTCAAGGGCAAACCCAACCCCGTGGCAAGGCCGTAGCAGCGGAGCGCGAAGGAAGACCCAGACCCACCAAAAGGACTGGACTCCCTGGAATGGGGGCCCGGAGAAGTCCATGATGCCAGCATCAAGACCCCACCAGGTGGGCACCTAGTGACCCCGCCCCCCACATCGCCAGCGCATTCGGACAAAGGCCCCTCAGGCGAGCGGGCCCTGTCCTCCCCAACAGCACACCGCCTGGAACACAGGCCCTGCAACAGGCAGACAGCATGGTCATAACACACAAAAGTTAACCAAGGAAGCAGGCAGCGCACCGGGGAAAAAGACCAGGCAACAGGCTGTCAACCCAAGCCTGGAAACTGCGGACGAGGCAGGCGCCAGAAAGGACAGCTGAAAACAGCCGCCCCGGCGGAAGGGGCGTAAACTGGCGTTGTCGCATAACCAAGCCTTTAAACAGCATGTCAGAAGTGGGATCCTTAGACCACTCGACCCCTGACAGCTGCTCACAGAAAAAGCCCATACGATCGGCAGACGTCATGAACGTGCAGGGGCACCCTCAACCGGAGAACCGGGAGTTGACACTGCAGCAACACACCAGAGAACCAACCACCCAGGCATCACCCCATGCAATGGTTGGTCCCACAACCCCCAGGAAAGAAACCCCAAAACACATCTGCGGCACCGCCGCAGCCCGCGTTCTGGTTTCCAACAGGGCTATCCCGGGCCTACGGGTCAACGAGCATCACCCCGGACCGGGGCCGGTGATACGGGGAGCACAGGGTCCCCCGAGGAGGTTAAAACCACCCCAACAGGCCCCTCAGCGTCAAACGCAAGAGAAGAGCGTAAAAAATGGAAGACCAGCCCCAGCACCCCGCACTCGGTATTCCCAGGAGGTCACCCAACCAAGTACCAACCAAGACCAACCCGCACAGCGGCCGAGATCCGACGAGATCGGACGCGTACAGGTCGGCACGGCTGTAAGCCATTACGACAGTGCAGAATACAACGCACCTAACAAGGGTCCCACAACGCTCAACCCTGTGACACCCGGATCGACCTAGCATTTTCCCCCCTGAAAAAACCCCAAGTCCCTCAGGGTACCAGAACAGCAGATCTGCATCCCCAGCGGACAACGGGTGCAACTGGACTGGACCAGCGCGACCAGAACCAGTCCCCTGCCCTAATCACGCCGACCTGCCAACCCCAGGAGAAGGGGCAGATATGCGTGTTTGATCCCAACATAAAAAAGAAGGCGCCACCCAGACGTGTCGGTATGAACCGCGCCCGGTGGCCCACCCCTAGGGCGTGAGACCCTTCCCCATATGTCCAGACCCATTCCGTCATCATCCCCTGACATGAACGGGAACCCATCGACAACACACAGGGTGTCGGAAGAGGAAAAAACCCCCATCCCAATTGCTCCATAAAAACGCTGTTTCACCCAAGCAATCAAGGCGCGCTAGTCAGCCAATGGCCCAAAAGCACATCCTGAGCCAGCACTATGTGTGCGTTTGGACATACCCACATCAACAACAGGTCGTTTAGACCACCATATTGAATCCCCAAGACGCCCAGGGAAACGACAAGAGGGGCGAGATGCAATCAACTCCATGAATGAATGAATGAAAAAAATGTACCCAACAGACTGCAGAAAAGGGTACAACCCAGTACGGCAATACACACAACAGGTTAAGGGGAGGCAGACCTGATAAAGACGTTTAGTCTTGTTACCATCAGGGACCCTCATTTCCAATCCATCAAAACACATTCAACTCTTTATACAAATAAAGAAAAGGCATCACCCGTATGACCCAATCTGCACAGCTGGGAGTAAAAAACCCTGTTTTTCACATGATTTCAATCCAGTCACTCCTTTTAATCAGAGTGTAAGACCAGACCCTCCCAGAAACACCTTCCCACATGAGACCACGGTCAAGAAAAAAGATATGTAAACTGTGAGACACGTGACCAAAAGACTCAAGTTTGACACATAAACCGGGCGCAGCAGGCCTGTGAGCCCTGCGCCCAACCTCGACATATTTAAGACACCAGCTCATGGAAGGCGTCGCCATAGCAACAACGCTACAACGGGCGGGGAAAACCTACCGGATCCTGTCATGTAACAGGAGTCGGTAGAATACCCCTTCCCCCCCCCCCCCCTGTCAAGCACTGGCTTGGCCCTGACTGGCTCAGCAGAAAAGATCAAAAATCCCCTAAACCAATCAAGTGGGGAAGGAGGGGTTTATTCGACACCCCCTCCCGAAACACACCCTTTATCCCTACACACAGAAAAACAACCGTAGCCATCTTGAAAAACCTCCGGTAGAAAACAAAGCATAGCGAAGCTAATACAATGCCCGCTACCCACAAAATGGTGTAAAAGGTTTTACAACAAAACACAAGTCGCCTGTGCGTGAATCCTATACCCGTTGCCTATGTCATACATAGGAAAAAACGCTGAACGAGAGTAAGCGGCTAGGCCGTGAAATGTGTGCGTACGAGTATTACTGCAACTAAACAACACAGCATTGTGAAAACACATATACTTAGTCAAAGCAATGGAATAACACCAGTTCTAGCTGCATGTGGAGCATCAAGCTAAGTAGAACCTATTACCGAGTGTACGTTGCAGACCTTGCTTAACCTCGTAATCACAACACAACTCACCCCACAACGTAAAAAAGGGCAGATTCATATATACACAGCCCCACCATATAGAATAGAATAGACTTTTAATTGTCATTGCACAGTATACAACGAAATTTCAGGGGAGCTCCCACAGACCGTAGTACATAATACATACATGAACACATAACACATAACACTGTACATAACAGAATATTTTAAATAATAAAGTGCATAATGGGTGGTAATCAGAGATTATCAAGTACAGTGGTAAGTGCATGGTGCACGTGAGGGGACAGTCAATGAGTGTTTACCAGTCTAACTGCTTGGGGGAAAAAGCTGTTCTTAAATCGTGTACTCTTAGCATGTATTGACCGGTATCTCCTCCCTGAGGGAAGGAGCTGAAAGAGGTGATGTGCTGGGTGCGACTGGTCCTTGATGATACATTTGGAGCGGTGGAGGCAGCGGGAGGTGAAGACGGAGGTGATGTTTGGTAGAGGAGTCCCGATGATCCTGCCTGCCGCCTTCACCACCCTCTGTAGAGCCTCTTGCTCTGCCTTTGTGCAGCTGGAGAACCACACAGACACACCGTAGGTCAGCACACTCTCAACCGCACAATGGTAAAAGTTGACAAGGAGATTTCGTGGCAGGCCAGCCTGCTTCAGCTTCCTTAGGTAGTATAGGCGTTGCTGAGCTTTTCCGATCACTGAGGCGGTGTTGGTGCTCCAAGACAGGGTCTCACTCACACTGAGACCCAGGAACTTGAACTCAGTGACCCTCTCCACTACTTCGTTGTTGATGAGCAGATGGGAGTGGTCAGGCCTTGATCTTCTAAAATCCACTATAATCTCTCTTGTTTTCTTTATATTGAGCGCCAGGTTGTTATTATCACACCAGACTATAAGGTCCTCCACCTCCCTCCTGTAGGCAGACTCATTGTTGTTTGTTATGAGACCCACAACTGTGGTATCGTCTGCGAACTTGATGATGTAATTGGAGGGGTAGGAGGGGGAACAGTCATGTGTGAGCAGGGTGTACAGTAGTGGGCTGAGTACGCAACCCTGCGGGGCGCCGGTGCTGAGAGACAGGGTGGACGAGGTGTAGTTGCCCAGTCTGACGGCTTGTGTGCGGTTTGTGAGGAAGTCCAGCACCCAGTTACACAGTGTATTACACAGACCCAGGGTTTGGAGTTTACTGATGAGTTTACGGGGGAGTATGGTGTTGAAGGCAGAGCTATAGTCGACAAAGAGCATTCTTACGTAGGTGTTTTTCTTCTCTAGGTGTTCTAGGGCGGTATGAAGCACAATGGCTATAGCATCTTCAGTTGATCTGTTCTGCCTGTAAGCAAACTGGTATTGGTCAAAGGAGGCCGGAATGATGGATGTAATGTGTTTCCTGACCAGTTTCTCTAGACATTTAGCAGGGAGGGGGGTGAGTGCCACGGGTCTGTAATCATTCAGGCACGTGACAACTGACTGCTTGGGTACTGGAATAATTGTGGATGTTTTGAAGCATGCTGGGACATATGATAGTAGCAGGGAAAGATTAAAATATGATTTGTTTGAAGAAACACACAGTTTGTTCGGCCAAAACACAGTCCCCCTCCATCGGGGAACTTACTTTATTATTACTAATTAAATAATGTGTAAGGCACAAAATCACAGAGGGGCCGGGGAGGGTGTAGGGGAGGGGACACAGAGGGGAAAAAATCACTCTTAACGGCGTCTGCCACCTCGCGCCGCTCGAGTCTTGCCACCCCGGGGAGCCCCGGAGGGACGGTAGGTTACAGTCTGCTGGACACGACGTTCCCTACCGTCTCCTCCGGTCTGGGATGGGCCGGCAGTGGCAGAAGCGCCGTTTCGTCCCCTGGCCCTATTGGCAGGGCCAGCAGCGGCGGCGGAGGCAGTGGTAGCGGCGACGGAGACAGCTCGACGTCGCGGAAGCCTTCTGCCTCCACCGGCAAGGACGGGAGGCGGAAAATGGGGTTGGAGGATGGATCTCTCCTCTGCCATCTCTCTGCACGTTGAGGTCATCAACCACAGGGCCTTCCCGAACAGGCCAGCGTCGGAGAGGGCGGCCGTCAGAAGAGGAGCTCTCTTCTTCTCTGGCACACGGGCCTGCTCCAGCCAAAGGTGACGCTGGCCCAGGGTGGCCAGGGCGTGCACTTTCCCCATGGCTATGGCCAGCACCTGGGAAAGATGCAGGACAGCTCCCGCAGCCTGGGTGATCTGATCGCATTTCACCTCTGTCAGATCCGTGCCGCCCGTCATTATCCCCGATACAAATCTAGCCAGGTGGGCGATGTTAGACGCCGCAGCCAGCGATTGTGTACCAGCGATAAATGACTGGTCACCCCAATAAGCCAATCGCCTAGCCGATTTCCCCTGGAGGACCGGCTTGCACAGTGGCTCCCACACCATATCCGGACAGAGGACTGTCAAGACTGTCAGAGACTGTCAAGCCGAGGCACGCCCTCCCCCATACCTTTGACCAACCCTGCTACCCGCGTAACCGGTACGTAGGTAGGAGTTAGTCCCATGATGTTGGCCACCGCCTGACCCCGACAAACATAGGCCCCCATCGATGGGAAAAATGGGTAGACAACGTCCACCCCTCTCACTGGGGGACGCTGCCAGGGATGGCCTATGAGGTCATCAGGGACAGGTGCAGGCAATGGCAGCGGCAGCGGCACACCGTTTGCGGTAGCGGCTACCGCCATGAGCTCGGGAAACAAGGCCCGCAGTTCCCCCTGCGAACCTTCCTCCACCGACCCCGCATCCCTCACATACAGCAGGCTGCGACTGGTCAAGGAGCCACAATCCGATGCGGCCGACAATAGGGCATCCTGCCGCTGAGGCCAAGGTGGTTCCTCGACATCCTCGAACAGGGCGCCCCATGGAGCCATTTCCCCCCCCTCCGGGGTCTCCTGAGGAGGGATACTCTCCTCCACGGGGCCATCAAACAAAAATCCGTCCGCCTCGTCCATGAAGTCCTCAGTCTCCATCGGAAATCCCGAGCCGGACGCATCTTTGCTGGTCTCCAGCAGCTCCCCAAACCCAGGCCGTTCGCGTCTGCACGCCACCATCTTGCGACGCGAGCGAGCAGACGCGAAAAGTTTGCATCGCAAATCCTCCGGCTCCAGAACAACCCCCCGTTCACCAACGGGCGATTCCCCAGAACCAGAGGAACCAGAGTCGAGATCAGGCCATCGCCGGAGCGACGGCACCGACCCCTCGGCTCTTCGTTGAGGAAAACTATCCACCGGCAGTCTCCCGGGCTGGGTCGGCAACCACGAGAGTGGCAACAGCCCAGCACCGAGGCGCACAACGGAGGCGGGAATGGAGAACCGGTGGTGAAGAGTAGGTCTAGCGGGTCTACTCTCCGCGGAATACATTATGACCCAAACCTTTTCTTGTACAACGAAAGTGAGAGAAGAAAAGATTAAGCACAATGTAAACCAGTCACAACTCTTTTCAACTAACAACACGTCAAGTGGGGTACTACCGAGGCACTTCCTTGTGGTGAAAGCGAGAAGGAGGAGAGCAGGTGACCACACACCTGCTTATGAAGGTAAGCTGATGAGGGGTGTGGTCAGACTAATACTGGTATTAAAGGTACATTTGTGGAATTTATTCAGTGCGCGTGCACGTACGCGAGGGAGTGCAGTAGTGATGCCAAGCAGAGCCCCTAACGGAACAGAACCATCATTTACAGTCCATCAGAGAACTCCCCCAATAGCTTGACCCCCCCCCCCCCCCCTCTCTCTCTCTTTAATTACAGTGGCTCAGGAGGTAGAGCTGGTAATCCAGAGGTTCCCGGTTAGATTCCCGCACCTCCCGGGCAGCGTGTTGGAAGTGTCCTTGAGCAAGACACTTAACCCCTAACTGCTCCTGATGAGTAGGTTGGCACCTTGCATGTTTGCCTCCGCCGTCAGTGTGTGAATGTGTGAGTGAATGGGTAAAATGTGAGAAACAAATTGAAAAGCACTTTGGGTAAAAGCGTTATATAAATGTACCATTTATTTACCATCACACAATGATCCAGCATCCATGAGCCCATGAGCCAGACATTCATGTCAGTTATGGATAGTAGGAAACACTGCAGTGGGAAGTAAACCTGGGTTAATTTAGAGTGGTTATGTTGTCAAGTTGAAACCATCTCTACCAGTAGATTCCATCAGTGCACCTGTACTATAATACTATGCAGGCTGTGTCACCAAAGTAAATGGTAAATGGTGCATTTATATAGCGCTTTTATCCAAAGTGCTTTACAACTTTGTTCCTCACATTCACCCATTCACTCACACATTCACACACCGACGGCAGAGGCCACCATGCAAGGTGCCGACCTGCTCATCGGGGGCAATAGGGGTTAAGTGTCTTGTTCAAGGACACTTCACCACGCTGTCCGGGAGGAGCGGGAATTGAACCGGGAACCTTCCGATTACCGGATGACTGCTCTACCTCCTGAGCCACTGTCGCTCCCGTAAAGTAACAATCTATCAGACCATCATAAATAAACCTCTCTCTCTCTCTCTCTCTCTCTCTCTCTCTCTCTCTCTCTCTCTCTCTCTCTCTCTCTCTCTCTCTCTCTCTCTCTCGCTCTCTCTCTCTCTCAGTTTGGGTGGGAGCAGCCATCACATGGGTGCGTTGAAACAGATTAGATCTATTGAATGTAGCAACATTAGGCTATACTGGCCAAAGGTACATTTAAAATGTATTGTCATTATACAGCACAAGTATAGTACAATGAAAATAAGTTTGGCATCCAACCAGAATGCTAATTTAACAGTAAAGTGCAATAGTAATATCCAATGTAGAGGTGATTAAACTGGGTATAAAATATATAAATTAGTACTACTGAGTAATAGTGCTAATCAGATGTACTGTACAGATATATATCTAGTATCAGATATGTAAAATGATTATGTGCAGGTATGTACCAGTGCAGTATCCAATAATAAACAGCAGGATAAGACATAATAAGAATGGCCAATGGGTGGAGAGAGACGGATGATGTCATCCTTACCTGAAAGCCAGTCTGGCTGTTGTAGTTCTTTATCTCCTTGTTCGCCCCCCGGAACAGGAGAACTCGGGCACAGCTGTCCTGAACGACAGAGGAGAGGAGGAGGAGAGATAGTGTGGGTTTATTTGTTTGGCTAAAGCCTATAAAATCTCATGGTATTTTGAGTTTAGTACGTATGCAAATGTGCGCAGTGCACATATGTAGTATACAATCAGGCACATACTGTACTCTCTCTTTCTCTCTCTCAGTGTCTGTCTCTCTCTCTGTCTCTCTGTATCTGTCTCTGTATCTCTCTCTCTCTCTCTCTCTCTCTCTCTCTCTCTCTCTCTCTCTCTCTCTCTCTCTCTCTCTCTCTCTCTCCACAGTGATGCATGCGGATCCAGTGAGTGCCATTTCCAGCCTCTAATTGGTCCCCATGGAGCTAAATCTTTTAATTACAAGCGAACTCTGTAGGAATGAAACATAGTGAGAGAGAAATAGAAGGACAGAGTACTGTGAGTGTGTGCACAGTGTGTGTGTGTGTGAGTGTGTGCACAGTGTGTGTGTGTGTGTGTACTTTTCTGTACCAACACATGGTGCAGGGCCACCTCGCAGCACCACCTAATGGTTCTCTGACACATTTTGCCTTTGTCAAATATCGCAGCCTCCTGCGATTTGGAACTTGCACGACTACGCCATATTGCGACTTCAGATTACATTTAAATGAATTGCTCTGACCGATTCCAAATCAGACATATCCCCAGCAGCCTGGTCTGTAACTACATATAATTTATATATATAAACTAAATAAGACTTGTGCAAGATCTTGTTGGACCCCGACTGGAGGTGCAGGTCAGTGCAAGAGATGTATAAAGCTAAAAGAAGAAAACCTTCAAAAGAAGGGAGGGCACGCTCCTCAGGACTGATTTAGCTTTTTATTTGTTTGGTGCACAACGCGCTTCGCTTCCGCTTCCTCAGGTGCTACAGTATATACAGGTGCAGCTCAATAAATTAGAATATCGTGGAAAAGTCAATATATTTAGCTGTATTGATGCAGTCATTTGTGCAAAAGGAGCCCCAACCAAGTACTGAGTGAACATACATGAACATACTTTTCAGAAGGCCGACATTTCTATATACAAAAGAAAAATACATCTATTTCAATTTTTTTTTATTGGTGATACAGAAGTGTGGGCTTTCATGAGCTGTAAGACATAATCATCAACATTAAAACAAATAAAGGCTTGACATATTTCACTTTGTGTGTAATGAATCTATAATCTACAAGAGTTTAGCTTTTTGAATTGAATGACTGAAATAAAATAACTTTCCCACGATATTCTAATTTATCGAGCTGCACCTGTATATTGTTCTATATTATCACCACAGTAACACTATTCAAAAGGGCATGGCAAGTCAGACATGGCATCCCCAGCAGTCTGGTCTGTTCACTACATCATATACTATAATATAGTATGTGAATATAATATATACATCCCCAGCAGCCTGGTCTGTTCAAGTTTATCAAGTTTCTTTATTAGTTGTCATACAGAAGTACAGAATACTTTTATATAAAATGCTTCTTTCTGTTTTGCTCCAGAGATTGTGCTAGATAAAAATAGATAAGTATAAAAAGTATAGTAAGTATAAAATAGAAGTCAAGTACGTAGACAAAAGTGTTCAATATATACATATATACAATGTACAATGCAGAGTAGAAAAGTAACTGAGTTACAATACAATATACTATATACTATAGTACAGTACAGTACAGAAATGGGATGAGGTACATTTAGGTACAATTTACAGTAAGATGTAATGAGGTATGGGTTGTAGTGCAAATTCTTTGCCAATAAATATAAAGTGTGTCTAGGTGTTCTAAAGTGGGTAAAGTGGGTGCAGCAGTGAGTTGTTTGTGTAAAGTGAGTGTGTGCGTGTGGATGTGTGTGCTGTGAGTGCATTTGATGGTTGTTACGATTGTTCATTGTTCAACCCTTGTTCATTGAGCAATAATTGTTCATTGAGCATCCTGATGGCCTGGGGATAGACGCTCCTTCTGAAACTCTCTGTGCTTGCCATGAGACTCCGGTATCGCTTGCCTGACCACAGCAGTTCAAAGAGGCAGTTGTTTGGGTGGCTGGAGTCTTTGATTATTCTCTTTGCCTTGCCCATGCACCGATTGTTGTAAATGCCTTGGAGAGTGTTCACTACATCATATACTGTAATATATATATGTAAGGGTTCCCCCGGTCCTGCGTCACAACCCTCATCTGTCCATGGACAATTCCCACACCTGAACTACGTCTCTCAACCACCAGGGGGACTAGTTCAGTGCATTAATCTTTGTTGTCTTTTATTCTGTCATCACCAATCTGTTGTGTGTTCATCTGTTGTCCTTACTGTGCCCCATTGTCTAATTTAGTTTTGTCTCCTTGTGTCTGTATCTATGTGCTGTTTGGTGTTGTCATGTTTCTGTATATTTCCCCTGTTACGTTTCATGTTTAGTCATTACCCAGCTGTGTGTCATTTCACTAATCATCCTCTTGTCTCTAATTAGTCCTGGTATATAAGTGTTGTCAATCCAGCTGTCCGTTGCTGGATCATTACTTTTGTTTGTTGTTCACCGTCGTGAGTACTCTTTTAGTGTTGTGTTTATATCGTTGTTTGAGACCACGGCCTCTCTTTTCTTTTCCTTTTCAAAGTGTTCTTTTCATATTATATTCCGTGTGTCAATAAAGTACACGTTATTCTGAAAGAAGCAACCAACGCCTACCGTCTCCTATATATCCTCTCCTCGGTCTATACTGCAAATTGGGTTCCACACCACATCATGCCATCAAAGCGTTCCACTCGTAACATATATATATATATATATATATACTAGTGCTGTCAATCGATTAAAATATTTAACTCGATTAATCGCATGATTGTCCATAGTTAACTCGCGATTAATCGCAAAGTAATCGCATTTTTTTTCTACCTTAAACAGATCTTTTTCAAGTTCCAAGTTTTAATACTCTTATCAACATGCGAATCAACAAATGCTTGCTTTATGCAGCCATTTAACACAAAAGGATGACCCTCATGCATTGCAAATGTGCATCAAATTCAAAACAGAGTGATGCACAAAATAACTTAAAAGAAAATAATAATTTAAAACAATGAATAAAGTGTGCATGAAATAATAGGTGAAAGAAAATGTTAGGACCTTGTTACATTCACCCACACAAGGGCTGAGTAATCACACACCCCCCTCTCTCTCACACACACACTCTCCCAAATCTCTTTCTCTCTTGCCCCTTCCTCATCTCTCTCACCCCCCTCTCTCTCTCTATATCACACACACACACACACACACACACACACACACACACACACACACACACACACACACACACACACACACACACACACACACACACACACACACACACACACACACACACACACACACACACACACACACACACACACACACACACACACACTTCAGAAACAAACATAGGGCATAGAATGAGAGCATCAATAATACACCTGAGTAAAGTCGAGTAATAATAAAATAAAGTACAAAAAAAATCGTGAGTTAAAAAAATATAGTATGTGTATATACATCCCCAGCAGTCTGGTCTGTACTCTACATTATATATACTGTAATATAGTGATGTGTATATATATATATATACATCCCCAGCAGTCTGGACTGTACACTACATCATATATACTGTAATATAGTATGTGTATATATATACATCCCCAGCAGTCTGGTCTGTACACTACATACAGTACATTACACCAGCTAGCTGTTACTATAGGTTTATCTGCAGTCATACCCCGCCATTCAGAATCCATGTCGGTCAGAGGCAGAGTTATTCATTCCTAACACAGCAAACCACATGGCGATGTGGCGCGATTACGATGCCTCTGGTAGCTCACAGTGGGTCAGGGAGGGAGGTTGCATAATTTAGTACCCGCACAGCATGTTCCATAGCACTCCACATTGACATAATAGGTTAATGGGTGTTTGAATGTGTTACGCCCCCCCCTTCTGTGTTCTCCTTAACAGTCTGTCCATAACCTTGTGTAACATCCTGTCCTTCTCTCTCCCAGGTGCTCCTAATCAAGCCGGTGATTAGCGGGTGGCGCTTCCTCCCCTTTATGAGAGGGTTCCTGAGAAGCGCTATACAAATAAAATTAATTATTATTATTATTACTAATGCAGAGCCCGGCTTCCTGTTTAGTGTCCTGTGCTTTCTGCTCTTTATTTTCTGCTAATTTCTTTTGAGATTGGAGTTAGTTTAGTTATTCACTTTTTGGTAGCTTAGGGGGACGGTTGGCATGGTAAAATATTTATGTAGAGTAATCCTTTTTTCCCCCTTCTTTATAAACATCCACAGAGCTTTTAGAAGGGTGTGGAATACAATTATTGCTTCCTCCCCCCCAAAAAAGTATTGATTAATTAAAAAAAAGTTTGCAGGTCCAAAATTTATGTAGTTGTTTACATGTTGCGTCCATGTATCTCCTCCATACTTCCCACGTCCCCACATGAAATGAACAGGAATTGGATACATTACATGCTCATGGTCTAGTGTGACATCTAGTGGCTGAATTTGATCTATAACACCTTTAACTTTCTTTGAACAAAATCAAAATCAAATCAAATTTATTTATAGGGCCCGACAACACACGTTAATGTCCCCAGGTCTTCTTTAAACAAGTCAAGAAGAAAACATAACAATAAGTCAAGAACAGAACAAGAACACCATAAGGTCCAAACATTTTTAGATGAATGCAAATAAATGAAAGAATGCAAGCACTCCCAGATATACCCCACGCTAAGGTAAGGAAAAACTCACTAAAACCTAACAATAGGGAAAAAAGCTCCACAGGCAGTGTGGAGGAGAGAAACCTTAGAAGGGCCATTCAAGGGGGGATCTCCCTTCTTAGATGTTGGTGATAGTAGTGTTGCAGACGGACAGTTGGTAAGCATGCACTCATGTGTGTGGTGAAACACAGATGAGTGCATGCAATAGCAACTGTACATTTTGAAAGATTAAAGATAGAGCTAATAGCGATAGCAACTGAACATTTTGAAAGATTAAAGATAGAGTTGATAGCGGATCTATTTGAGGCACAGGGGCGGCGCAAAGAGGGTCACGTCCTCCCCGTCTTAGTCACGGGACATTCAACACTCCGGTCGTTGCTCAGGGACAGCCGGAGACAGGGAGATAGGGGGTGGCGCAGAGAGGGTCGCGAACTCCCCGACATCATCGCGGGACATCCGGCACTCCGGTCACCACTACGAGACCTCCGGAGACAGGGGGGCACGCAGAGGGGGTCGCAATCTCCCGGCCTTCGTCACGGGACGTCCAACACTCCGGTCAACACTCCAGGACAGCAAGTCATAGAACTCTGTGTCTCTTTTATACATGACTGGTTGCAAACATTTGTGTGTGGTGACCATAGCAGGGTGGTACACACTGCAATGACACAAATCCTTACAAATGCACAGTCCCTAGTACCTATCACAGCATTTTCCTATAGACCTCTCGCGCGTTTCTGTAATTTTTACTAAAGCCCTTGGTTCCTTTTACTCCCCCCGCCTACGGTGAAAATAAACAGTGTTTTCCCCGTTCACCAGTCATTTTGTCCTTGATACTGTATGTGGGGAAAGTGGGCTGGGCGATATAACGATAACGATAATTATCGCGATATATTTTAATAATCGATATCGGAAAAATATATATAAAATTTTTTTATTTTTTTTGTGTGGCCTGCAACAGGGCAGTTTTAAAACCAGAGACAGTGGACAGACTTGTATTTCTTGCCTGCAACTTAAAGTAATGGCTTTGCTTGTCCAAATGACAATACTGACCAAATTGAGATACATTTTTCTCTTGTCCATTTATTTAGTTTGCTTTCTAATTTAAAATACAGTTTGAAACCGTCTGTACACAGTAGGCTATGTGTGCTAGCAGAGCTAGTCTCCAGTCACGAGTCACGGTGCACATGTGCGGTGGTTTGTCCACCAAAAAAGCGCCAAAAGATAGAAAAGAAACTAGCAGAGCCAGAACTGTTCAACTCCCCTGGAGCCACAGCCAGCAGAGAAGCCGGTTTACTTTCGCTTTCAAACCAGCTGCAGCCTGAGAACTGGAGTGTGAGGGGATGTAACACTAAAGATGGCGGCAACGACAAAGAATTGCTGCAAAATAATCATACATCTGTTGTTAAAAAAAAATATTTATTTAATTTTTCTATACTTATAACAATATCGATAATATCGAATATCGAGTGATATTCTATATCGTTATCGCAATATAATTTTTGGCCATATCGCCCAGCCCTGCTATATTCAGAGTCAATTATATTGTTTCCACTGTTTATTTTTCTCATATTTTATATTCAAATCTAATTTGACTGCCTATATTTATGTCTTTCTATTATTACCCTGCCCATAAGAGTACCTCCCCTCCCCCATGCTGCTATGATGCCCATATTTCCCCAAGGGGATCAATAAAGTAATATGTTATCTTATATTAATAGCAAAAAAGCCTAATTGCAACATAGTACATTTGCCTGTTTGTGTCGCTTTTATTATTATAATACATTTTATTTTCCTTTCAGTGTCTTTTTTGTGTTTTTGTGTTATTATCAGTGATGGGAATAACGACGCTATAAGTAACGGCGTTACTAACGGCATTCGTTTTTTCAGTAACGAGTAATCTAACGGATTACTCTTCCAATCTTAATAACGCCGTTACCGTTACTGTCAATCACACCATTCTGATTGACAAGCTAAAAGCAATTGGTTTTGATAGTTTATCAGTGAGCTGGATACAATCCTACCTGGAGGGGAGGGAACAGATGGTGAAAGTAAACGGTACCCTATCCCCCCCCCTCACAGTGAGCTGTGGTGTTCCACAAGGAAGCATACTAGGACCGCTACTATTCCTAATTTATGCAAATGACATGTCGTCAGCTTGTGACTGCAACTTGTTCCTGTTTGCGGACGACTCAGCCCTGCTGGTCTCTGACAAGAACAAGTTACAGGTTGAAAAAGCCCTCAGCTCGGAACTAGGCAAAATCTGCATATGGCTCGCCGAAAACAAACTATCATTACACATGGGCAAAACAGAGTCCATTCTCTTCGATTCAAATAACAAACTCAGCAAGACCGACGGCTTCTCGGTTACAGTGGGTGACAATATTATCACAAGGAAAGATGAAATTACCTACCTGGGTTCCATCCTAGAGGCTAATCTTTCCTGTGACAAAATGGCATCCAATGTAATAAAAAAAAGTCAACCAACGAACGCGTTTCTTGTACCGGATCTCCTCACTGGTAAACAAGAATACCCTGAAGACTCTGGCAGGAGCACTCATTCAAGGGTACTACGACTATGCTTGCACCTCATGGTACCAAAGCACCTCAAAGGCACTAAAAAACTAATTACAAACATCTCAAAACAAGCTAGTCAGACTACTACTTGACCTGACTCCTAGAACCCACCTCACCCCTGCCCACTTTGACAACCTAGGATGGCTTAGAGTAGACGACAGAGTACAGCAACTTGCAATGGGCCTGGTCTACAAGATACACTACGCGACCAAGGTACCCATGTACATGTCAAAATACTTCCCAAAGGTCAGTGAATACCACGATCACAACACCAGAGGGAGCTCCACAAATCATGTAAAACCCAGATTCGGCTCAAACAAGGGACTAAACACGTTTCGCAATTATGCCACATCAATGTGGAACGCCCTACCTAAAGCTGTAAAGGAATGTGAATCACTACCCACTTTCAAAAACACTCTCAAAAAACACCTACGTGAGACTGCAATTCGAAACTGGCCCCTACAAATGTCCTAACCTAGTTGTACAGTAAATGACCAAATAAGGCTTTGTCAGTATTCCAATGTACAGTGTAAAATGTGTGTGTGTCCCCTACCCAACCCCCCCCCCACCTCCAATGTACAGCCCTCACCCAACCCACCCAACCCCACCCCACCCATCCAACCTCCTCCAATGTACAGTTTCTACGCCAAATGTATATACACTCCTTTTCTGGACACTTTTGTATCACAAACAGTACTGTATTTGCAAATCTGATATGTCATAAATGTATAGATGTAGCAGTACTGTCTATCTGTATGTCATGTATGTCATATATGTTATGATGAATTGAAAATGGGGGACCCTGATGTAAACAAGACGAAAGTCTTTCTCTGGTCTGCATCGCCTTAACAATTGTATGTATTGAGCTGTACTGTACTGTACCCATTCTGCAATCTGTTAATAAACTTTTCAATCAATCAATCAATCAATTCAATCAATCACTGCAAAAAAATTTGGTGCGTTACTATGAATGAACCTGTTTCTTTCATCAGACAGATCTCTGCGCTGAGAGGCAATATGTTCTTCCTTGTTTAGTGGGCAGTGTACGAGCCAAGCACAAACATGCTGACGATTGGCTGAGGTTGAGTAAAATGTCATGGTAAGCCAATCAGAGGTAGAGGTGGGCGGGTGTCTAAAGCATCCAGAGTCTGACACACAGCGCGACAACATCAGTCAGCGTGAGACAGCGGTCCGTGTAGTGTACGTTTTGAGCCCAAATAATCCAAAACGAATCCAACGGAACAAAACAAGCGAGCAATCAGCGTGAGACAACAAGTCCATGAGCGTTTTTTGTTCACTCTTGTTGTGTTGCAGCGCAGGGCGCACTATACAGTAGTGGCTCTACTGCTGACAGGCTCAACATAGTGCTGCACTTCCTGGTTTAATAGCACAGTCTGGTGCGCAGAGATATATATATATCTGTATGTCATGTATGTCTTAAATGTCATGATTAGATTAGTTTAGATGATTCGATTCGATTCGATTCTTATATCTGTATGTTGTGTATGTCATAAATGTCATGAATTGAAAATGGGGGACCCTGATATAAACAAGACGAAAGTCTTTCTCTGGTCTGCATCCCCTTAACAATTGTGTGTATTGAGCTGTACTGTACTGTACCCATTCTGCAATCTGTTAATTAAAATGTTCAATCAATCAGTATATATTTGTTATTTATTTTTGGTATAGTGCTTAACAAGCATAATTTAATGTTGCCCAGTTGTGGCCTGTTGGCAATACATATCAAAAGTTCCAAAACATCTATTGTGTTTGTATTTGTATGATCCACTATATAAACATAGTAATTATAATATCTACATACATGGCATTTGATTGGAGGCTAGTCTCACTTTGTCCCACAGCAACATTAAAATAGTTTAGATTTGTGTATGTTGTTAATGTAAAAAGAAATCTTGAAAGTAACGAAATAGTTACTTTCTGAAGTAACTAGTTACTTTTATAATTTGTAACTGAGTAAATAATTTAGTTACTTTTTGGAAGAAGTAACTAGTAACTGTAACTAGTTACTTTTTAAAAGTAACTTGCCCAACACTGGTTATTATTGGATGATTAAAAATGGAAAATGTTAATAACTGCTCCAAAATTCTAAATCCGCTGCCTTATCAGAGAGAGAAATGTATATCACTAGGCCTTGTTCACTGGAACCACAGCCTGCATGAACCACAGACGAAGCCAGGAGCGATCTATTAATAGTCCATTCATTGTCCTATAGCTGGACCAAAGACCGGAGAGACGGGAGCAGCCGGAAGCACGAGGAGCGTTCACATGCTCATGATACGCCATTATGTGGGTGTGTGAAACGTGTCTAGATGCCCTCTGGGGGATACAAGCCAGTAGTAGAGTGAGAGGCAGGGTTATGGGTTTATATGCTGGCTGGCAGCGGATCGATATGTAATTTAACACTGAGTAGAATTAACAGCAGGGCTAGCCTCGCTCCGTAATGAGCATTGTGGCTCTAGATGTCTCTCATCTCTCACACACACACGTGCCTACCATATATCATCTATATCGTAACATCGGATTGACCCTATCTCAAACTCCGCCCCCGTTTCCTTAACGCTCCAATCAGAATGGTTGCTTCCCTCGGACAAACGAGGTCAATTCGTTGAAGTTAAATAACATGGTCCCACACCAGGTTGACTTGTCTGTGAATGACGGGTTACTGCAATTCACCCTCTACTGGAGCAAAGTGCAGGTGCTCGTGTGGACACCATACCCTAACAGTGTTTCCCAACCGGTGGTACGCGTACCACTAGTGGTACGTGGGTGGTCCCCAGGTGGTATGTGAAAAGATTTTGAAAAGTTAAAAAAAAAAATTTTGGTTTTTTTTTATTAGAAATTGTACAGGAAAACTGTACCCACATAATGAATAATGCATAATCTGTAATAATGTAACCAAAATTGGGGGCATTCAAATTAAGTAATCATTTACTGGCTATAATTATATTATTATTGGCGCCGAGTTCAGCTTCCCGCCCGCCGGCGCCGGACTGTCTGTCAGCTGTTCATTGAAGAAAAAAACAACTCTGAATTATCATCATTGTAGTGGCGCGCTGGCTAGCAAAACAACATCCTATCAAGTGAATGCGCTGGTGTTTATTGAGATAAAAATCATTATGGATCAATGGCTGAGTCGAGCTGGTTCATCCAGAAACAATGTAAAGCATATATGTTCACTTTGCAGTTGGATGAATCGACGGATGTCAGTGGGGAAGCACAACTGATTGCGTTTGTGCGTTACAAAGACACTTTGGAGATGAACGAGCACATTCTGTTTTGCAAGAAACTCACGGGGAGAACTACTGGACTGGACGTTTTTAACGTTATTGACAATTTTTTCTCTCAACACAAGCTGGATTGGAAATACTGCTCTCATGTGTGTAAAAAAGGTAAACCCTGACGTTACATCTCAGCACTAGCTGAGAATGAGTCCAGAGTTAAATGATGTTTTGAATGATGCCGTAAAAGTGATCAACTTAATCATACAGTCCAGGCCTTTGAATCATAGACTATTTCAGTCACTTTGTGAAGACGGTGGGTCAGAACATAAACAGCTCCTCCTGCTTCACACCGACGTCATGTGGTTATCCCGAGGGAAGACGTTACAGCGGCTGTTCGAGCTGCGCAATGAAGTGAGGGCATTTCTGTCTGAGCACACACACCCCCTTGTGGCGATGTTCGACGACGCAGATACCTCTCTGATATTTTCAGCAAACTCAACCAGCTGAATCTCTTTCTTCAAGGAAAAGACACAACTGTTCTTAGCTTGTATGACAGGCTCAAGTGTCTTTAAACAATGGCTATTATAATTTATATGATTAGTTATGATTGAATATATGATTTAAGTGTCACATTAATTGTCGCATTGGGTCACACAGACAAAAATCTCCTCTTCTCTATCTCTCCTCATCACTTCTCTCCTTCTTCCACTCCCAGGTTTCACCTTAGCTACACACACACACACACACACACACACACACACACACACACACACACACACACACACACACACACACACACACACACACACACACACACACAGGATGGGCCGCCATGTCAATTTTAATGTAGGGCCGCTGTGCCACGTATCGGCCGCCGTGCCAATTTTAATGTATGTGCCGATTTGACTATACACTGCTCTGTGCTGTCATGGTGGCTGGTGGCTATCCATGGTGAATGGTGTCTCAGAACTAAAGCTTTACTTCAATAAACTGTCAACCTGTGTGACCATGTGACTTTATCCAGGTCTCACACACACACACACACACACACACACACACACACACACACACACACACACACACACACACACACACACACACACACACACACACACACACACACACACACACACACACACAGCCCGTCTGCCACAATATATAGACTATTAATTTATTAATTATACATCCTGGGCATCACCACGATTGATCGCGTAGTAGGTGGTACTTTTGGTTGGCTTGAAATGCTTTGGTGGTACAGTACTCAAAAAAGGTTGGGAACCACTGCCCTACTATACCCTGTGCTGAGAATGGGGTATGGATTAATAGTAATCTTCCATTAGGGATGTTGAAGTCAGAGGTTCTATGTAGGATTGTTAGTAACTGTCTAACTGCATATATAACTGTTTCCACTAGGGGGCACTCTAGGCGGAGCCACTCCACTCAAGAACACCACCAGGTGGCGAGTATAAATAGAGAAGCCTCCTCCTACTCTACCTCTTTCCGCCAGCCTCTCAGTGAGAGGAGACTCATACCATGTGAATGAATAAACCACGCCGCTTAAAGGCTAAAGATAGAAACCATGCCTCTTGACCACATTATTGTCGCCCTATAGCCGGATTCTGTCAACAAGGGACATGAAGGGCATGGCATGAAAACACATAATTTTACTCTGAAGCAGAAGGTTCTTCCTTCTTTTTCTGCATTTAAAAATATGATCTCTGACCACTGTGTGTACTGTCTTAGCTGATTTTCTATAGTTTATTCTTATTTATTGTGCCTATATGTATGAAATTGCTGATAAACGGTGTTGTTTTGTAAGCTTGTCGTCGCTGTAAATGAGGGTGACCTCAGTGTCTTACGGGTTGAAGTAAAGGTTTGTGCATTACTGTACAGTAGGTTATAGGGCATAGGGGCTGGTAGCCAAAAAAGCCCTCACTGCACACAGTGTAGAGTCTGAGTAATTGGAATGCACCCTATGTGGGTGTTTCTGTCTATGGTGAGCAAGCATCCAGATATAGATCTATATAAGCATACATGAGGGGAGGAACGGGGGGGGGGGGGGGGGGGGGGGGGGGTTACCACACATGTACCTTGTACCTGCACAGGGAACTAACTAACTGGCCACCTGAATAATGTTAGACCACATTTTGTTGCTGTAATAGTCTCCTAATAGCCTGTGCTCCTGCTAAGGCTCTAAAACCCATATAGATAAATGCCTGGAGCTGTTAGCTTAGCTAATTGCTAATCGCCCATACATTATGCAGACACGCAGACACACACACACACACACACACACACACACACACACACACACACACACACACACACACACACACACACACACACATACACAAGCAGACACGCACACACACACACATACACATGCAGACACGCACACACACACACACATGCAGACACGCATGCACACACACACACACACACACACACATACACATGCAGACACGCACACACGCACACACACACACACACACGCGCGCGCGCGCAGACACACACACACACAGACACACACACACACACACACACACACACACACACACAATAACGTGAGGTAATGGTCGTGTGATCAACATTTTCCCTGGCTGCGATTCTAAACAAAAGGTAACGAGCTAATGAGAGCATTAGTGTGGTAAATGAGTACATTAGCCTGGATGGTTTATTCACACAGACAAGGATGTGTGTGTGTGTGTGTGTGTGTGTGTGTGTGTGTGTGTGTGTGTGTGTGTGTGTGTGTGTGTGTGTGTGTGTGTGTGTGTGTTTACATGTGTGTGAGTGCTGTTCTCCCCTCAGCAGGAGAATAAGGTTAATCTGGTGCACATTTGAGGAGGAAGTGAAAAGGAGGATGAGAGTAGGACAAGAGGATATAGGAAGTGGTTACTGTGGGATACAAGAAGGAGGGACGGGCGAGGGACGGTGGGCTGTGGGAGGCCAGAGGCTGAAGCAGGGGAATACCAGAGAGAAGTTGAATTACTCATAGTATATATTCAGATTATAAGTCTTTATTGCAATGCCTAATATTGTAATGTATAATATAACTGATCTGCACCTTTGCAACGCCCCAACTCTGGACTCATTAAAAAAAAAACTCCTCAAAACCCACCTCTTCAACTTGGCCTTTAACCCCTAATTTCTCACTTGTATGTTGTGTCTGTCCACTATGTTTGTTACTTTTGTTATTTTTCCCCCCTATGTAAAGCGACCTTGGGTCTTCTGAAAGGCGCTATTATTATTATTATTATTATTATTATTATTATTATTATTATTATTATTATTATTATTATTATTAGTTATTGTTATTGTTGTTGTTGTTGTTGTTGTTGTTGTTGTTGTTGTTATTATTATCATCATCATCATCATCATCATCATCATCATCATCATCACCATCATCATCATCATCATCATCATCATCATCATCATCATCATCATCATCTATTATTATTATTATTATTATTATTATTATTATTATTATTATTATTATTATTATTATTATTATTATTATTATTATTTGATTGCACTGTTTACCTTTCTCATAGTCTCATATTCAGAGTTAATTATATTCTTTACACTGTTTATTTGTCTCATATTTTTATATTCAGAGTTAATTGTATTGTAAACATAACTGAAAATCCCATTCCAATGAATAGTACATTGAGATACAACGCAAAACAGATTTTAGAGGCGGCGCGGACGCACACGACGTCACAGAGGAAAGAGTCGAACAGAAGCAGCTGTGCTTGGTGACACAAACATGTTTTCAACATGAGCGAGAAATTCGCCCCAAGCGTGATGTAGTGAATGGGGGTACATCTTCACAATGAATATGAAATGGACTGCTATGAATGCTCCATAGCCTATAGATATTGAACAGGTAACATTTAGAAATTATTCATTTTTGTAAATGTCAACAATGCCACTGTCGAGGCCAAAACGCACTAGCGTGTCTTCACACCATCTGCTAGTATCCAACTGTCAAGCAACAGTCTTTATCTTGGTGTCGTATCTGAACATACCATTAGCAGTAAATACCGGCACCTGCATCGTATACTATGCTATTTTGTCTACAGTAATTATAACCAGGCACTACTGACTGGTGCTCCCATCTCATCCCTTTTAACAATGTACTGCATGGGTCAAGAGATACGAATCTAAGTGCTTATTTTATTAGTGTGGGTGACCTGGCGAAGCCAGGTTGCCACCCACACTGTAGTTATTGTACGTCTTTTTATTCTTTTTCTTTATTCTTCTTTATTCCACCGATTTTGCCAACACCACTCGTGCCAAACTCGGAAAAATCTAAAATCCGAAAAAGTTCAAAAACTCGGAAAAATCCCCAAACCCGAAAACTCAGAAAAATCCGAAAACTCGGAAAAATCGAAAAAGTTCAAAAACTCGGAAAAATCCCAAAACTCGGAAAAATCCAAAAACTCGGAAACATCAAAACTCGGAAAAAGTTCAAAAACTCGGAAAAGTCCGAAAACCCGAAAACCCGGAAAAATCCAAAAACTCGGAAAATTCCGAAAACTCGGAAACATCAAAAATCCCAAAAAGTTCAAAAACTCGGAAAAATCCGAAAACTCGGAAACATCAAAAATCCGAAAAAGTTTAAAAACTCGGAAAAGTCTGAAAACCCGAAAATTCGGAAAAATCCCAAAACTCGGAAAATTCCGAAAACTCGGAAACATCAAAAATCCGAAAAAGTTCAAAAACTCGGAAAAGTCCGAAAACCCGAAAACTCGGAAAATTCCGAAAACTCGGAAAAATCCAAAAAAATATTTAAACTCGGAAAAGTCCGATCTTCAAATGGTCTATGTTGACCACTCCCCCGATCCTTAGGCTGCGCCCCCTTTTTGGATCCTTTGAACCGTTTGTCATAGAGACTCGCGAGAGACCCTCTCCCGTTGGCAGGCGGTGCACAGGCGTCACCCACACTTTCACAATTTCCCCCGCGCGGAATTGTCTAGTTATTATTATTATTATTATTATTATTATTATTATTATTATTATTATTATTATTATTATTATTATTATTATTATTATTATTATTCTACACAGGCGATTATGCACATTAACACAGTTTATTACATGGCGTTTTCACATTCGCCGAAATGCTTGCTTGTGATTGGTCATAGCGCTCGTCAGAGGTCCGATATTACTCGATAACGGACCTCTGCCGAGCAATAATGACCGCTGTGCGCAGCTGGACCAATCAAGCCCACTGACACACTGCATCAGTGCAGCCAATCAGACACACCTGCTGGCTGCACTGACAGCGGAGTGTGTGTGACGATGACAGCGGTGCCAGAACAGAACTGCGTCTGCATTTGATCTCGTCTTGTCGATGTAAAATTAATTAGGTATATTGTTAGTAAGTTAGCCATGTAATAAGCGGGATAATGTATAGCTATGCTCAATCATTGTCGCAAAATAATTGACCTTCACTGACGTTTTAAAACACCTCGGCGCTGCGCCTCGGTATTTTAAACTCTGTGTCGGTCAATTATTTTGCGACAATGACCTCGTAGCTATACATTATCCCTTACGTAAATGATTTATACTGCGAAGAGGAATTTCATTAACTGCTGGTTGGTCTGATAGGGGAGAGAGGGGGCGGCATGGTGACCCAACAGTGTGGGGAAATCAAACTCTTCATAAGAGCCAAGCTCTCCCTGTGCTCCCCTACTGCGGGGAGCGTGTCCTCGCCTTCCTGTCATCGTGTCCACGGTCTCCGATGGCTTATCTTCAAAGGTGTTACGAAGGTACTTTGAAGATGACACTCCTAACTAACCGCCTCGGCCGCTCCTTCACGCCAGTGGCCATCAAGGCTCTGCCACTGTGGGCACGGACCGCTGCCAGCAGGTGGAGAACTAACGGCTGCAGAACTCGAGAAGTAATGATGGTAAAATGAACTGCATTTATATATCGCTTTTATCCGACGACCAGCGACCAAGACAAATTCCTTGTATGTGCAAGCTTACTTGGCAATAAAGACTTTTCTGATTCAGATTTCAAAGCGATTTACAACTTATGCCTCACTTTCACCCATTCACTCACACATTCACTCACACATTCACACACACACAGACGGTGGAGTAAAGCATGCAAGGTGTCAACCTGCTCATCGGGAGCAGTTAGGGGTTAAGTGTCTTTGCTCAAGGACACTTCGACACGCTGCCGGGAGGAGCCAGAATCAAACCTGTCGCCAACACCTGCACAGACATATGACATATATCACACCAGTTAGGGTACATTGTGTATACTGTTTACTTTTACTCGTACTCGTAGTATTATTCAGATTCTAAATCTTTATTACCTATTTATTGTAATGTATAATATAACTGATCATACAGACCCTCATCTGCACCTTTGTTTACACTGTTTATCTTTCTCATATTTTTCTATTCAGAGTTCATTATATTGTTTACACTGTATATTTCTTCTCATATTTGTATATTCAGATCAAATTCTATTGCCTATATTTATGTCTTTCTACTATTGCCCTGCCCATACCTGTACCTCCCCTCCCCCATGCGGCCATGACTGCCCGAATTTCCCCCAAGGCGATCAGTAAATAAATACCTTATCTTATCAGTCCTGCAAATTTTGCATAAAACGCCTGTCGATTGCATTCCCAAAGTAATTTGCGATTTATTATACGTTATACTTATAGCACATGCATGAGTATGGTCTCTTTTGAAAGGTAAGCTTCTGAAGTTTCTTACACAAAAGAAAACGCTCTGTGCGTCAGTATCGGGTGTTCGCAACAGTCGAAAGGCTATAGAGGGCCGAGTGAAGAGATGCATGGATGGACCACAGTCGTGCATCTATCCATTAAACCCACTTTCTACTCAGTGGTTTTAAAAAAATCACATGCATGACTGGAGAAGAGGAAATAAATAGAACATTCTCCACTTTGTCGTGTATGTGTTGTTGTTGTTGTACTCGTCCTGCACTACAGTTGGAAAATGTGGAGATGAATGAACGCTTGCAAGCTTCAACAGCTGGACCCTTGCCATTAAATAACTATGGTACTATGCTACTCAGGCATGAAATAAAAAAAACACTTGCGCGCACACACACATCCACACACACACACACACACACACACACACACACACACACACACACACACACACACACACACACACACACACACACACACACACACACACACACACACACACACACACACACACTGGGAAGCCAATTACGGCATGGGGCATCCGTCATGCTGTCTCTTTGAGAGTCTTCCTATAGGAAATTCATTAGAGAACCATTCCACCGGGTTTCATTCCTGGTCTGCGGGAAATCATTACATCAGCTGCATAGGAAGGAACACATACTGAGTTAAGTTAAGTACTTTATGGCGAAGGACTCAGGTCAACCATGTGTAAACTGTGTGACAGATGGAGACTTCTCGCCGCCGTAGATATCACTCTGAGGGCTCGCTTCTCATTAGGATTGAGTGGCCACAGGTTTCACATTTCCTACAGAACTGAGAGCTAGAGCTCCATGTCAAATTAGAACTGTGGTCATGGCCGCTTGGATCCCGCAGCTCGGAGGAGTCCACTGAACCCTGTCACGTGACTCTCCGCTCGTTGATTGGGGCGGGGAGCAGAGGAATATTTTGGTGCCACTTCAGTGAACACATTATGTCTAAAGTTATTAAGAATTCCTAATTGAATCGTAATGCTGTATGAATGTGGTTATTAACACGCATACACACTCATAATGACTCGTGTTACGTTCACACTGCAGGTAAGAGTGGCCTGTTTTTTTCACAACAGTGTGAACGGCACAAATCACATTGAATCTGATCTTTTCAATTCTGATTTGGGCCACATTCATATGTGGTCCTAAATCAGATACAGGTCTTATTTTTTGCAATGCGATCTCAGTCTGAACAGTCATATCAGAATTCATGCAACTTTTACGTCACTCTAGTGTAGAGATTGACATTCATCACAATTCTGCACTGGCGGGAGTCACTCTGTGAATACAAACATGGAAGACAGCTGTGATGGAGGTGGTCAATGGAGGGACAGTGAGGACTTTACCTTATAAAAAGAAGAAATGTCTCTCTTTCACCTCCTCGCCCCCATTATCATCTGATCACCAATTAGCTGGCCTCCACTGCACAGCCACTTATAAATTAAACCATAATGCGGGCAGGGGTGTAAAGTACTTGAGTAATTGTACTTTGTTACAATACTTAAGTACTGTTTTTGGGGATTTGTACTTTACTCAAGTATTATTAGGTTTGTATACTTGTACTTTTACTCAATTACATTTCAGAAAAAAAAAACATACTTTTTACATTTAAAATGCAGAACTACAAAGTACAACGTACACATCTTGCAGGTCCAACCATTTTAATTAGTATATTTGTTTCTCTGGCCGAACTAACGTTAACATTATTCATCCTGCCGCCGCACTTTAGTCTGAGCTCTAGAGCTCCGCCTCCCTAAGAAATTTCATTTTTTTAACATAATATGAAACTACAGGTTCATACCTTCAAAATAAGCCATCAATTGTAAAATTCAAGCTGATAGTTTTTAATCAATGTCCTATGAAACATTCTGGTAAAATCCTTACCAAGTCGGGGCACAGGGATTTGAAAGGATTCAGTGAATTCCAGCTATTTGATAAGATAACTACACTCCCTCCCAGAATGCAATGTGATGTCAATGTCAATGTCACTAGACCAATTCACAGCTGGAACAAAGGCCCAGTTTATAGTCTGTTGTTCCTTTTGTTATTACAATGACTGGGCCCAGGCAGGCCTACAGCAACACACACTTTGATTTGATGCCATGTACACACATTAGATAGATCGAGGTTTACCTGAATACATTAGATATATATATATAGATATATAATAGTATAGTAATATAATATATAATATAATAGAGAGAGAGAGAGAGAGAGAGAGAGATAGAGAGAGAGAGAGAGAGAGAGAGATAGAGAGAGAGAGAGAGAGAGAGAGAGAGAGAAAGAAAGAATGAAAGAGAGAAAGAAAGAAAGAATGAAAGAGAGAGAGAGAGATATAGAGATATAGACATAGAGAGAGACATTTATAATAATTATTATAATTATTATTATTAAATAGAATAATTTTCTATAGGCTTGCCGTGGTAGTCAGTGATACTGGTGTCATTCTGTGTTCAGGCATTCACTGAGTAAATGAATTGCCTAGTGCCCCTTTAACAACTTATAGGCTTGGTAAGTTTCAGTTTCACTTCTAGAGAGGATTTAACTTCACAAGACTGAATACTAGAGAACAGATGACATGTTACAACAATGGCAGATGATTATTTGGATTTAAACACAGTAGCAGTTCAACTGGAGAGGAGCTCATATGACAAGTATGTAAGCTATTTCTTTTTTTTCTCTATCAGCTGTGAGAGAATGTCTGCGGGTCCCCACGCAGGAGATAGTTGGCATGTGTTGGTGACACACATACACAACGACTACAAAAAGTCAAGTCCTGTGGATATTATTGCAAGAGATAATTCATTATGAAAAGCCAATCTGTTGTTTAGAATTTGGATGGGGGGTAGGCTCTGATACCTATCACCTCTGCGGGGTCTAACACTTTTCACAGCGCACACGCCGCTCTTGTGTGTGTGCGTGCGCGTGTGCGTGTATGTGCGTTTCTTGCCGCAATGTAGTTATCTGGCAAACGGAGATAATTACAATCATACCATCTAGCAAGAATTTAATGTATTTACAAGTCGTATTAAGTTTAGCAAGTAAGGAGACATATATATAACATCTCAAAGCACTCGAAAATGTAATTTTTCTATTTTTACAGATTTCTGAAAATACTGTAGGTACTTTCTGAGCATTTGGGATAAATTCTAAATCCTTTTGTTCTCCGCCCACGGGTGCAAACACGACTTTCGACTCCCAAGGGTTTTAAAAAATAGCCAATCAAATCCCCATCAATGGAAAATGAACCCGCCCATACCCATGCTGATTGGTCCTTGTGCAAGACTAGAAATTGGGGATCTTTGATTAAACACCTGCTATCAGAAGAATAGAAAGTCATAGTTTTAACTTTAACTTTTTAGTACTTAAGTACATTTAAAAGTAGAAACTTTTTGATTTTACTCAAGTGTGTTTTTAGCCAGATAGGCCTACTCTGACTTTTACTTGAGTCATATTTTGAGACGGTACCCATACTTTCACTTAAGTATAATTTCTGGGTACTTTTTACACCCCTGCATGGGGGTCAGTTGAGGAGTGTGACCAGTTTACACTGGAATCTGATATTGGCCACATTTAAAAACAAATTGTGAACAGCCAACAAAAAAAAGTTGAAAGTGTTTTCTGTACAATTCTGCTATGATTCAGTGTCAAGCGCTAGCATGAATGAATACAGTCAGAGTCAACGTTTAGTCTATGGAGTCTCGCGGTGATTGATTGAATGAAAATTGTATTAACAGATTGCAGAATGGGTACAATACAGTACGGCTCAATACACACAATTGTTAAGGGGATGCAGACCAGAGAAAGACTTTCGTCTTGTTTACATCAGGGTCCCCTATTTTCAATTCATAATGAATTGTAAGGGTGCAATTAGCACCGTGCAATCCATTCTTTGTGGATCTAGCCCATAGTGGAATCTGCTGAGTGGACTGGATATTTTGGACAAAAACGTCTAAGGATGTTGCGATCGACAGTATATTAAAGGCCTTAGACAAGGCTAAAACGGGGCGATGGTAGCTCGGGAGGTAGCGCAGTTGTCTGGTAATCTGGTTTGATTCCAGCTCCTCCCGGGCAATGTGTCGATGTGTCCTTGAGCAAGACACTTAACCCCTAATTGCTCCTGATGAGCAGGTTGGCACCTTGCATGGTCGCCTCCGCCGTCGGTGTGTGAATGTGTGAGTGAATGGGTAAAATGTGAGGAACAAATTGTAAAGCACTTTTGATAAAAGCTGTCATATAAATGCGCCATTTACAATTTTTTTACCATTTAAAAATATTCCAAGATAATTATTTTTGTTGTCCAACACAGGACTACAAGGGACACACAAACGCATCTCCGCAAAAAGAAAATCTCCCAACACGTTTCATCGCGTGGTAGGCGTGGTAAGACTCGATCACACAAGGAGCATTTATAGCGTAAATGCTATTTGAGCCAGAAGTACTGTATTACACTGCAAGACAATCCTCACAAGCTCAAGGAGCCTCAGTGGACGACTAGTCTTTGATGAGATTTGAAGGACAAGCTCTGGTGAAACGGCAAGATGTGAGTCTTTGTGTTTCTATTCCCGTTCTCTTTAATTCCACTCATGGACAGTGTCCCTACCTGCTGTTTTCTACCGTCTCTCTATCATCCTCCAGACATTCTTGGAAGGACCCCCCACCAGCCCCACAGCCCCCTCTGGGAAATCACATATGTGGATAGTAACGCTTTCAGGTGTACGTTTCCTGGAAACCGCTTTTCTGAGAATTGTATCTTGGAATTCTAGAAATTACATTGTGAAATTAATGTTCATTTTAATGTTCTTATTTAAATAGGACCACATTATCCTCAAAACACACGCTTCCTGTCCCTTCCTGATTTGAGTACAAGGTCTCCTTCCTCACCTACCACTGCCTCCATGTCCTCCCTACCTCAAGGAACTTCTCACTCTACAAACCGCCACATGTAACCTCCGCTCTGTAACTGCCAACTCTCTCAAACCTCCCAGAACCAAGCTCCGAACCAGGGGAGATTGGGCTTTCTGCTCAGTCTGTGGAACGCTCTCCCCAACCACCTGAGGACAACCACAGACTGTGGATGCTTTTAAACGTGGCTTAAAATCCCACCTTTTTAGTAGAGCTTTTAAAAAAAAATATTATACTGATATGCTTCTTCTTTTTTAATCTGTAGCACTTTGAGATTGTCAAATGTTAACACATTGGACGCCTGACCCGAGATAAGTCGGGTTAACTCGCCATCACTTGAGCGCCAAACCCGAGAAAAGTCGGGTTTTGGTCGTTATTTCTTTTATTCGCTATTTCCATTAATAATCCATGGAGGGAGCCTGATGTTATCATTGGGAATGGGTCTGAGATCGCAAAAACGTTATTGCACATCCTTGGAATCTCTCTGGCTCAGCCTGTACGTCTATCTAAAAAGTCCGGTCTGGGTTTTCCTAGTCGGGCAGTAGTAACGTTTATAACACATAGATTGGGGAGAATCAAGCACCGCCGATTCATGTGCTTTGGTGGATTATGTTGGCAACACGATCGACATCAATACTTGGAATGGCGATCAGATAATTGGAATATTCTTTTTGCAGTACATCCTAGTCAAGGTAAGGGCTATATGGTATCAATCTTGCGTTGATCCAATAATTCCTTCCCCGCGATATCGGAGCGTGTGTCTGTAATGTACTGTGTAACGTATTCCGTTGGTGACGATCAAAGCATAGAACCCCCCCCCCACCCTGTCATGCATGCATGATGAAACATAATACCGATAATATAGCGTTGATTTCAGATTGATTGTTGATCCAGGCGAGGAATGGCACGGTTTATAGTGAATGCACTAAACGCTGCTTAGTGGCGTTTCATGGGATTACACAGAATTACTCTAAAACTATACTCATATTCACCACGGTATAAAACGGGAACGTATGGATGAAAAAATTATTTCTTTTTCACAAATTGAATGATAGATACTTGATGTCAAATGGGCAGCCCTGCAAACACCGGCATGTATCCCCATTCATTAAAGCGCTGGCACACACGGCCATACGGCCCACAGTGACCTCTGGCGCTGAATGTGTTAAAGTACAATATAAATACAATTATTATTACTATTATTATTATTACTTGTGTTATTTTTGTTTTATTTATCTTGTGTTATTGTTGTTTTATTCCCCCTTCAACTCTTCAACTCATCCTGACACCTTTTCTCTTTTGTTTTTGTCTATCTACCTTTTTCTCCATCCCCCAAATTAGTCATATGCCAATTCCCTTCCTGGTCCCTGCCCAGCCATTTCTTTTCACCTGACAGTGAGGAGTTTCACTGGGAGAGCGTAACACATGCAGATGTTCACACTATCTCCCCCAGATCCCCTCCCTGCTGAACAGGCATTCATTCATTCATTGCTTAATTTTTATTATTTTAACATTTACTATTTGATTACCACTCTGTGAAGTACTTGAAAATGCTTTGTTAAAAATCCCCTATTGTAAAAATGGCTTTTTCCAGTGTTTTGCATTGTTTTCAAGCAATGTGAACACTGACAAAATGTGAAATCTGTATCAAGTCCCATTTCTGCAGTTCAGCTGAGACAAGAACGCCCCCCACTGAAAAAAAGCCATTCTGAATTGACTCGCTCTGTGACGTGAAGAGGCGCTGATCTGCATACCTCAGCCACTACTGTTGTTGTAGCCACCGCCCACAATCAACTGTGATTCGAGTAAGATAGCATAACGTTGAAATTAAGCCAAGCAGCAAATACGTCCTTGGTACTCATTTCCTAATGATATCGTGCTCCACAAGCAATGGGCCAAGTTCGTTTTTGGATTATTGCAAAGACGACATTGAGAATCAAGGACTTTATAATGCTGCAGTGATTTCCTGGCTGTTGCTAAAGACGAAAAGCCCTCGTTTTCAAGGAAAATATATAGATTCCGTGTTAAACGGCATTTACTGGAATATTCGAGCATACACAAAAACGTTGTAATTTTTCGGCCTATTTATGAATCGTTTTCAAATAAACGCTAGATTATCGATAGTATATGTGTACTTATGCACGCTATAGAGGCGGGCTGAAAAATCGATTCTCTCATTTCCTCATCAGCGATCACCGCGCACACACACACACACACACACACGCATAGGGCAAAAGCTTATATCTCTGTGAAAACAGCTCTGATTATCCTAAGACTGGTAAAATAAATTCCTTACCTGAGATCAGATGTTATCCAAAAAGATTATTCCAAATCCTGATCGCCATTCCAAATATCGATCACGCTTATTGATTACAGTGTTGGTACTGTAAATACATAATCCACGCTGTTCTGATGGCCGGCGGTCACTTGGTCTCTTCAGTTGGCTTGACGGAAAAGTAAAATGAGCAAACTGACCACTCCCCCTGCATCAGTGTAAAGTAATGGGGTGCAGTTACACAGGGAGAGACGATAGGGGGCGGTATCTTCCCAATTGAGCTCAGAGAGACTCTGCAGCACTAACCCGAGGCTCGATTGATGAAATATGAATTCAAATCGCCAATAAAAAATAAAACGACAAACAAACGCTATATAGCGTCGGGGGCACTCAAAGGTCGGCATGAACTAACAACAAAAAGCATCCGTGGCACTCAATGTGTTAACAACGTATCCTTGCTAAGTTTCAGTTTCACTTCCAGAGAGAATTTTACTTCACGACCAGACTGAATACTAGAGAACAGATGACATATTACAACAATGGCAGAGGATTATTTTGATTTAAACACAGTGGAGCTCAGATGATCTGTCCGGAAAAGTAGGTTCTTCTTTTTATTTGATTGTACCTGTGAGTTCGGCGGGGGAGAATGTTGATGTGTTTGTTGGCGCACGTGTGTGTGTCGGCGACGCGTGTGTATTTCTTTCCATTGGTTTCATTTGGTTAACGTTACTGGGCGCACAAGAAAACAAAAGAAAACTATAATGACCCACGCGCTGTTCTAGCACGGACCTCGCGAGTGCCTGCGTGTGGGTGTGTTTGCGCTGTGGGGCGTATTCGTCGCATGGGTGCACATACCGCACCGTGACGGCCGTACCGTAAATTCGTGGGACGAATACACGTACCGTTACACCCCTAGTGTATTAACGTTAGCGTTTGGGAGTTGAAGCTGAGCCATTGACCCACATCCTTCACTGTCAGGGTTATATTTATTATGGACAGAGGTCAAATCATTACTCAGCAACTGTCAACTGTCTGCACATGTGTCAATAGTGTATTAATGTTACTATTTTACTGTAGTGTTTCTGCGTTTGCAGTGTTCCTCTGTGTTAGCGTATCTGCCATCTATAGCTAGGCTATAGTGCAGGTGGGTGACGGTCAGTCAAAGCGCATTGGCGTATGGGCGGAGCCCAGCCAAAAACAGTGTGTACTTTGGAAGGGTAGAAAGTGGTGCACCAAAGTACTTGATTAAATATACAAAACAATGAATTTTATTGAAAAAAACCTTACAGATGTGTTCCATTGACTCACAGGAATTGTGTAAAATTGCCCAACAAGTGAACAAGTGTGGACCTTTAACAACCTTTCATTATCCTTACTGTCACTCTGTTATTGTCCCTGAGGTCTGGCCCAGCTACTAGTGTAGATGATACTCTTTATTGGCTACCCACTCACTACACTGAGTCACAATACTGTTATTACTGTATCACAATGTAGTGTCATACACAGTACACCCGCACTGTGATTATTGTATTTTATTACATGGCGTTTTAACATTTGCCGAAATGCTTGATTGTGATTGGTCAATAGCGCTCGTCAGAGAGGTCCGTTATTACTCGATAACGGACCTCTGCCGAGCAATAATGACCGCTGTGCGCAGCTGGACCAATCAAGCCCACTGACACACACTGCATCAGTGAAAGCTGCTCAGCATTTGCACAGCTGCACTCAGTCATCAGTGCAATCAGACCACAGACCTGCCGGCTGCCGGCAATGACAGCGCGGAACGACAGAACAGAACTGCGTCTGCATTTGATCTCGTCTTGTCGATGGTGTAAAATGAATTAGGTATATTGTTAGTAAGTTAGCCATGTAATAAGCGGGATAATGTATAGCCTATACTCGGTCATTGTCGCAAAATAATTGACCTTCACTACGTTTAAAACACCTCGGCAAGGTGCCTCGGTGTTGTAAACTCTGTGTCGGTCAATTATTTTGCGACAATGACCTCGTAGCTATACATTATCCCTTACATAACCTACAGTACTTTAACATTGCCGCTACTGTGCACCAACTGCATCTGACCTGTGACTGTATTGTGATCTAGTGCTATGTTCATCTGCTGCTGTTTCGCATACTGTAATCTATTCTACACCCATGTGCTGATTGTTATGTTATAGTCTATAGTCTGTTTCATCATTGATTCTGCTGCCACCTTGCACTCACTACACCTACTGTGATTATTACACTGTGATTATCGTATTGTTGTAAATATAAATTGTAAAAAAGTTTATTGTAAAAATTGTTAACGTATAATATAACCGAAAGGGCATACAGACCCTCATTTGCACCTTTGTTTACAGTGTTTATTTTTCTCATATTTTTTATATTCAGATCACATTTTATTGCCTATATTTATGTATTTCTATTATTACCCTGCCCATACCTGTACCTCCCCTCCCCCCTCCCGCATGCTGCTATGACACCAGCATTTCCCCAAGGGGATCAATAAAGGAATATGTTATCTTATCTTATCTTAAATTAGAGCTATTTTAGCGTTATTTATGCTGCTTTCTATTTTGCTACGCACAAGTGTGACAAATAAAGTCTGCATCTGAATCGGTGGTAGTACACTAATTCATATCACCTCATTCTGTTGCCAATTGTGCTCTCTCTCTCTCTCTCTCTCTCTCTCTCTCTCACACATATGGATCTACCTATTGATCCGTGTCACTGAGCAGGCAGTTCCCCAGTCAATTCCTCCTCTCTTTCTCTTCCAGGGGATCTCTGTGATGGTAATCATTCAGGTTTACCTGCATTGAGCCTCACCTGGACCCCACGAGGAGCTGCTGTTAGTGTGATTGATCAGCCCCAGTGTGGGGATAATACTCTTTATTATACTCTGTTTCTTCTGCTCACTGTTTCCTCCTCCTATTCTCTCTCTCTCTCTCTCTCTCTCTCTCTCTCTCTCTCTCTCTCTCTCTCTCTCTCTCTCTCTCTCTCTCTCTCTCTCTCTCTCTCTCTCTCTCTCTCCCCCTACATCTACCTCTCTATCCTTAAATCTCTCTATGTCTCCCTACATCTCTCTCTCTCTCTCTCTCTCTCTCTCTCTCTCTCTCTCTCTCTCTCTCTCTCTCTCTCTCTCTCTCTCTTCAGTGAGAAGTATAACATGTAATGTTGTGTATTAAGTACTGCTCCCTAGACCCCTGCTGACAAACACACACGCTTCCTCTCCCAAGACTCGTGCCATCGTAGCATACCATCCCATTGGAAGCAGGTCAGTCTGCATGACTGCCGTCAGGGGCTCTCACTCTCTCTCTCTCTCTCTCTCTCTCTCTCTCTCTCTCTCTCTCTCTCTCTCTCTCTCTCTCTCTCTCTCTCTCTCTCTCTCTCTCTCTCTCTCTCTCTCTCTCTCTCTCTCTCTCTCTCACACACACACACACACACACACACACACACACACACACACACACACACACACACACACACACACACACACACACACACACACACACACACACACACACACACACACACACACACACACACACACACACACACACACACACACACACTTCACTTAGCTAAGAGCACAGCAAGAACATAGCTGGGCTTTATCTTGGACACCTGAGTGCTACTGTACATGACAGATATAGAGAGGGAGGGGGGTATATATACTGTATATATTTATATATATATATATAATGAAAGAGATACACAGAGAATAGAGATGGATAGACAGACAGACAGAGCAAAGTGCTCATTTAATGTTGATGCAGTGTGCTCTCCTCCACTCCTCTCTATGTCCCGGTGCAGCAGCAGAGTATCGCCACTCCAGCAACACAGCAGGGTGATCCTGACCTCCATCACACTGTCCGTGATTCTGCTCCAGCCTTCCCCAAACAAACACAATGTAACACGACACGAGACACGACACGACGAGACACAATGAGACATGACGCCACATGAGACAACACACTGACCACCTCCAAGAGGACACCTCTTGTTTTTCTGGAAAGATACCCGTCAATTATGTCATTCCACAGGAGACGACACGCAGGCCAGACTGAAGATGCTTAGACGCACACACACACACACACACACGTATGCACACACACACACACACACACACACACGCACACATGCACACACGCGCGCACACACACACACACACACACACACACACACACACACACACACACACACACACACACACACACACACACATTTAAATTTAGTCATTAGTCCAAAGCGACAAGTTATGTACAACAGGTCAGCAGGAAGGGTACAACTCAGCAGCTTGAGTACATTGTAGTAGACATATTAGAAAGAAACCTGTCCCTTATCTGGTTCCACGCGAGACGTGCCAGATTGAAAACGCTTAGCGCACATAATAGTAAATGGTAAATGGCTGCATTTATATAGCGCTTTTATCCAAAGCGCTTTACAATTTGTTCCTCGCATTTTACCCATTCACTCACCCATTCGCACACCGATGGTGGAGGCAACCATGCAAGGTGCCAACCTGCTCATCGGGAGCAATTAGGGGTTAAGTTTCTTGCTCAAGAACACTTCGACATGTTGCCCGGGAGGAGCGGGAATTGAACCGGGAACCTCCGGATTACCAGACGATTGCTCTACCTACCAAGCCCCTTAACCCAACAACTGGATCCTTTGATATTTTTCCTTTGATCCCCGTTCTAAACACTCACTCGGAGCTGCCTGTGTTGGAATTGCAATGACAATCTAATCCCGCCAGGTGGCAGTATCGCCTACCTTTTGAACGGGGGATATCAGTTGTCTTCCGGTCCTGAGTTACCTTGGGCTGCTTCTGCCTCGGAGTGGATCAGGACATAGCAATCGGTTGGAGATTTGGTGCCTCAGACCATTGTTTCCCGTATGATAGCCATGCCCAATATACACGAGTAATTGCGATCGCCATGGGATAACTGGGATTTATTCATTTTGGAGTACCTTCTGACTGAGGTAAGGTCTATTTTAGGTAACCTGCTGATATTTTTTTAACCTAAAACATGCTTTTGTACTGACCACAGTGTCGTATTTTACCGGACCTAAAACATGCTTTTGTACCGATCACAGTGTCGTATTTTACCGGACCTAAAACATGCTTTTGGTAACGATCGCAGTTTCGGGGTAAGACGACCCCCCCATCCCCTTGATGATTCTGTGAAGACACATATGTACGGTATATACCTTTGATTTGGAAGTATTTGGGGTTTCAGGCGAGCAACCCAAACGATTTGGGCATAATGCATATAATGTGTCATATCTCGCGATCTATGAAAAAAGACTAGATTATTTTGGAAAGGGGCGATGTTTAGTATGGAATAGCGCAAAAAGGTATGTAGAGATGAACTGGTTAGTCAGTGTTGGACTATGAACAATGCCTGTCAAACGAGCCATACTATTGTCTCCATAGCTATAATACAGAACACACGATGGGTCCGCAAACATAGTTAAAATGGTCAATAACGCTGGCGCCATTGAGTAGAGATGGGAAACAGCATGGTGGTCAATGAGGTAATGCCGGTCAGGGTAAGAGCCTCTTCGACTAACCGTCCCTTCAGGGCTCGGCTGCTCCTCGACACACAGTCACGACCCCAAGCCCAGGCTCCTGTTGTAATGAACGCCAGTAGGTGGGTGGCTTTTGTCAAAAGTAGGGCTTCTCCTCAACTGAAGAAATTGGACTTTGTCGACTAATCGATTAGTTGATTTAATCGACACATCTCTAAAATAGTTTCCGGGCAGCTTGTTCTGTGCCGTTAGAGGCTCTGCTTGGCATCACACTGCACTATCTCGCGTACGTGCACGCGTACTGAATAAATTCCACAAATGTACCTCTAATACCAGTATTAGTCTGACCACACCCCTCATCAGCTTACCTTCATAAGCAGGTGTGTGGTCACCTGCTCTCCTCCTTCTCGCTTTCACCACAAGGAATAAGTGCCTCGGTAGATCCCCACACTTGACACCATGATGGAAGAAATTGGATTAGGAACAGCTTTGGGAAACAAGGATACGTTGACATCATATCTTTATTTTCTCTCTCACTATTTTTCGAGAAAATACGGCGATATTGTCTTCGTACTGGAGTGTCTAGAAGATGATGATCATTCTAAAAACCCTCCACCGGTTTTTCGTATTGGGAGCACGCCGCTGCATGCTTCTCAACTGCAGTTCCTTGCTGTGTTTGTTGGGGTGAAACCTGTCAGGCCACAGCTGAACTGTCGGACATGCCGCTGTTGTGAGAAGCGGTGCGTTCCAGGTTGGGTGAGTAGTGTTTGCTGGCAGGCTCCACTTGTCTGTTAGTGCTATGGGGGCTACTTGACAATGTTTATGGAAACCGGCCCCAGGCTAGGGTCCTTTGTTCAGCCACCTAGGCGACAGGAGACCTTGGTCTGAAGACCATTATAGTTTTAACTAGTGTTGACACTGGTGATCCCTGTGTGTTTTGGACGAGTGGATTCTCTCTGTCACCGTGTTAAGGCCCCATCTTTCATATCCAAATGAGAGTATTCCTTCACGAGGGGATATGTGCATGAATGTGCGGTAGCGGCAGATTCATGTTCAAAGTCAGCTACACAGGCCAGTTGGTATTGTGCTGATTCCGTCGGGTGTGGTAAAATCACCGTTGTGAAGCGGTGTTGACATCTTGTTTTCTCTTTTCTCTTAAAAAGTGAGGAGAGGTTCAGAACGGCGGCCTGTCTGGGTGAGTGTTATGTCATTGTTTACATGTTCATAGCTTGCGGTTAGCCAGTCAGCTGTTAACTGCTGCGTTAGCCTGCTGGATCGCTGCATGGCCTGCTTAGGTTGGGCCTACTATTAGCCAGTCAGCTGTTAGCTGCGGGGCTAGCATGTCGTGGTCGCTAGGTAACGTTAGCTTGCTGCTATAGGCCATGGCCTGGCGCGGGGTAGCTTAGCTTCTCGCGCGCCGCCGTGAGCTCGCTTCTGATCGCGTGCGTCGTTAGCTCGCCGTCTCGCGAGCAGAAGCAGTAGCACCCGAACGGTTGGAGCGGCCGTTAGCTTGATGCTATTCTGTTGAACGTGCTTTGATTTTAACATGTTTTACACTCTTGACCACAACGTCATCCTTGACAGGGGATGTTTCGTCGACCCTGCCCTGAGCCAGGACGGCAAGGTTGCATCAACAGGGGACTGTAGTGCGGGTTGGGGCGGTGACGCTGCCCAGTTCGGACAACACAGGAGCGGCTGTGTTCCTACGGTGTCTGTGACTGCACTTCGCTGATCTGCGTTCCGGGTAGGAACGGGGTTGACCAGACCTCATAACACGTCTTCTGGTTTTACTTTGCTAAATGTATTGTGAATAACGGTGTTTTTCCCAAAACGTGTGTTGCTACAATGCATTTAGGATACGTTGCGGGTTATGTGTGAGCTGTTTTTGTCACTGGCAGTTAGCTTCTCTGTGCAAATCGGGATGTAATGATCTGGTTGTTGTGTGAGAAACATCATGGTGTTTATATGTACCGTGTACTCACAACTAAGGTAACTAACCTATGAAGCTATGCTTGGTGACAAGTGAGTAAAAGAATGTTCTTTCTCAGACTGTGATGACAATGAACAGTGTGTTCACATATTAACAGGTTTTCCTGTTTTAACTGGCCGTATTGAGGGTAAAATAGGAGGATTGTGTTTTCCCCCCCGGTTCCCTGGGGACTTTTTCATCCTCCTATCAGACATGTTTGTGCACTATTTGTGTCTTTTGTGTGGTAGGGATGCGATGTAACTCTTAGCTTGATTGCTGAGGTTGTGCTAAATCTGCTGGAGAGACTTATTTTCCTAAAAAAAAGAAAATGGTTTGGTTGCTGTCATGTGTGCTTAGCAAGGCCTGTGGCCGATACTAATCGAGAATGATGTATTCTCTCATTGTGAAAAAAACGGCGTTCCTCTGTTGACTTCCGTGTGCTGTTCAGGTCCATGTGATGGATCTGTTTTCAGGGGGGGTGGTCAGGGCTCCTCCTCACCAAGCGCCTATTCAGGCCTTCTGTGAGTTCGGACTCCTTCTTCCATGTGAGGAAGCCTCCATCAGAGTACAGAGCCTTCCTCCTCAGATTGTCAAAGTGAGTGGACCCTCTAGAAGGGTCCTTTTCTATTGTGTGTGTATTCGATTCAATTCGTTTATTGAGTGTGTATGGGTTCAGTGCCTCTTCCCCGGAGAGCCCTAAAACCAGTTTTTTACATGGCTCAAGGTGCAATATATTCTTTTCAATCTGTACAGCTCGTGTGGGAAGTCTCTCTGGGGATCCCCGTCTCCTTCCTATGGGAGGGTGGTGGGATGTAAAAATGTGAACATTTTTTACCCCGGCTGTGTAGACTGGGATACATACTGTTGATGCTTCCTTCTTTTCTATTCCAGAAGTGTTGGAGTTAGGGAGTGTCACACCCCTCTTGTCGTTCCCCTGGGCGCCTTGGGGATTCAATGACAGGTCTAAATAGCCTGTTCATTGATGGGGGTGTGTCCCGACGCACGTATAGTGCTAGCTCGCTGTAAACAGGCGATTGACTGGCACGCCTTGGTTGCTTGTGGTTGAAACAGCGTTTTTATAAAGCAACTGAGATGGGGGTTTTTCCTCTTCCGACGACCACATCCCATGACCTGGGTGGGTTGTCGACGGATTCTCGTTCATGTCTGGGGGATGATGACGGAATGGATCTGAACATATGTGGAGGGGTCTCACGCCCTTGGGGTGGGCCACCAGGCGCGGTTCGCCCGAACGTCTGGGTGGCGCCTTCTTTTCATGTTAAGATCGACACGCATATCTGCCCTTCTCCTGGAGTAGGCATGTCGGCGTGGTTAGGGCACGGGACTGGTTCTGGTCACGCTGGTCCAGGTCAGTTGAACCCGTTGTCCGCCGGGGATGCAGATCTGCTGTTCTGGTACCCTGAGGGACTTGGGCTTTTTTCAGGGGGAAAAATGCCAGGTCGGTCTGGGTGTCACAGGGTTAAGCGCTATGGAGACCCTGGTTGGGTATGTTTTTACTCAGCACTGTCGTAATGGCTTACAGCCATGCCATTCTGTACACGCTCGATCTCGTCGGATCTCGGCCGCTACACAGGTTGGTCCTGGTTAGTACTTGGTTGGGAGACCGCCTGGGAATACCAAGTACGGTGTGCTTAGGGGCTGGTTCTCTATTATTTTTCGCTCCTCTCTCACGCATGGCGAAGAGGGGCCTGTGGGGGTGGTTTTTTGACCTCCTCTGGTGACCCTGTGCTTCCCGTACCGCCAGGCCCGGTCCGAAGTGATGTTTGCGACCCGTAGGCCTGGGTTAACCCTTTTTTGAAAACTGAAACACTTGTACTGCGGTATAGCCGGTGTATACCCGCAGGTGTGTTTTGGAGTTTTTTCTTGAGGGGTTATAGGAACAACCACCGCATTGGGTAACACCGAGGTGGTTGATTCCCTGGTGTGTTGGAGCAGTGTCAACTCCCGGGTTCACCGGTTGAGGGTGCCCCTGCACGTTCATGACGTCTGCCAATCGTGTCAGCCTTCTCTGCCTCGACCCCTCTGGGTGGGGGTTTTTAAATGGAGGCTTGGTCATGCAACAACGCCAGCATACGCCCCTTCCGCCGGGGCAGCTGTGTTCAGCTGTCCCCTCTGGCGCCTGTCTCGTCCGCAGTCTCCAGGCTAGGGTTAACAGCCTGTTGCCTGGTTTTTCCCCGGTGCGCTGCCTGCTTCCGTTGGTTAACCTTTTTTGTGTGCTTACGGCCATGCTGACTGCCTGTTCTGCAGGGTCAGTGTGCCAGGCGGTGTACTATTGGGGGGACGGGGCCCGCTCGGCTTACGGCCATACCGACCTGAACACGCCCGATCTCGTCCGATCTCGGTAGCTAAGCAGGTTCTGGCCTGGTTAGTACTTGGTTGGGATACCGCCTGGGATTACCAGGTGCAGTAACTGGGGGGCCTTTGTCCGAATACGCTGGCGATGTGGGGGGCGGGGCACTACGTGCCCACCTGGTGGGGTCTTGATGCTGGCATCATGGACTTCTCCGGGCCCCCATTCCAGGGAGTCCAGTCCTTTTGGTGGGTCTGGGTCTTCCTTCGCGCTCCGCTGCTACGGCCTTGCCACGGGGTTGGGTTTGCCCTTGACCCCGTGATTCTGGGGGCGGTAACGAGGTTGTTCCTCCGTTCGTTCCCGGGTGGCATGCGGGTTGTGCGTGTGTGTAGTCGTGGGGTCAAGCCACGGTCTGCTCACCCTGTGCGTTGAGTTGCTTGAGTGCCTCTTCGCACGGTCGGGTCCGTCGCCTTCCCGTGAAGCCCCTAATAGGGGGGATACCCTCCATTAGGGGGGGTCGGGGGGGCTCGGCCCTCCCTGTTCTGATGGTTTTGGGGGGCTGTCAGCGGGGTGTATTTGTCAGCCAGCGGCTCCGCTTGGCCTCCCATTGTGCAGTGTGATGCCAAGCAGAGCCTCTAACGGCACAGAACGCTAGGTTATTACTATAACCAAGTTCTGTTAGTTAGAGGTGACGCTTGGCATCAGACGGCCGCTGCAGCCCTTGACCTCACCTTGTGGTGAAAGCTTGGGAAGGAGGAGAGCAGGTGACCACACACCTGCTTATGAAGGTAAGCTGATGAGGGGTGTGGTCAGACTAATACTGGTATTAGAGGTACATTTGTGGAATTTATTCAGTACGCGTGCACGTACGCGAGATAGTGCAGTGTGATGCCAAGCGTCACCTCTAACTAACAGAACTTGGTTATAGTCATAACCTAGCGGTAGTGTAGAGGTCTAAGCACTCGCCTACAGAGACCTGCTCAGCAGAGGGGGCATCTGGGGGAGGCTTTTTTAAACTCCCAGTGAGGCTCTTTGCTGTCAGGTGAAAAGAAGCAGCTGACGACTCCACATGTATCAGAGGAGACATGTGGTCTCCAGACCGAGGTTTTGCATCCAACCAGAGTGCAAATGTACAGGTGATTAAACTGGGTATAAAATATATTAATTAGTACTACTGAGTAATAGTGCTAATCAGATGTGTGTACAGAGTTGTAGTATTAATATGTACAGTGGTACAGGTATAAAGACACTATGGTAGTAAGTCATACTGGCCAGCAGCGTAAGTAGTAAGAGTAGGTAATGGATATGTATAGATATAGATCTAGTATCTACAGATATGTAAAAAATATTGCAAAATGTAATTTTACTATATATATTTTATTAAATATGTAAAAAAGATGCATGTATGTACAGACAGATGTGGATATATATATATACGGTAAGTCTAATACACCCTACACACTCCCCAGACCAACAGTAGCACAACGACCAGGAGGGAATTGGCATTACGACAAAATTGCGGGGTGTGAGAAAAGATAAGAGAATAGAAAAAGAACTAACAAATCTACATCTCTACTTATCAGAGATGTGGGAATAACTAATTCACATAAAAAAAATTAGAAATCAAACAAAGTGGTCCACTAAGACCAAATAGACCGATTCAATTGACTGGTGAACGAGTGTATGTATACATAATATGTAGTACGGAGCTGCCCCAGTGGGAATCAAACCCCCGGCCCTGGTGGAGGGTGTTAATGCAACGGTAAACACACCGCTTCTCCCTCCAATCTCCCCTCTCAATCTGTGCTCTCCAGAGGCTCGTAATGTAGTGGAGATATTGACCCAGTAAGAGATAGCACTGCTTCAGACTGACACTCAGGCAAGTAAACAAACACACACACACACACACACACACACACACACACACGCACACACACACACACACACACACACACGTGCACGGACGCACACACACACACACACACACACACACACACACACACGCACGCACGCACGCACGCACGCACGCACACACGCACACACACACACACACACACCGGTGGCCATGTCTGTCGGTACATAAATAGGTGCATCAGTACTTGTAGTGCGGTCACCGACATCGATTGGTCTTCTCTTCGTGTCAGTGGAGTATCGTGGCGCACAAAACAAAATGTGCTTCCAGTTGCAAATGTGTGTCACTGCGCTCGCTAGGTGACCTGCGCCATTAGCATGATTCACTGACACCCGATCAATGTGGGAGCAGCTGGGAGGATCTCACACTGCCGAGCGGAGCCTGTGATTGGCTGATCGATGGGCAGCATCATATCCTGAATAACCTACCTGCAAATACTCCATTTCATCTGTTAATTTATTAAAAAATGTGCTGTCTTCTTATTATGAGAGTACATGTACATAATTTATCATTTATAATTAATGACTAACGATTAACTAATGACTAACTTTGTATTTTTTTAATTTTTTTATTTAACAGTTAACCTTTATAATCACTATATTCACTCTATATAAGATCTTTCCAAATTAATGATCCATTCCTATCCTTGCTTGACTTGTGTTTTGTTTGTCCTTTGTATTTTGTCATCTCGTCTGTTGGTTTACTTTTTTGTTTTGTATATTTGTTATTGCTTGGTTGATTCTGTTTTGTTGTCTAATGTTTTCTTTTCTTTCTTTATTTTTTTGAAAATGTGCATACATTGTATTGTGCCTCGAAAACGAGATGCTACATCTCAAGGGGTTATTCATAATAAATAATTTCAATCATATGCACTAACAACACCATCCCCTCTCCCCCTCCGCCCCACACTGTGCAATATATAAATGATCTACAGTCTACACACTGTCAGACTGAAATTGTTGTATTGTTGTAAATTCTGTATTGTATAGTATTGTGACTTATATAGTATTGTGATATTTGTATAGTATTGTGATATTTGTATAGTATTGTGTGAGTGAATGGGTAAAATGTGAGGAACAAATTGTAAAGCGCTATATAAATACACCATTTACCATTTTTTATTTATTGTGATACTTGTATAGTATTGTGATATTTTATAGTCTTGTATTATGTATTCATATGTATTAATGTATGTATTAATTCCTATTATGTATAGTATTATGTTTCTTTTTTATTACTTGTGTGAACCAGCACCTTAAGTTTGAGTCCCTAATCGCGTTGTATGAAAGTATAATGACAATAAAGTCTATTCCATTTTATTCTGCAGCTCATTGTTTTCCCTGTCAAGCACACTTGCTCCTGCTGTCAGTACCTGGTTGTAGAGAGCACACACGTGAAGGGCGCTGTTTCCAGAGGCGTTCTGGGCGCTCATGTCGGCTCCATAGAACAGCAGGTGCTCCAGGTGCTGCACATGGCCATGACGACAGGCCTGTGGGGGGAGAAGAGGGGGGGGGGGGGGGGGGGGGGTCATACATTTACATAACGTCACATTGTCCCGCCCCTCTCCTGTCAGGCAGTCGACGTTACCTCTGAACCCCAACATGTGAAAGACCAGAAACCCTTTATTAGCCAACATGCGCGCAGGGATTTGTCACGGTGACAGGTGGGTTCAGTTGCTGTGTGGTGCAGTCTCTTCAATCCTTTATTCCTGCGGGGATAAAAGTGGCACCTCATCCGGGTTGATTGTTTCACAGCAAATACGACTGGGTGCAATAATCTCTCTCTCTCTCTGTCTCCATTGTTCTCTGGGCTCTCTCTTCCATTTCCAGTGGTCTTTCTCTCTCTCTAAGAGTGTGTGACGGCGGTGAGACAAGAGCACAAATGATGCCCGGAATTGTTGTCCCGTTATCGGCACCTTCCACTGTGTATCCTATTATACACAATACATACCGCTGGAATACTAATGCTGGAGAAGAGCACCGCAGGCCAGGGGAGGTGGAGAGGTGGAGAGAGAGAGAGATAGGTGGATATGTGGATATAGAGAGATATATAGAGAGAGGTAGAGCTAGATAGAGAGAGAGAAAGATAGAGAGAGAGAGGAATTAATTAGAAAGGAAGTATGGAGGACTGCAAGGCCATTGGATCTCTGCTACAGTATCAGGGATTCTTGTATAGTCCTAAAAGAAAAGCCCTGGCCGGCCTCAGAACTCACCTCACGATCGTGTCAGTGCCTCGGGCGAACGCTTCCTCCTCCTGGTGCCTCTCCACGGCACAGAGAGGTCAACCAGGAGTGGATGAGGGTCAAAACAACACCCCCTCAACGATTATATATCCTCCTCTCTACACACTTCCCTCCCTCTCCTCCTTCCCTGCCAGCAGTGTAGTGAGTAGTACACTGTAGCAGTACACTAGTCTGTTCTGGTGTGGAGCAAAAAGCAGCCTGGTGCAAGAGAGAAAGCAGCCTGGTGCAAGAGAGAAAGCAGCCTGGTGCAAGAGAGAAAGCAGCCTGGTGCAAGAGAGAAAGCAGCCTGGTGCAAGAGAGAAAGCAGCCTGGTGGAAGAGAGAAAGCAGCCTGGTGGAAGAGAGAAAGCAGCCTGGTGGAAGAGAGAAAGCAGCCTGGTGGTAGAGAGAAAGCAGCCTGGTGCAAGAGAGAAAGCAGCCTGGTGCAAGAGAGAAAGCAGCCTGGTGGTAGAGAGAAAGCAGCCTGGTGGAAGAGAGAAAGCAGCCTGGTGGAAGAGAGAAATCAGCCTGGTGGAAGAGAGAAAGCAGCCTGGTGCAAGAGAGAAAGCAGCCTGGTGGAAGAGAGAAAGCAGCCTGGTGGTAGAGAGAAAGCAGCCTGGTGGAAGAGAGAAAGCAGCCTGGTGGAAGAGAGAAAGCAGCCTGGTGGAAGAGAGAAAGCAGCCTGGTGGAAGAGAGAAAGCAGCCTGGTGGAAGAGAGAAAGCAGCCTGGTGCAAGAGAGAAAGCAGCCTGGTGCAAGAGAGAAAGCAGCCTGGTGGAAGAGAGAAAGCAGCCTGGTGGAAGAGAGAAAGCAGCCTGGTGCAAGAGAGAAAGCAGCCTGGTGGTAGAAAGAAAGCAGCCTGGTGGAAGAGAGAAAGCAGCCTGGTGGAAGAGAGAAAGCAGCCTGGTGCAAGAGAGAAAGCAGCCTGGTGGTAGAGAGAAAGCAGCCTGGTGGAAGAGAGAAAGCAGCCTGGTGGTAGAGAGAAAGCAGCCTGGTGGAAGAGAGAAAGCAGCCTGGTGCAATAGAGAAAGCAGCCTGGTGGAAGAGAGAAAGCAGCCTGGTGGTAGAGAGAAAGCAGCCTGGTGGTAGAGATGATGCAACCTGGTGGTAGAGATGATGCAACCTGGTGGTAGAAATAAAGCAGCCTAGTGCAAGAGAGAAAGCAGCCTGGTGGAAGAGAGAAAGCAGCCTGGTGGTAGAGAGAAAGCAGCCTGGTGGTAGAGAGAAAGCAGCCTGGTGGTAGAGAGAAAGCAGCCTGGTGGTAGAGATGATGCAGCCTGGTGCAAGAGAGAAAGCAGCCTGGTGGTAGAGAGAAAGCAGCCTGGTGGTAGAGATGATGCAGCCTGGTGCTAGAGAGAAAGCAGCCTGGCGGTAGATAGGATGCAGCCTGGCGGTAGTGGTCAGTGTGTTTGGACAGATGCGGCCTGTAGGTACATACAGTAGGTAAGCAGCTTAGTGAGATAACAGCCTGACACAAAACTGGCACATCCGCTAAGTTGGCCTCTACAGGTACGCGACAGGTGTGATTCATATGTGATGTTGTCTCCAGTGTTGCAGTGCTCGTTCAGAAAGCGGGGGAGTGTGCAGCAGACAGCGCCTGCGTGTGGTTTATCGAGCCACTGCATCTCCGCTCGTCTGTTCCTGCTCTATTGTTCCTTGTTGTTTGAACACATCAGCCACTCCAGGCTAAAACACAACACCCCTCTCAGCGCTGTCCACGTAAACCATGGATTTCTGCACTATTTTAATGTTGCCCAGACAGGTGTGATGAAAAGACCTTGGAATAAACCAGCCTGTGGGTTCAGAGACAAGGTCACCATGAAAACAAAAGAGGAGAAAACTAAAAAGAAGTGGCGGGAACAGAGGTGCTAGAGAAAATGTAATATCGATGTGTTTAATATTGACCGAGAATGACGAGGTGCCCCTCTCTCTCTCTCTCTCTCTCTCTCTCTCTCTCTCTACGACACATGTGTCGTAGAGTGATGTTCCTCCTAGTCTGCTCTGCCCCTTTCTCCTGCCAAGCACTTCTCACATGGCGATTAGCTTCGAGTGCTAACACAGTCCCCCGGTCCCACACAAACGTTATTTTGTGTTTGCATAAATGGCAGCGTGTCAGATTTATATAGGCTTAATTCAACCTTTTGTTTAATCAGGCTTGTCTGATCCACATGGAAACCCTGCCATTCAACAGATCCCGTCCTTGTCCGGCCTGTGATGACTCCCACGGCCGTCAGTTCGGTTCCATTTACAAGCCCTTCAGAGAAACACACACACTCACAGAGAGAGAATAGAGGCCTCTTGTCTCTCTCTCTCTCTCTCTCTCTCTCTCTCTCTCTCTCTCTCTCTCTCTCTCTCTCTCTCTCTCTCTCTCTCTCTCTCTCTCTCTCTCATAATCATCACTACACTCTGCATCCAAACGATGATCACTCTCTCCCTGCTTTGCTGCACCTCAATAAGGTTGTTTTTCCACTCACTCTCTCTCTGCCTCCCTGAACCCCCCCTCTCTGAACCCCCCCTCTCTCTACCTCCCTTTACACCCCTTTATCTCTCCCCCCTCTATCTTTGACTCCATTTACACCCCATCTCTCTCCCCCTCTCTATCTGCCTTGCTTTACCCTCCCCCTCTGTCTCCGTCACTACCCAAACATACGGTAACCTAAAAAGCACTGACAAAAACAAAACCAGCGTGTTGTGCCGGGTTCCATTGTGTTTACAGAGCCAGGCCTTTGGGGTTTTCTGTGTATGAAATGCACACATACTGTAAGATAAGATAAAATAAGCTATTCCTTATCTTATTGATCCCGATTCTTTCTTTCTTTCTTTCTTCTTTCTTTCTTTCTCTTTCCCGATTCGATTCTTCTGAGTCGGCTCGAGAATCATGTTGGCATTCAGGGTCACGCACTCACAAGGTTTAAATCTTATTTAACTGATAGAACACACTGCGTGGTCTATAATGATTTAACATCTGAGACCCGCCCAGTGCAATGCGGTGTCCAACAAGGCTCTGTTCTGGGCCGTTTGCTATGTTAGATTTACATGCTTCCCGTCTGTAATATCATACGCACATTTGGCATACACGTTCATTTCTACGCTGATGACACCCAATTATACATACCTATTAAGCCAAACGATTCCTCCCAATTACAAAATCTTGAGGCTTGCCTGCTTGCCATTAAAAAGTGGATGTCGCAAAACGTTCTACTCCTTAATGCAGATACAACTGAGATGTTAATCGTTGGCCCCCCAAACAACAGAGGCCTGTTTGAGGACATCTCCCTCAACTTTGATACTTGTCATGTATCTAAGAGCTCCACCCTAAATTTTTTTTTTTATTCCTCCCTCTCATTTAATGCACATATAAAAAAATTCACCAAAATTGCCTTCTTCCATCTTCGTAATATCGCAAACATTTGCCCCATTTTAACTCTGGCTGATGCTGAAACCCTAATCTATGCATTTGTCTCATCACGTCTAGACTACTGTAACCCACTTTTTTCAGGCCTACCTAATTCAAGCATCAAAAATCTTCAACTCGTGCAAAATGTGGCTGCACGGATACTAACTAAAACTAGAACATTTGAACACATTGGTTTTGTCCTCCTTACACTGGCTTCCTATTCAAGCCAGATCTGAATTTAAAGTGCTACTTCTCACCTAGAACATTTTAAATGGGCTCGCACCGCTCTATCTATCCGATCTCATCTCACGATACTCGCCCGCTCGTGATCTGTGCTCACACAGAGCACAAATGCAGGGCTTCTATAGATTCCTAGGGTTAAAAAGAAATGTGCTGGCCACAGAGCCTTTGTCTACCGTGCTCCCTACCTGTGGAACAAATTACCTGCCGTCGTCAGGGGCGCCTGCTCTGTTGAAGCTTTTAAATCCTTGCTTAAGACCCATCTTTTCTCTCTCTCCTTCAACCTACCCTGATCTCACCTGGTCGGGGACTGACCCTTAGATTAATCTGTCTAGTTTAGTTAGGCTGTCTATTTGCTCCCATGTCTGTTTCTGCAGACATCGGAGCATTTTTTAACCTCTGTCTCAACCGGTCCCATGGAACAGTTTCATACCGCGTTCTGTCTGGCCTGCAGCGCTGAACCTTACCTGCTCCGCCCTGACCAATTCTGAGTGGTTTCTCCTGCCCCCCCCCCCGGGGCATATGGCCATGAACCATCGTTTTGTATCTCATCCTGTATACATACGCTTGCAGTAGTTCTTAGTTATATCTATTACTTAATTTCACAATTTTCTTTGATTCTACTGTCACCATGTATGCATATGCTCACTACATGTATGTATTGCTCCATCTCCGCCAAGATTGCAGTGACTGTTCTACCCCCACACTGGTTATGTGCACCACCGAGGCCATAGATCAGCTTCATACCGTCTTCTGTCCGTGGTCTGTCAACGTGGTTTAGACGTTGAGTTCATTGCTGGGTTAAGTACTTCTATTATATTCACTATATGCTTACTACATATATCTATTCTATTCACATAATAGCCTTAAAGGATACAATTATTCAGGAGTACAGTTTTGAGTAAAACATCAAACATCATGTTTTTTCTTTAAAGATATATCTTGCAGCATATTTTACGTTTTTCTTTCTCATATTAAAATATATTTCGTTTTTAAGAATTTGTAAAGGATAGGCAAAAATAAGCATGTGATTCAGCCTATTCCTTTTTTTCGGTTGTTGATTTTTGATTTTGTGTGTGAGCTTGCCTTGAATATGTACATTTGTGATTTTCTATTTTTTTTGTGCAAGTCCACACAGGTGTGTTTGATTTGTCTGTAAACAAGACCAGAAAATAAACTTCATTCATTCATTCATGCATTCATTCATCCATTCATTCATTCATTCATTCATTCATTCATTCATTCATTCATTCATCCATTCATTCATTCATTCATTCATTCGTTCGTTCATTCATTCATTCATTCATTCATTCATATGCTTACTACATGTATCTATTGCTATGTCCGTCTTTCAAAATGTTCAGTTGCTATTGCATGCACTTATTTGTGTTTCATTACACGTATGTGTGCATGCTTACCAACTGTTTCGCCTGTTTTATTGCAACACTACTATCACGACATCTAAGGCCCCGTTTAGACGAGCGTTTTGTGAACAGAAACCGCAAAAGTCATCTTGCGGTTTCACTTTTAATTTTACGTTTAGACGAGCGTTTTGGAGTGGAATTCTCCGTGCAGACGACGCTGTAACGACGGAGACCCGCTGTCACACGATTGGCGCATATGTCACATGACGTGCTGTGAAGACCCGCCCTACTCTGCCTCTGATTCACAGACTGTGGATGGGGAATGTGATTGCACCAAAGCAGAGTCACTCACAGACAGTGGGTCCACTCACGCAATAGTAGCTGGAAGCATCTCCACTCACGCCGCGGGACAGATTCTTGTGTATTTAACCCTTTCACTGCCACACGACAGCCGGTTGTGTGATAGTAAAGGGGTAACCTTCTGTCGTGTGGCAGTGAAAGGGTTAAAAGTACTGCCAATGTAGCCTTCAGGTGATCTCCGTTGATATAAGTCAGACATACTTGCTTTGTTTACGTCTCGGCTACTGGCGCATACCTGCTACGCGCGACCAGAGCCGTGACAAACCTTTCGTCATCGTTTTAACAGATTTATACGGTTTGACAGTTTAGACGAAAGCGCAAAGCTTTTGCCTTTCTAGGAATTCCACCCTGGAAGGTAGTCTCACTTTTTTGCGGTTTCACCCCGTAAAAACGCCGTTTCCTTATAAACGAAAGGCACATCCGTAAAAATATTTTTGCGGATTCACCTGCTAGCGTTTCCGTCTAAACGGGGCCTAAGAAGGGAGATCCCCCCTTGAACGGCCCTTCTAAGGTTTCTCTCCTCCACATTGCCGGTTTCCTATTGCTAGGTTTTAGTGAGTTTTTCCTTACCTTTGCGTGGTGTATGTCAGGGAGTGTTGCATTCATTTATATGAATTATTTTAAAAAAAATTGGACTTCATGGTGTTTTTGCTTTGTTCTTGATTTATTGTGATGTTTCTTCTTGACTTGTTTAAAGAAGACGTGTCTGGCCCATGGGGACATTAACATGTGTTGTTGGGCCTTACAAATACATTTGACATGATTTGATCCCCTTGGGGAAATCGAGGCATCATAGCAGCATGGGGGAGGGGTACAGGTATGGGCAGGGAAATAGTAGAAGGCAATGCAATTAAAGTACAGTAGAAAAGTTACAAATAGGCAGTGTAAACAATATAATTAACTATTAATGTACACATATGAGAAAGTAGGCAGTGTAATCAAGGTGCAGATGAGGGTATGTGTGCCCTATCAGTTATATTATGCATTACAATAAACATGGTTACAATAAACACTATAATCTAAATATATACTATGAGTAAGTAAGTGTACAGCAGTGTTGTAATACTCAAGTCCAGGACTGGATTTGCAGGACTTGTGACTCAACTTGGACTTGAGCACTGATGACTCGGACTTGGACTAGGACTCGAGCATTGACTGCATTCAGACTCGGAAGGTGCAGACAAGGACTCAGACTTGTTAATTGATAACAAAAAAAGAATTGTAATAGGCCCTAATCATTTGGCATAAGATATTGATGGCTATATTAATAATAGGGCAGACACGTGTATTCCACCTACATGCAGATTCACGTCGATGACTTGGACTCGGACACTGGGGACTCGAGACTCGACCTAGAGATTTTTACTACAACACTGGTATACAGTATACACACAGGTGCAGTATACATAAGGTATGTATGGCGTGATGTATGCCATATATTATGCTGTTCTTGCCCTTACGTCCGGAGCCCCTTGGGTTGAGTTGGCCATTGGTTTGGAACCAGCTGTGGCGTCAGAGGCACCTGTAAGCGAGGCTTCAGCGAGGCTTCAGCCTGGCGCTCACTCCCATTAAATACACATTTATATATTTATATACCGCCACAAGTCGCTGCTTCACTAACTACAGAAACAGGTGCACAGGTTTGTTTGTAAGAAAACGTTTGGCACATTGGCATGGTTGGGATGTCGGTGAGTGAGTGAGTGAGTGAGTGAGTGAGTGAGTGAGTGAGTGAGTGAGTGAGTGAGTGAGTGAGTGAGTGAGTGAGTGAGTGAGTGAGTGAGTGAGTGAGTGAGTGAGTGAGTGAGTGAGTGAGTGAGTGAGTGAGTGAGTGAGTGAGTGAGTGAGTGAGTGTGTGAGTGAGTGAGTGAGTGAGTGAGTGAGTGAGTGAGTGAGTGAGTGTGAGTGAGTGAGTGAGTGAGTGAGTGTGTGAGTGAGTGAGTGAGTGAGTGAGTGAGTGAGTGAGTGAGTGAGTGAGTGAGTGAGTGAGTGAGTGAGTGAGTGAGTGAGTGAGTGAGTGAGTGAGTGAGTGAGTGAGTGAGTGAGTGAGTGAGTGAGTGAGTGAGTGAGTGAGTGAGTGAGTGAGTGAGTGAGGCTCCCAGGACGCCTCGACACACTAGTCACTCCTAACATTCAAATCAATTCAGCAATTAGCACCGTGCAATCCATTCTTTGTGGATCCCGACTGCCAAGGTGTTAAAAATGCAGACAAAACTTTAGATTGGATTTTGTCTGCTCTGAGACTTGAGGTTTGACTGTATTAAAATATCTTCTTCAATGCATGATACAACATTTGAAGGCTTACATTCTGTACTGTCATAATCTGTAACAATCTAAAAAGAAATTACAGATGGAGACTTGTGCCATGAACTGCTGGGCTCGCTCACATGGTGTGTAAAAACAGCTCACCTGGTGAATCTCCTGCCAGCCGTTCTCGTCCACACAGCCCACCTGGGCCTGGTCGTGCAGCAACAGCTCACAGCAGTAGGGGTCTCCTCCCACCATGGAGCTGTGGTACAGTGGAGTTAACCCCCGACTGTCCTTGTAGTCAGGTGATGCACCCAGGTCCAGCAACGTCTGGGGGGGGGGGGGGGGGGGGGAGGGTTAATCCACAGGCACACACTTTAAACACCTTTAACATTCACTTTAGGCACTTTAACATTCACTTTAAACACTGTTATCACTCATTTTAAGCACTTTAAACACTCATCTTTAACATCCACATGCACACACTCACTTTAAACACATTTAACATTCATTTTAGGCACTTTAAACACTCATATTTAACATCCACATGCACATATTCATTTTAAACACATTTAACATTCATTTTAGGCACTTTAAACACTCGTCTTTAACATCCACATGCACACACTCACTTTAAACACATTTAACATTCATTTTAGGCACTTTAAACACTCATATTTAACATCCACATGCACACACTCACTTTAAACACCTTTAACATTAATTTTAGGCACTTTAAACACTCATATTTAACATTCACTTTAGACACCTTTAACATTCACTAAACACCTTCACTTTAAACAATTTAAACACTTTTTAACACTACACAATATCTATTTACTACTAAAATATGTGCACTACCTCTCTACCTAATGCTTGCATTTTGTACTTTAGTTTTGTATATTGTATATTTTGTATAGTGTTTGGTCTTTATTCTTAAACTTTTTTTTTTACTGTATGAAGCACAATCTCAGGGGGCTCATTTCACTGTAATGTTGTACCTTATATTATGTGACAAATAAAACAGATCTTGAAACTTGAACGTAAAAGAGGGTTTTATACAGTGGTGGTCAATACAGAGGCCGTCTTCTCTATTGTTCATTTGTGCATGCGGGTCAAGTTCAGGAGTGTGACTGGTTCACACTGGAATCTGATATTGGCCATTTTTTTTTAAACAGCCAAACAAAAAAAATCAGATCTGAGCAATACATCTGAATTTAATGAATTAATGAATGAATGATCATTACATTTATATAGCGCTTTTCTAGACACTCAAAGCGCTCCGAACAATGTGGGGTGGAAATTCCCTCCTTCACCACCACTGGTAGCACCCAATCTTGGGCTCAATGGCCGCCATACATTGGCACAAGGCACACGTCACACTACACAATGGCTGAATGACTCAGGAGACAGGGATTGATATCAGCCAATTAAGGGGGGAGGGATGATTAGGTGGCCTTGATGTCAGAGACCTTATTGGGAATTTAGCCAGGAATTGAGCTCTAAGTGTGAACGTAGCCTATTCTGGAGGGTGGAGAAGGGTGATTAACCCCTTCAGGCCCCTGGTGGGCGGAGTTCTAGAATATTCCAAGAGAGACTCCAGAGGGAAACATTCAACTAAAGCCACAAAGTAGGGCCTTATTTCGAAAAAAAATATTTGTATTCACTGACTGGAACACAGGAGAACATGTTGTGTTTCTATACGAGAAATAACTAGAGCCTCCTCTCGGACAATCTGTTCCCTGTCTCATTTGTGCCGGTATGAGTCTTGTATCTGCCAGCATGATGGATGGCAGCACTACCTCATTCAGCAGCACTCTTCACACTTGGCCAAAGCAGCCACAGAGTTTAAACAACTCCCTCAACTGTTGGACAAACACTACAAGAAGAACTACAAATAGAATATGTATTTTAAACTACGAATAGAATATGTATTTTAAACTACAAATATAATATGTATTTTAAACTACAAATAGAATATGTATTTTAAACTATGAATACAATATGTATTTTAAACTATGAATACAATGTAATAATAATAATAATAATAATAATACATCAATTTTGTATAGCGCTTTTCCAAATGCTCAAAGACACTTTACAGAGCAAAATAAATACAGTTTTAGTAGAGAACATTTTTATAAAAACTAAAATTATATAAAAGGTGAGAGAGGAAGGAGTTCAAGGTTTGAAGGCAAGGGTAAAAGGGTGGGTTTTTAGGGCTTTTTTAAATGATGAAAGGGTGTCTGCATGACGGATATGGTTGGGCAGGGCATTCGAGAGGGTGGGGGCAGCTGCAGCGAAGGCCCTGTCGCCCCAGGTCCGGAGCTTAGTCCTGGTGGGTTGGAGGAGGTTAGCATCTGCGGACCTGAGGCAGCGGGTAGGCGTGTGGTGGAGAAGGAGGTCAGAGAGGTAGGAGGGGGCCAGGTTGTTGAGGGCTTTGAAGGTGATGAGTAGAATTTTAAACTGAATACTGTACATGATGGGGAGCCAGTGGAGATTGTGGAGGATGGGGGTGATGTGGTATGATATGTATTTTAAACTACGAATAGAATATGTGTTTTAAGTGGAGTCATTTTTTGTTGATAAAACAAGTTTTGTTTGTAAAGGCTTCTATTGTGAGGTGGAACACAATATCAATACAGAACAGATGCTGCCTACCAATTAACTTAATTATCTCTAAAGTCCAACGCACACAGCGGGCGATTTTTGCCAGGCGACCGATTTTTTAAGCGAGGCGACCGACAGATATATTTTTTTACCGATACCGATATACCGATATTGTCCAATTCTTCATTTCTGATACCGATATCAACCAATATCAACCGATACCGATATATGCAGGGCCCCCCCCCCCCCCCCCCCCCCAAAAAAAACCGGAATAATTTCAGGTAATTAACATTACATATCTCTTGTTGTGGAATTAACACAACATTATGCATACTTTTGACAATAAATAAAATCTGAATTTGTTCTTACTTGCTTGCTTATTATAATTTTTTTAAACCGATAATTTCCGATATCACCTTTGAATGCCAATATCGGCCGATAATATCGGTATGCCGATAATATCGGACATCCCTAATCGCTTCCATTGTTATGAATTTCTGTCGCCTGGCTAAAAATCGCCTCGATCCTATTTTTTGAGGCGACGGCAGGTGACACAGCAAGGACAATGAGGAAATTAACATGACTTCTACTGGTGTATCATTCGTAATATAAATAAATGTATCAATACATTCATTTATCGATAACATACGTATTATTAACTTGCTACTTATGTTAATTATTAATTAACAGGAACAATTTAAATAAATAACGTTAGTTGGTGAACTTAAGGTTTAGTGGCCGCTTGTCATTAACTAATACATTGACAATGCGCCACGATGCACCTACTAGATGTTTTTGTACTCGGGTAACAAAATAAGTTGTGGATGTTGACAGAGTTTAATGTCCTGGGCCCCGTTCCCCGTACCTGGTTCAACTAAGTCGATCAAGATGTCATTATCCAGATTCAGTTAACCCGATGTTTGAAGCCGGGATTTTCCTGTTCCTCGAAGGTGGATTCAGTCTCGTTAACTCGATTCAGACTTGAGACCCAGGCTAAATGCGCGCGGCCGCTTCAGTTGAAAAGCCAGCACGTATCGATGGCAGAGATCCTGATTCTCTAACGGCATTGATTGATTAATTGATTTAAAACTTTATTGACAGATTGCAATACGGCTCAATCGCCTCGCCGACTATATTATCTAAAATTATCTATAGGCTAATTTTAAGTCCCTCATTACCTCAATCAATCAGATTATATTTCTTTAAACTTGCCTGCTGGATTGAATAATCAAATGAGATCTTGCTAGCGAAAATAATTAGTTAAACTGTTATACAGAATTACGATACGGCTCTCTTACCCATTGATTGATGTGTGGTCGATCTTTTACTTATCTCCACTGTGGTCTAACGGGTTGTTCTTTTGACTTTCACGCAGACGACCGGGGTTCGAAACCCTAGTCTTTTCCTTCTTTTTGCAATATAGGAATAATTCAATTTGGTGCACGTTGAGAGCTATATAAAGAATGACATCCTCAATGCATGTAGATTTATAATATTTTAACTTAAAACCAGGCTACTTTGGCGTATAATCATTAATATTATATTCAAAAAAATTATATTGGAAACACGGGGTTTCGAACACCGGTCGCTGGGTTGGCAGGCTTGAGCACTACCGCTGAGCCACTGTGCCAGATGGGATAAATTCATTGTTTATACATTAATGAACGAGAGACCCGTGTTTAGAATATTCTTTATTTTGAATGAAGTTTTATTTCTTTATCCTCATTCATTAATGTGACGTCAACGGCTCATTCAATTTCTCAAATCCGTCAAACAGCGCATCTCATCAGACATCTTAATCCCAGTTACAATTAAAATAACCACATAAATGTGTACATCGCACCGAGCGAGCGCCACGGTATATATAACGTGCATTATTTAGGACAAAGTGAATTTAGTATCAGCATTTTGGGTCTATTTTACATTTCAAAAGCCCCCTCTGGAAGAATGGAGCACAAAAACGTAATTCAGAATGGTATAATGCAGATCGTAGACTGTGGGAATAATTTCAGGAAACGGGCTGTCACTTCTTTGCGGGGGCGTGGCGATGGTTGATCCGGCTAACTTGAACTTAAACCCTGCTTTCGACCAGGCTCAAACTTTTGGATCTGTTGTCATGGTGATCTGGACAATCCAGGTACGGGGAGCCGGAAAGTCCGGCTTAAGTCAGACTTCACCGAAAGTTATCCGGCTAACTCAGTTATCCAGGTACGGGGAACGGGGCCCAGGCTGCAGCTGATGTAGTTTGTAAGGTTTATTGTCCAAAGAAATGATGGTTGAGAACAAAACAGTTTGCGTCTTCCGTGAAAAAAACATTCTCTCTCAGCAGGTGGATAATACTTGTCCAATCGGTGGTAATGAACGTATTGTAGCGATCAGTCATGCAGTAATTAATGTCAGGAAGAATGAGGAGAGGTTGTATTCGTATATGGTGGTTTAATTCCAGCTAAATATGGGTTTTACAGGTTAATACTTCCCTCATAATGCACAACAAAGCTACCTGCTAATTAATCTCGCTTCACGACAACCTAATGTCTGGTCTGTCCTCTGATATCTCCCGGGGAGAAATCACACCCCCAGCTAGACAGAGCGACACATATAGCTTATTATACCTGAACGGTCGGATCTAGTGTGGGGGGCCAAGCGATTGTTGTTGAGCGACAGACGATCGCATCGATAGGCGACGTCGGTCGCCCGCCGTGTGCATTGGACTTAAGTCTTATCATGTTTCTCAGGTTTTCCCGCCAAGGTCTGGACATTGAATTTAAAATGATATATTGATGTTTAAATTGTCATTTATATAGCGATTTTATCCAAATCGCTTTACAATTTTGTTCCTCACATTCACCCATTCACACATTCACACACCAATGGCGGAGGTAACCATGCAAGGTGCCAATCTGCTCATCAGGAGCAATTAGGGGTTAAGTGTCTTCAAGTGTGCTCAAGGACACATCGACACACTGCCCGTGAGGAGTGGGAATTGAACCGGGAACCTTTCTGACTACCAGAAAACATGCTCTACCTCCTGAGCCACTGTCGCCCGCAGTCTTAGTAGTGCTTTTAATGAAGGAAATGTTACGTAGCATATAAATGATCTTAATGACCCAGCCTTATTATATGTTATGTGTGTAGGCAGTGTGGCACAATGACACTGAACCTCCCCGACTGATCACAAGGCTTTCAGGTGGAAACGACCCATTTACTTTTCAACAACTCCACACACACACACACACACACACACACACACACACACACACACACACACACACACACACACACACACACACACACACACACACACACACACACACACACACACACACACACACACACACACACACACACACACACACACACACACACACACACACACACACACGCACACACATACGCACACGCACGTACACACAGAGCTGGATGACTCATAACAAACCATTTCAGATGGGATTACAAGCCTCCTCCAACCAGATACATGAAATGCCATTCAATGAATATGCAAGCCCATTCAGAGGGAAGGTCCTACGGTAGGCCTAACTTAGCGGAGATGGCTCTACCACCCTCTGCAGTACTGTAGGGACACCAACCCTTTCAACAAGGCCAGAGGAAGAGGGCATTATGGGCCATGTACACACAAGAGGCCCGAGACAGCCTTCTGCTTCTGGCAGTGTGCAGGGTTTCAGTGTGTGTGTGTGTGTGAGTGAGTGTGTGAGTGAGTGAGTGAGTGAGTGAGTGAGTGAGTGAGTGAGTGAGTGAGTGAGTGAGTGAGTGAGTGAGTGAGTGAGTGAGTGAGTGAGTGAGTGTGAGTGAGTGAGTGAGTGAGTGTGAGTGAGTGAGTGAGTGAGTGAGTGAGTGAGTGAGTGAGTGAGTGAGTGAGTGAGTGAGTGAGTGAGTGAGTGAGTGAGTGAGTGAGTGAGTGAGTGAGTGAGTGAGTGAGTGATTGAGTGAGTGAGTGAGTGAGTGAGTGAGTGAGTGAGTGAGTGAGTGAGTGAGTGAGTGAGTGAGTGAGTGAGTGAGTGAGTGAGTGAGTGAGTGAGTGAGTGAGTGAGTGAGTGAGTGAGTGAGTGAGTGAGTGAGTGAGTGAGTGAGTGAGTGAGTGTGTATGTGTGTGTCTGGTATAGGGACTAAACTATTTTATAATTTAACTATTGGAATATTCAAAAATCAATGTCCATCCCTAGACTGGTATGATTATGTTAAGGAAGTACGAGGTAGTTTGCCATGACTGAATATGATTCTAACAACTGCCTCTTTGCACTGCTGCGGTCAGGCAAGCGCTACCGGAGTCTCATGGCCAGTACAGAGAGACTCAGAAGGAGCTTCTATCTCCAGGCCATCCGGATGCTCAACGACTCTATGCAACACTAACCCATCCATTTACATTCATTGCACACACATCCACATGCACACATTCACTTTAAACAAACACTCACCTTTAACATTCACTTTAGACACTTTTAACACTACACCATATTTGATCTATTTATTACAAAAATATTTGCACTACACATACCTAATTTTAGCATTTTGCATTAAAAAAAGTTAGCATTTTGTACTTAATTTTGTACTTTAGTTTGTATATTGTATATTTTGTATATTGTTTGGACTTTATTCTTTTGACTTATTTTACTGTATGAAGCACATTCTCAGGGGGTTCATACAGAACCAAGCATTTCACTGTAATGTACATGACTACATGTACTTTATACGTGACAAATAAACCAAAACTTGAACTACATTGACACACCAATGTATGCAACAATTTCCTATCAATTTAGTTAATTACAATAAAGTACTGAATTGATTTGAATGTGTGTGAGTGAGTGTGACTGACTTACTATGAGCGCTGTGTGGTTCTTGGTGCGCACGGCCTTGTGCAGGGCAGTGATGCCGTCTCGTGTCCTGAAGTCCAGGTGAGCCCCTCCAATCTTCAGCACCTTGATGAGCTCCGCGCAGCCCTCCAGCTGGGACGCCAGCGTCAGAGGACATTCTGAAGGACGAAAATTTCATTTGGTAAATAACATGGTAAATGGTGCTTTTATCCAAAGCGCTTTACAATTTTTGTTCGTCACATTTTACCCGCTCACTCACACATTCACACACCGAGGGCGGAGGCGATGCAAGGTGCCAACCTGCTCATCTGGAGCAATTAGGGGTAAGTGTCTTGCTCAAGGACACATCAACACGCTGTGCAGAAGGAGCGGGAATCGAACGGGTAACCTTCTGACTACCAGACGACTGCTCTACCTCCTGAGCCACTGTCGCCCCAAACATTTATTTCAACTCGTGAGACACTGAGGTTACCCTAATTTACAGCGACGACAAGCTCACAAAACAAAGACACAGTTTATCAGAGATTTCATACATATAGACACAATAAATAGGAATAAACTATAGAAAATCAGCTAAGGTGGTTACACGTCGACACACAGCGGTCATAGATCATACTTTTAAATGCAGCAAGAGAAGGAAGAACCTTCAGCTTCAGAGTCAGTCGGAGGGCATTCCAGGTGTTGGAATTATCAGCTGTTTTTCCTACAGTAGTTCAGAGCAAACTGGAGGAACACCAAGAACCAACCAGTCATTTGAACGTGTAGAATAGGTTCCAAGATTCCATGGTAGTCCTTAAAAGTAGTGAGGGGGTCACTTGTCCATCTTTTTCGCATCTTGTTCCAACTGCTGGGAGCAGCAAATTGGAAGGAGGATTGACCAAAGGAAGTGTTAACACGGGGAACATCTAGCGAGATATGGTGAGCAGCTCTGGTGTTATAGGTGAGTAGATGACAAGGTGTATCAAATAATGAGGGGTCAGACCAAGGTGGGTTTTGTAAATGAGTGTAAGCCAATTAATTTCTTGTCGAGAGTGTAATGATGGCCAATTTACAGATATATAAGTCACAGGGATGTGTGGAAAAGGTGGCAAATCAGCTCATTTTATTCCCTTTAACAACAGTGCGCCTCAAGCTGCAGCATATTGACAAGCGTACACAGAGCATCCTGACTGGCAACATCACCTCCTGGTTTGGGAATAGCACTGCACAAGACCGTAGCAGACTACAAAGAGTGACACGTTCAGCCGAACGCACAATTGGAGGGGGGCTTCCCACCCTCCAGAACATTTACAACAAGCGGTGCAGGGGGAAGGCTAAGAGAATCATCAAGGACTCCAGCCACCCGAACAACTGCCTCTTTGAACTGTTGCGGTCAGGCAAGCGATACCGGAGTCTTAAGGCGAGCACAGAAAGACTCAGAAGAAGCTTCTATCCCCAGGCCATCAGGCTGCTCAACGAACAATAAACACTATGCAACAACCATCAAATGCACACAGCACACACACCCACACGCACACACTCACTTAAACAAACAACACACTGCAGCACCCACTCTCCACACTTTAGATCACACAAACACACTTTATATTTATTGATAAATGATTTGCACTACAACTCGTACACCTACTGTAAATTGTACCTAAATTGTACCTCATCCCATTTCTGCTTTGCACTATATAGTATTGTATATTAGTACACTGCATAGTATATTGTATATTATATGGTAACTCAGTTACGTCTATTCTGCATCGAACATTGTACATTATGTCTATACTGAACACTGTGACCTAATTTTTTACTTCTAATTTACATGCTATACTATGTTATTTTATTTCATACTTATCTTGTCTTGCACAGTCTCTGGAGCGTAACAGTAAGAAGCATTTTGTATAAAAGTATTCTGTACTTCTGTATGACAACTATTAAAGAAACTTGAAACTTGAACTTGAACTTGTAAAAAAGAAGATTGTAAAAAAACTGTAAATGTCTGGCAGCAATGCTTGCCAAATACTTACTGTCAAATTACAGTAAAATCAAATACATTTACAGATTACAACCTTTATTTAATGGTTAATATTTTGATAAAAGGTAGTTTACTGTATTTCTATGACATTTACACTTAAAGTAAAAAAACTAAAGTAATCTGTAAAATAATACAGTGAATTTCCCATGTCGTCCCACGCTTCATACATTCTGGACAGATGAAACCCGGCCAATTTTCTAAATAATATAAATATATAACTTACTGTTATTTTTTTTCTTTTTACTATTATGTACCTTACTACTATTCTACTATGCTTATACTAGGCCTACTACCTCATCATTCTAATATATCTATACTACTATGTACTCAGAATGTACTGTAACACTCAAGTTCGACACTGTTTGACGAACAATGCCACTTAGCCTTAGCTGCTAGAGTTGTGAACTTGTTGTTCACAATTTTTAAGTTGCTTTGGATAAAAGTGTCAGCTAAATTACTAAATGTATTATGTACATTTTTCATCCACAGAGGGCAATATACCTACCTACTGTACCTATCGAAATTAATAATTTTTATAAATTCAGTATAACATATTTATGACAAATCCAATTATGAAATATTGCGATGATGACCATTTCAATGTGATAGGCACGCTGTTCGTTAGGCTGACCTAGCTCACGGCATGTACAGTAACGTGTCTACTGTCACTTGCACTCCACATCTGGCGGTACATGCAGGTTTGCTCGATTATATTACAAATATTTTCCAGCCTGCACCAAGGATCTGCACACCTGACGCTTCGACAGTCCTCATCAGTCTTACTCGCTGTCAAACTAAGACTACGGAGCACTTGACTCTAAAAATATTTGAATATGAGCAAACATCCTGCCTATAATAGATTGAAAATACACCTTGCAGACAAGAGATTATTAGATCACTTCGACTGCTATTTGTCTTCTGTCACGCTCCTCACTTTTTTTGTTTTTGTTTTTGGCATTCATTCAGTTAGTTGGTTGAATAACTGTAATGGAATCCCTGTCACCATGATGTTTCCTGTGCATAACGCGATGACCATGAACTGACTCTGATCCATACATTCAGTAACCACCAAGTGTCAATCAATCACATTTATTTGTATAGCACATTTAGACATGACACTTGTCAACCAAAGTGCTTCACAGTAAGTTGCATAGCAAAAAAAAAAGTACTCCTAAAGTATAAAATAAACAGAAAATATAAACAACCAATGGACAGACAAAGAAACAGAACAACACGTCAACACAAGCAAGGCAAGAGTCAGAGTGAGTCAGGGAAGGCCAGGGAGTATAGATGAGTTTAAATTTAAAAGACTCGATGGAGGGGGCAGATTTGATGGACATGGGGTGTAAAGTGTAAAGTTTGTTGCGGTTACTTCAAGTGGAATGGACCTTTTTTTATTTATTTGTATTTATTTTATGGAGCAACATCTATAAAGAATATTTGTGGGGGGTTGTAGCGTCGAGGTCTAAGCACTAGCCTACCACCGCAGAGACTCTGGGATCTAATCCAGCTGTCAGCGGTACCTCCGGCCTGGTCAGTCGTCCCTATACGAACACAATTGGCAGTGTTCGTGGGTGGGAAGCCAGTGGGGTATGAGTCCTGGTCGTTGCAAGTTTTGACTCAGCAGGGAGGGGATCTGGGGGAAATAGCGTAAACCTCCGCACCTGTTACGTTCTCCCAGTGAAACTCCTCGGTGTTTCGGAGGAGGCATGTGATAGTCTACTCTACACCCTCCCCCGACTGACAGTAGGGCAGCATGTAATAGTCTACACTCTACACCCTTCCCAGACCGACAGTAGGGCAATGCACGCAACGACCAGGAAGGGAATTGGCATAAAGACTAAAATATTGGGATGGGAGAAAAAGGTAGAAAGGGGAAAAAAAGGAGAAGGAAATTATGTTTTGTGTGAATTTGGACAGATGTTCCTGCTGCTGTCAATCCTCTGAGTAGCTCAGACTCAGAGCACCGCCAGCATCTGCGCTTAGATGTGGTCTGAGAGGGAGGAGGCACAGGCCGTGATTTTATGCCAAAATGGATACCAAAACAAAATGGACGCCAAAATTGCACTGCGCCAGCAAGGTTTTTTAACCAACACACCCAGCTGCACCACACCCATCCAAAATGTGGATTTTAGCAAACAGGCACAAGAGGAAAGAATTATCCTTGCACCTAACCAGTACACCTGCGACAGCACCAGCACGCAAATAGAGTCCTAAATGTATACTTTAGTTTATTTCGACAATCAATAAGAAATGCACAGCCAACAGTCATGCAGACATTATAAAATCATCAAGTTTCAAAAACGTATATTTCCATTGTGGACCTTGTTTATAAGACAAGATGTATAGGGAGACATGTTCTGCTAAAAGACCAGTAACAGTGATATGTTCTGCTAGAAGACCAGTAACAGTGACATGTTCTGCTAGAAGACCAGTAACAGTGACATGTTCTGCTAAAAGACCAGTAACAGTGATATGTTCTGCTAGAAGACCAGTAACAGTGATATGTTCTGCTAGAAGACCAGTAACAGTGACATGTTCTGCTAGAAGACCAGTAACAGTGACATGTTCTGCTAAAAGACCAGTAACAGTGATATGTTCTGCTAGAAGACCAGTAACAGTGACATGTTCTGCTAAAAGACCAGTAACAGTGACATGTTCTGCTAGAAGACCAGTAACAGTGACATGTTCTGCTAAAAGACCAGTAACAGTGATATGTTCTGCTAGAAGACCAGTAACAGTGACATGTTCTGCTAGAAGACCAGTAACAGTGACATGTTCTGCTAGAAGACCAGTAACAGTGACATGTTCTGCTAGAAGACCAGTAACAGTGACATGTTCTGCTAGAAGACCAGTAACAGAGACATGTTCTGCTAGAAGACCAGTAACAGTGATATGTTCTGCTAGAAGACCAGTAACAGTGACATGTTCTGCTAGAAGACCAGTAACAGTGATATGTTCTGCTAGAAGACCAGTAACAGTGATATGTTCTGCTAGAAGACCAGTAACAGTGACATGTTCTGCTAGAAGACCAACAACAATGATATGTTCTGCTAGAAGACCAGTAACAGTGACATGTTCTGCTAAAAGACCAGTAACAGTGATATGTTCTGCTAGAAGACCAGTAACAGTGATATGTTCTGCTAGAAGACCAGTAACAGTGACATGTTCTGCTAGAAGACCAACAACAATGACATGTTCTGCTAGAAGACCAGTAACAGTGACATGTAGGGATGCCCCGATCGATCGGCCACCGATCGTTATCGGCCGATAATCAGTATAAATATGCGATCGGTGATCGGTGATAATGCTTTATTTTCGCCGATCGTCAAAACCGATCTCACTCGCTGTCGCTGAGTTCTGTCTCAGACACCGGGTGGTGCGGCATCTGCTCCTCCCTCCAGCCCCTCCCGCACGCATGTAAACACGGGTCTAGTCTAGTGGGACGGGACACGGGAGGACGGCGTCTCCCTGAGCTAACGTTAGCTTAGCTACCGTTACAAAATGACCCAGTCAACTATTCACTTTTAGTTTAATACATGATGAGGCATTGTCTAACCGAACGGTATCTAGCCGGCCAGCTACCGATAGCTCCTGACATCAACAAACGCTCCAGCAAGTCTAGTAGAGACGTGTATGATACCTCAGCTAGCTCACGTTAGCGCAAGTTAGTTCACTGTTCAAAACGAAATGTCCCATTGAACTAAATAATTCACTGAGGCGTTGTATTAACGTTATATATCCGGCTAGCAGTAGCTACAGATAGCTCCTGATATCAATGTCTTATAACACTGATTTGATGCGTATTCGAGCTGAGGGCATGTTGAATGTGATATGACCACAGTAATGTTATACCAATAGGGTCCAGCTGCAGCACAGGAGAATCCTGGCCGTAGCTCGAGGCTACTCAAGTATAGGTCCAGCTGCAGCTCCGGAGAATCCTGGCCGTAGCTGGAGGCTACTAGAGTACACACAGACAGTGGAGCTTGTTGCGTGGTGGCGATGTCTCCCAGATAATACAAGTACAAGTCTAATTATATAATATATATATTTTATATAAAAAAAAAATTATATAAAATAGATTTAATTTTTTTTTAATCAAAAACGATCGGTATCGGATCGGTATCGGCCGATATGGCTCACGGCGATCGGTGATCGGTATCGGTGGCAAAAAACGTGATCGGGGCATCCCTAGTGACATGTTCTGCTAAAAGACCAGTAACAGTGACATGTTCTGCTAGAAGACCAGTAACAGTGACATGTTCTGCTAGAAGACCAACAACAGTGACATGTTCTGCTAGAAGACCAGTAACAGTGACATGTTCTGCTAGAAGACCAGTAACAGTGACATGTTCTGCTAGAAGACCAACAACAGTGACATGTTCTGCTAGAAGACCAGTAACAGTGACATGTTCTGCTAGAAGACCAGTAACAGAGACATGTTCTGCTAGAAGACCAGTAACAGAGACATGTTCTGCTAGAAGACCAATAACAGAGACATGTTCTGCTAGAAGACCAGTAACAGAGACATGTTCTGCTAGAAGACCAGTAACAGTGATATGTTCTGCTAGAAGACCAGTAACAGTGATATGTTCTGCTAGAAGACCAGTAACAGTGACATGTTCTGCTAGAAGACCAGTAACAGTGACATGTTCTGCTAGAAGACCAGTAACAGTGACATGTTCTGCTAGAAGACCAGTAACAGTGATATGTTCTGCTAGAAGACCAACAACAGTGACATGTTCTGCTAGAAGACCAGTAACAGAGACATGTTCTGCTAGAAGACCAGTAACAGTGATATGTTCTGCTAGAAGACCAGTAACAGTGACATGTTCTGCTAGAAGACCAGTAACAGTGACATGTTCTGCTAGAAGACCAGTAACAGTGACATGTTCTGCTAGAAGACCAGTAACAGTGACATGTTCTGCTAGAAGACCAGTAACAGTGGACGTTCTGCAGGATGCCGGGAGAGCAGAAGGAGAGTCAATGTTTTGGATAATTATTTGAGATAATTCTGTAAAACTGTAGGTTCTATTTGTGAAACATGTTGGTTTACATTGCCAATGAAGTCAATGTGGGTCTTGGACATTGTCTCCTACCAGCCTGATCTTGCTTAACGTATGTAAATAAAGTATGTATCAACCACGTCCAAAAAAGTGTGATCAGGAGTCAAACTAACAATGCTTGTGGTAGGGGGCAAATGCACTCCCCACTCGACCAAGCCACCCACCCTGATACAAACAATCAATCAATCAGATTTATTTATAGAGCACATTTAACATAACACATGTCAACCAAAGTGCTGTACAGAGGGTACAGTAGATACACATAGATACATCTAGACAACATATAGACAACAATCACATCTCAGTTTTACGGGAGGGCACACAGGCAAACACACAGGAAAACAGGGCATGAGTCAGTGAACATCAGGAAAAGCTAATAGGTACAGTAGAAGTCGGTTTTGAGTCTAGATTTGAAGGCATCTGTCGAGGGGGCAAGCCTAATGGAGGTGGGGATGCTGTTCCACAGTTCAGGGGCTGCGCCAGCAAAGGCACGGCCCCCCCTGAGCTCAAGGTTAGACCTCCGGACTGTGAGGAGCAAACACAGCAATACTATGATAATGGTTAGTTTTAACGTTAAGATAGCCTCACCCCAACCCTAACACTGTTACCTTAAACTAACCATAACCTTAACCTTAACTTTCTATCATCATAGTATTTCTGTGTTTATATCAGGGTGGGTGGTTTGGTCTAGTGGTGAGTGCATTTGCCCCCCACCACAAGCATTGTTAATTAAACTCCTGAGACCGTGTTGCTCATACACTATAAACGAGATGTGTCATCCATAAAAGATACTCAACAGAACCGTGCAGATTCAACCATTCAGTGGCATGCGTGTTCTATGTAATTGTAAGTGTCTATATGGTTCTCGTCCCAAACAGTGGGCTGTCTCACGAGTGGACCTTTAATTGAAAGACATAAGGGTGGGTTGGAAAGACAAAGTGTATGGTCTCCTGATGGCCTCTCTGCCAGGCCACAGGTCAACCAACAGGAGCCTCTCCACAAACAGCTGGACAAACCTTTGCATACACATGAGGAGATTATAGTGGGTAATCCAGCTTTACCCAACATGCAGCAGGCTTATAACAGGAGAGGCCAGACATGGCTACTTTGTGGTGCAAACACAGAGAGAGAGAGAGAGAGAGAGAGAGAGAGAGAGAGAGAGAGAGAGAGAGAGAGAGAGAGAGAGAGAGAGAGAGAGAGAGAGAGAGAGAGAGAGAGATAGAGAGAGAGAGAGAGAGAGAGAGAGAGAGATAGAGAGAGAGAGAGGGAG
>NC_140182.1:73044767-73094767 GCF_963971535.1 Notolepis coatsorum
ATCACTGAGTGATCTAATATGCATATTCTTCAGAGCGAGAGGGATTGTGTTTCTCACATTGACGCTGACTGTCGTTGGACTGTCGTTGATAATATAATCTGAAGAGCATTATTATTATTATTATCATTCTCGAGCATACACGTTGCGCGTCTACTGTGCACATTCATCTGGGGACTAGAAAGGTGCGCTCAGTAGAGCACATATGTCCACCATGGCGGCAGCCACATATCTCTATCTCTCTCTCTCTCTCTCTCTCTCTCTCTCTCTCTCTCTCTCTCTCTCTCTCTCTCTCTCTCTCTCTCTCTCTCTCTCTGATTGATTGATTTATTGATTGATTGAAAACTTTATTAACAGATTGCAGAATGGGTACAATACAGTACAGCTCAATACACACAATTGTTAAGGGGATGCAGACCAGAGAAAGACTTTCGTCTTGTTTACATCAGGTCCCCCATTTTCAATTCATCAGGACATATATGACATACATGACATACAGATAGACAGTACTGCTACATCTATACATTTATAGATTTGCAAATACAGTACTGTTTGTGATACAAAAAGAGTCCAGAAAAGGGAGTATATACATTTGACGTAGAAAATGTACATTGGAGGAGGTGGGGGGGGGGGGGGGGGGGGTTGGGTAGGAGGGGTTTGGGGGGGAAACACTGTACAACTGTACAAGCAAAGCTGTACATTGGAATATTGACAACCATACTAGGTAATTTACTGTACATTGGAGGGGGTACTTTTATATAAAATGGTTACTGTAGCCACTACAGCAGGGCTATTCAACTAAATTGTTCAGGGGGCCACATTGTCAGAAACCCAAGGGGCCAGGGGCCGGACTGCCACGGCGCCTCCCCGTGCTATGACTATATGTACACTTGACACAACACGCAACCACATTTTCACAACTTTTATTTAACTACATTGCAAAAGTAGTATACTTTTCAAAAAAAGTGCTTCATTTATGTGCCACATCTGCAACATCTCCTGCAGAAAGTGCTTCATTTATGACTGTGCAACAACTGCAACATCTCCTCTTCAACATTTCATATAAAAATAAAATAAAAAACAAACAAGTGCATGATGTGCATCTGAACATTCTAACATCAACACTTGAACAAAAAAACACATTTATAGTGCAGCTGAGCTTATGAAAAAGTGCTTCATGTCTGTGCAACAACAGCAAATCACAGCATCTTATTAGCACTTATTGTCCACTCTTAACTCTCAAACATCAGGGGGGTGGGGGCAGACAGGCCTAGCCTACATACACACATCTAATGAGAGCGAGTGCACTTCTTTGACTGGGCAATGGCAGAGAAAGAGGGTTCATAGGAAGTGAGGGCTACCCGCAAACAGTGATGCAAATGCTCATTTGTCAAGGAGGCACGTTGCTTGTTTTAATGGCATTCATGTGAGAGAAACTGGATTCACAGGTGTATGTTGAGCCAAACATTGTTAGCACATATATTGCCAGCGTTTTTATTTTGGGGAATGTCTTGACATGAATACACTTTATCCAAAATGTTGTGGTGGATTCATTCTCAAGTGCCTGCTTCAGAGCAGATGATGCTTGCATGTCAATTATTTCAAGTTGCAGGAGACCTTCATCAATGTGAAGTGATGCAAGGAACTCTTGTCCTTTTGTGGAAATAGCAGCTACATTGGCAAATGGGTTGCTCACAAAATGCATCAATTCTCTGGACATGTCAAATTCATCAAATCGACTTGCAAAGTTTTCCCTCAATTTATCAATGAAAGCTGTCATTAATTGAGTGACTTTTGGCTCAATTGTGCGTGTTAACGTTGACATAAAAAAAAAGTAAAAAAAAAAAAAAAAAAAATATATTATTATCATGTAATCTTTGGCGGGCCGGTCAGAATCATCCCGCGGGCCGGATCTGGCCCGCGGGCCGCCAGTTGAATAGCCCTGCACTACAGTAACATCATTAAGTCTGCTATAAGCTATTCTCCCTCTCATGTGTGCAGATCTTTATGCAGTTTTAAAGCACATTGGCTTTGTTCTGAATGCACTTTGTAGTTATCCTACAGAGAAAAGAAAATGCACTTGACTTGGAATTAATGTACTGTATGCAGGGGTGTAGCTCCAGATTCTGGGCCCCATGAAAAAATTTATTTGTAGGCCCCCAGTGAATGCGAGCGCGCGTAAGCGCGCAAGCAGATTTTTTTTTGCCATTTTTGTATTGATGAAAACGCATAATATGGTTTTTACCTATACATTCGGATCAGCAGTTCAGCACCTGCACTGTTGGTGGGTGAGCCTAGTAAATGATGTCGCATTGCGTTCATCTTCAATGAATGGACCAATGCAATAGTCTACCAAAGCCCCCCCTCTCTCTCTATATATCTCACACACACACACACACACACACACACACACACACACACACACACACACACACACACACACACACACACACACACACACACACACACACACACACACACACACACACACACACACACACACACACACACACACACACACACACACACACTTCAGAAACAAACATAGTATCAATGAGAGCATCAATAATACACCTGAGTGATGTCTAGTAAAAAAGAAAAAAAAAAAAAATGTTGGGGGCCCCCCCCAGTGCTGGGCCCTTAGAATCATCCTAAGCTTTCACCCCCCCCCCCCCCCAGCTACGCCCCTGACTGTATGCATTCAGAAGTGCTGAATAAATGTTTTATGGACGCATAATAGTGATTATTTATTATTTAAGTTAAGTTTAGCCATAATCATATATTTTTCCATAATCAGGTAGCTGAACAACATTGGTAAAAAAAAATCTATTCTATGAATCATTTTCGGCCTTTCGGCATTCGGTTTTCGGCCAATTGTTTCCTATTTTCGGTATCGGTTTCGGCCAAGAATTTCCCATTCGGTGCATCCCTAACTAAAACTAATGTAAAGGTACCGAAATGTGGTACCGATTGATGTGAATCAGTACTTTGTATCCAACCCTAGTGAGAAGAGGATTGTTTTTTCATCATAATGAACATGAAGGTGACACAAAGCCAGCAGAGGCGTCTGTCGGTGGGCTATTAGCGAGAGAAGGTTTCCACCCCACCCCATAATTAGCACAATGTTGTGTTCTTTACGAGTCAACACCAAACATCATTTGTTATGTATTACTTGAGTGAGAATAACAGTATTAGGCTGCTGAAAATAAAGGAGGCACACGGGGTTGAGGCGATGTGAAGCGCTCGGCTCAACCAGTATGGTCTGCCGGCCTGCCGGGCTGTAGCTGGATACTATTGTTTCAACCAGAGCTCTCAACCAATGCAATAGAACAATTTTGATTGACATGCGATTCTGCCAATTACGTCACACCGCTTGCACCCGCCTCTGCTGTTACCACCAATCGGTAAGCGTTTATTCGTTTTTTACTTCCGGCAATGCCACCATTGATCTGCTTGCGAGAAGCACAACAGACTTACCGTAGCTAATACGTTAGCTCCCCGCCGAGGAAGTAAAAGTCGTAACAAGGTTTCCGTAGGTGAACCTGCAGAAGGATCATTAATGAATACCAGCCTTTTTCGGCCACGGAGCGCAAGCTTCATGGCGGGAGGTGGTTGCGTTGGAAACAACTCTGGCCGAGGGCGGACGGGCGGCAGGCGTGTTGGGAGCCCGGCGGCGTGAACACTTAAGGTAAACGCAGCCCGGCGGGACCCCTCCGGGGGCCCCCCCGCCGGTGTCTCTCTGTCTCTCTGCCGTCCCCCGTTCCGAGGTAGACGGTGGACGGGTCTGTTGAGGAGCCGAGGCGTGCGCCTCTCTCCCCTTCCCGTCGACCAAGAGTGAATACCTGTTATTGAACGTGTAACACTAACTATATAACGTTAATGCCACAAAACGAATGCCTTTGTTTATCTAGCCCCTTACGTGACTGCGGTGTGCAAGGGCTATTGTTTATCATAAGTAGTAACTTTGATGCAGTAGCTTGTTTATTTTCTTCTGAGTGCTTTGTTTAATTACATGTTTGCATGAACAGCCACCACTGTAAACAACATGTTTTTCACCAATAGGCTATGCAATGCTGCCCTCCGTAGGATCTATAATAATACAATACAAAAAAAGTTATTATTATTAAAAAAATAAAAAATTCAACTATTAAAAAAAAAATTAAATTTTTTTTAACGAACGTTCGAACCCTAAAAACAGGGTTCAGGGACAGCCTTAGTGTGTGTGTGTGTGTGTGTGTGTGTGTGTGTGTGTGTGTGTGTGTGTGTGTGTGTGTGTGTGTGTGTGTGTGTGTGTGTGTGTGTGTGTGTGTGTGTGTGTGTGTGTGTGTGTGTGTGTCAAGTCAAGTCAAGTCAAGTCAAGTCAAGTCAAGAGTTTTAATTGTCACGGCATACAGGTATACAATGAAATGCGGCTGGTCTTGCCCGCGACGATGTGCAATACAGTGGTACAACATATAATAGAATCCAATAAAAATACAGTGGTACAACATATAATAGAATCCAATAAAAACAACAGTGCAATAAACAGGTAACATGGTGTGCCATCTCGGTATCTGTACATAGTATTTACAGAGCATATAGGACATGCTAGGTAGCTTTAGTAGTGCAATACACTGTTCCTGTTGTTTTACTAATTTAAAGTGGCCTTTCCTCTGGCCATAAGTGTGCGTGTGTGCGGCATGAGTGTTAAAGTGGCTGCTAGTGTGTGAGCGTGCTCAGCGTGCGTGTGTGTGCTTGTGTGTGCTTGTGTGTGGATAGTTCAGTTTCTGTGTCTCTCAATGTTCATTGTTCAAGGCTCTGATGGCCTGGGGGAAGAAGCTTAGCCTAAGCCTCTCCGTCCTAGTAGCTGGGGTTCGCAGGCGTCTGCCTGACCTCAGCAGCTGGAACAGGCTGTTATTGGGGTGGTGGGGGTCTTTCATTATCCTGCAGGCTCTGGATTTGCACCTCTTGTTGTATAGAGCCTGCAGGGGAGGTAGCGCAATACCCGTGGTACGCTCGGCTGAGCGCACCACTCTCTGTAGGGCCTTCTTGTCCTGTGCCGTGCTGTTCCCATACCAGGCAGTAATGTTTCCGGTCAAGATGCTCTCTACAGCTCCTGAGTAGAAGGACTGGAGTATCTTCCCCGATACTCTGAACTTCCTTAACTGTCTCAGGTGGTAGAGGCGCTGCTTCGCTTTCTTTACTACTGTGTCTATGTGTGTTGACCATGTCAGATCCTCTGAGATGTGGACCCCCAGGTACTTGAAGCTGCTCACCCTGTCCACGGTAGCCCCGTTAATCATCAGTGGTGTGTGTGTCTCCTGCTGTCCTCTCCTATAATCCACGATCAGCTCCTTGGTTTTACCAATGTTCAGGAGCAGGCTGTTGTCCTGGCACCAACGTTCCAGTACCTCAACCTCCTCCCGGTAGGCCTTCTCGTCGTTGTCCGAGATCAGCCCCACCACCACCGTGTCGTCTGCGAACTTCACTATGGAGTTGGAGCTGAACTTGGCCACACAATCGTGTGTGTAGAGTGAGTACAGCAGGGGGCTTAGAACACAGCCCTGGGGGGACCCGATGCTCAGGGTGATGGTGTTGGAGGTCTGACCCCCCACCCTGACCGCCTGGGGTCTTTCACTCAGAAAGTCCAGTACCCAGGCGCTCAGGGCGGAGCTCAGACCTAGCTCGATCAGCTTGTCCACCAGTCTGGTGGGGACTATGGTGTTGAACGCTGAGCTGTAGTCAATGAACAGTCTCACATAGCCCCCCTTCTGACGGTCAAGGTGGGAGAGAGTGCTGTGCAGTACCTGGGAGACCGCGTCGTCAGTGGACCTGTTTGTCCTGTATGCAAATTGCATAGGGTCCATATCACTGGGGAGGGAGGCACAAATGTGGTCCTTGACCAGCCTCTCGAAACATTTCATGACCACAGAGGTGAGTGCCACCGGTCTGTAGTCATTTGGACATGTTGGGGAGGGTTTCTTCGGTACAGGGATGATGGCAGACATCTTGAAGCAGGCAGGGACTACTGACTCCGCCAGGGATTGATTAAATATGGCGGTGAACACCGGGGCAAGCTGGTTTGCACAGGACTTAAGTATGCGTCCTGTTATACCATCTGGGCCAGCAGCCTTCCTGGTGTTCACCTGCATAAATGCTCTTCTCACACTGTGTTCCGACAACGAGAGAGCGCCCCCGCCCCCCCGCGGTTGCCCCCCCCCTCCACAACAGCCGGTGCGCCAGTGACGTCACTAGCCAGAGGGCTAGCGGCGACACTGTCTACACCGAACCGAGCGTAGAAGGAGTTGAGTTTGTCCGTGAGAGAGGCGTCGTCGCTCCCCATTGAGGGGGCGCTGACTTTGTAGTCAGTTATTGTCTTCAGTCCCCTCCACAAGCATCTTGTGTCGTTTTGTGCCATTTGTGTCTCCAGTTTCTCAGCATATGTCCTCTTAGCAAGTTTAACAGCCTTGCGCAGAGTGTAGACTGAAGCCTTGTACTCTTCCATATTTCCTGACTCTCTGCCCAGGTTATAAGCCGTGGTGCGTGAGTTCAGGGCTGCTCTTATAGTGCTGTCCACCCAATGTTTCTGGTTTGGGAAAACCCGCGCCTTCTTTGTGAGGACAATACCGTCTGCTACTGTTGTTATGTAACTCACAACGGTATCAGCGTACTCGCTGACGTCACTGGCGCCTCCTTTAAACATGTCCCAGTCTGTGTCCTCGAACGCATCACGGAGCGTGGCCTCTGATTCGTCAGACCACTTTTTTGTCTCACGTGACACGACGACGTCACGCGATCTTTGTTTGTATGCAGGGATTAAAAAAATGGAGTAGTGATCGCTCGCGCTTGCAGCACCCATCAGTGGCGGAGCCGCTACAGCCTTGTAGCCGGCTCTGAACGGGGTGGAACAGTGGTCGAGTGGTCGAGTGTGTTTCCACTCCGAGAAATCTCGTGAGTGGCATTCTACGTCACTATTAAAAACCAGAGAAATCTCGTGAGTGGCACTCAAAGTGTTAAGGAATCAAATAGAGTCTGCCATGGCTACATGCTAACGTTATTGCGCAACTGTAGGAAAAACCTGGCAGCGATAAGGGAATCGAAAGTCACGGGAGCCACACGGTTCCAGGCATCGGCCATCCCTCGATTCCCATCCCTAGGTGGGGGCATTTCAAAGCGGCCCCTTCTTTCAAGTCAGAAGGAATATCCATTGCTTGACAGTGTGCCAGATAAGTTGTAGGCATAAAAGTGTAATTGTAAAATGTGTCACAACATTTTTTGTATTGTACTATATCACTATTGCACTTTACTGTTATACAGTATTTGCACTCTGGTTGGATGCCAAACTTGTTTTTGTTGTACTGTACTTGTGCTTTATAATACATTTTAATCTAATCGAATCAAATCTAATCTGATGTTTAAACCAGTGTTAATTTAGTCAACGGAAATGATGACTAAATATGGTCGCCAACAAAGCTTTTTCCCCTGACGACAACGAGACGAAACGTCACATTAACCCATTAATGTAGATCATGTGACACTATCGTGACTAAATAATGAATGCAATGTCGCTGACTACAAACTACGACACAAAATGTAGTTTACTAAATAAGATTTTGCCGAAATCTCTCTTCATTTTAAGACGAGACAAAATAATTATAACTTTTAGAATAATTCATGTTATTATTAGTGTAGCATTTCCGTTTCCTGTGTGCAGCGCAAGCGCTTTGATTAATTTCCTCACTCACGTTATTTGTTCATTCTAGACACGGCATGGGTTTAATGGAACAATGGCGCGGCAACAGGGTCTCGCTGGTCTTGTATGCAGGGGGCTTGGACTTGGCAGAATGTATTGTTGAAAGTGAAAGACGAGGAGCAGAAGAAGGGGAGCCCGCTCAGCCCGTGGAGAAATGTGTGAAACCTGTGACAAGAACCGTTCCACTTCTTACTGTCCAACGGCGAATGCTGTCTAACTATACTTTGAAATTAGCATTAGCAACTAGCTAGCTGTCAAATCATCTCTAATTCATTCTCGCATTCCCTTTACTTCTCACGCTGGACTCTAATGCAGGAAACAATCCCACCGCTGCCACCAATGTAACCGAGGAATAGTCCGCCTATACTTTCAAACTAGTCAAATAAAATCACGGGATATTTGATATCTGATCATCAACATAACGGTTTTATTCACCTTCTTCCTCTTTCTACTCCACTCCACAACACAACAACGGACCTGTCACAGGCGTTTATGTTTATGTTTTATGTTTATGTTTATTTAGGATCCCCATTAGCTTTTGCACTTGTAAAAAAAAAAAAAGCTATTCTTCCTGGGGTCCGGCACTTACAACAATATTCAATACATTACATCATTATCAACATCAATTACATCATCAATTACATAATTATCAACATCATTAACAATATCATCCTCAGTTAGAATGATATTGTACAATATATTTATTAGTAAAAAGTATTAAATTCCAACACAGGGTTCAGTGCATGCTCGTTAGTAGATGGTATTTAAATTTGTTCTTGAAAGTGGTTTTGGATTCTATTTCAGCGAAGTAGCTTGGCAATGAGTTCCATTCCATGATAGCTCTGTAAGTCACAGACGATTTTAGTAGATTTGTTCTGGGTTTAGGTGCCAGTAGATGGCCTGATGTGGCTTGTCTGGTCATATGGTCATGTTCTTCTCTTATGTAAACTATATGATCATAAAAATATAAAAACAGGCGTGCGCCCTGCAACTCCACCTAATAACGTCAGCATCAATAATAACATAGAACACATTAAATAGTCTTACATAAGTCTAACCAGCTAGCACTAACATTAGCTTGTTTTTGTTTAGAAAAAGCTCACGCCAATTTATGAGGCTGTAACTGATTGGCGAGACTAAACAAAAAAGACAAAATTGAGACTAAACGAAAAAGACTACGACTAAAATTTTCAGACCTGTAGTTGACTAAAACTTGACTAAATGAAAAATAGATAAAGGTGACTAAATATGATGAAAACTAAAAAGAGCATTTTACACATGACTAAGACAAAACTAAAATAAAAAATAGCTGACAAAATTAACACTGGTTTAAACTGTGTGCCATCAGTATTTAAAAAAGTCCCATAATTATAATGATTTTTTTATTGTTTCACAATATAAGGGTGCATATGTGTTTCTCTCCAGATAGTCAGAATTTATACTTAATTATTAATATGAAAACATGGACCTATTCTATGTTTGCATTATTTAAATTAGCCAGCCTATGGGAACACTTAAAAGTATGGTGATGCATGTATCTCTCCAGCCTCGGAAAAAAGGGCAAAGTAGATCTCCTGCCCAAAGAGGTTAAATAATAGATATGTTCCTCCACTTTGATACATTCCATACTTCAACTCCCAATAATATGGACAACCACAGCTTCTGAGGCTGTAGGAAACTATATATATATATGTTTATCGTTTATATATGGGAATATGTATAATGTGAATATAAATGTAATGGTGCGGTGACTCACTTATCACGCACAATGGTGCAGGCATTCACTGGACTTTAGGAGCGGAGTGAGGGCTCCTTTAACTCAATGGCCGCCAACAACAATTTAATACGTGTTAGTCCGCCAATCGTTGAACGCCAACCACGTATATATACGTTATTGGATCGTTATTTCTTTTATTCGCTATTTCCATTCATAAATCATCCAGGCATGCTGTGGTACTATGTGACAATGGGCCTCATGCATGAAGCGATATAAGAACAGATTTCGTTCTTAACTAGCATTTCCTCTTACTTTGTTCTTACCTGGGATTCAGCAGTTTTCTTATTGTTGCTTTTTTCTCAGGAAAGAACAAATTATAAGAGTGGTCGAGAGCACTCTTACCGAGATAAGAAATTCTGCTCCAGGTAAGACCTAACTTTGCTGTTACTCCCGGAGGCGCAGAGAAGTGGGGCAGACTGGTGTCAATTCTGATCAGTGTTTTTTCAATAATGTAATATTCTCTGCGATGCAACGAAACGCACGTCTGGCATACCTCTGGCAACATCGCAAATCAAAGGCAATCAATTCCGCCCTGATATATTTGATTCCCTGTTTATGTAATATAATTTGTGGAACCAAATAAAGTATTCAAATGTGTGTGCGTGTGTGTGTGTGTCGTGTGTGTGTGTGCGTGCGCTCGGACGTGCGCTAAGGCTGCCTCGCTAAGCCGTTTATTTATTTATTTATTTATTTATTTATTTATTTATTTATTTATTTATTTATTTATTTATTTATTTATTTATTTATTTATTTATTTATTTATTTATTTATTTATTTATTTATTTATTTATTTATTTATTTATTTATTTATTTATTTATTTATTTATTTATTTATTTATTTATTTATTTATTTATTTATTTATTTATTTATTTATTTATTTATTTATTTATTTATTTATTTATTTATTTATTTATTTATTTATTTATTTATTTATTTATTTATTTATTTGTATTTATTTCTGGAGCATTAAATGCATTTATCCTCTCTGGTTGGATGGTGTATTGTACTTGTGCTGTATAATAACAATACATTTTAATCTAATCTCATTTTGAGATCAGTCGCAACTCGCAAACCGCTTCCTGTTGAATGGATCAGCATGCAATACCATAAACTCTCAAGCTGTTTTGCATACACCTCACCTGCCTTATAAGGAGCATGCGGGCATGACTCTATGCAAATGAAGTGAGCGCGAACGCGCATTTGAGTTTAATAATGAGTGGGATGCATGATGCAACCGACCTGGGCCCCGTTCCCCGTACCTGGATAACTGAGTTAGCCGGATAACTTTCGGTCAAGTCTGACTTAAGCCGGACCTTCCCATTCCCCGAAGCTGGATTGTCTAAATCACCATGACAACAGATCAAAAAGTTTGAGCCTGGTCGAGAGCAGGCTTAAGTTCAGTTAGCCGGATGAACCATGGCCACGCCCCCGCAAAGAAGTGACAGCTCGTTTCCTGAAATTATTCTCACAGTCTAGGATCTGCATTATACCATTCTGAATTACGTTTCTGTGCTTCGCTTTCCTAGAGGGGGCTTTTGAAATGTATAATAATAGAACTAAATGCTGATAATAAATCATATTGAGCCTATAGATTTACTTTGTCCTAAATAAAATAATGCACGTCATATACGGCGCTCGGAGTCGCGATACACGCTGCATGTGGTTATTTTAATAGCGCCTCATTGCAAATGTGAATCCCGCGGGGATATTTTTAATGAATGAAACCTATCGGCCGTTTGGCTCTGATTAGTTTCATATATTAATCTCCGCTGTAGATTTGCTTAACGGAGCGCCGGATTGTGTTTCATTCAAGCATAAAATTTAAGTGTCTATGCAGGGATTGTGGTTTTTGTGTGATATTGTAACTGGGATTAAAATGTCTGATGAGATGCGCTGTTTGACGGATTTGAGAAATTGAATGAGCCGTTGACGTCACATTAATGCATTTGAGAATAAAGAGATAAAACTTCATTTTTTGGTAAGAAAAATATTCTAAACACGGGTCTCTCGTCCATTAATGCATAAACAATGAGTATATCCCATCTGGCACAGTGGCGCAGCGGCTAGTGCTGAATCTTGGCAACAGGGCGACCGGTGTTCGTAACCCTGCTTTTCCAATATAATTTTTTTGGAATATAATATTAATGATTATACGCAAAAGTAGCCTAGTTTTAAGTTAAAATATTATAAATCTACATGCATTGAGGATGTCATTCTTTATATAGCTCTCAACGTGCACCAAATTGAATTATTCCTACATTGCAAAAAGAAGGAAAAGACTAGGAGAAGTGGGATTCGAACCCGGGCCGCCTGTGTGAAAGTCAAAAGCAGACACCGTTACCCCACAGTGTAGATAAGTAAAAGATCCACCATACATCAATCAATGGGTAAGAGAGCCGTGTCCTTATTCCGTATAACAGTTTAACTAATTATTTTCGCTAGCAAGATCTCATTTGATTATCCATTCCATAAACCTACTGCCAGCAGGCAAGTTTAAAGAAATATAATCTGATTGATTGGGGTAATGAGGGACTTAAAATTAGTCTATAGATAACGCATTTAACTTGTCGGCGAGGCGATTGAGCCGTAATGCAATCTGTTAATAAAGTTTTAAATCAATTAATCAATCAATGCTGTTAGGAAATCAGGATCTCTGCTATCGATACGTGATGGCTTTTCAACTGAAGCGGCCGCGCGCACTTATCCTGGGTCTCAAGTCTGGTTCAAGTTAACGAGACTGAATCCACCTTCGAGGAACATGAAAATCCCGGCTTCAAACATCGGGTTAACTGAAGCTGGATAATGGGACTCTTGATCGACTTAGTTGAACCAGGTACGGGGAATAGGGCCCTGGGTAAGAACAGATTTGGACGTTAAGAGCGGCTTGATGAATGTGGCGGTGGCTTTTCTTATTGTTCTCTTAACCCATCTCCCGCCAATGACGTGTTACCACGTCATTCCTCGCCATGCGTAATCTGCCAATGACGTTTTACAGCGTCTTTGAGATCAATATTTCAAATTTCTGTCACGGTATTCACATTTCACCCACGGAGTCTTGACTGGTACTGTAGATCTCCGCTCAACTCTCCAACGCTTCAATACCGCCACCTGGTGGCCGATCGGCGAGTTGCCAAAACCAGAAGTGGCCGGAAATGCTTGGTCCGCACCCTATTCCGTCCGGCCACTCGCTATCGCTCGCGGGACTCTATCCAGACACCGTGCATATTGATCCGTTGCCATAACTCAATAAACAACATGATTGGATGTATATTAGTATTATACAAACCGGAACTGGATCACCTAGATAAACATCCCATAATAGCGATCTTTTTGCTCCAGTATCATCCCCCATCGCTACGAGGAAGCTGCCGTGAGTTTCAGCGTTTTTGATTATTATTATACAAACTGCTCTGATCTATATATCACCCATACTACATGAATCATTTAACGTCGGTCATTGCATTATAAACGACCCCCCCCCCCCCCCCTCCGGCAGGCCCGGGCTGGCCATCGGGAGCACCAGGAGTTTTCCCGGTGGCCTGGCCTGCACAGATTAAAAAATTTGAATTATAAAAAAATATATATATATATATATTATTATTATTATTTTTTTTTTTGCCAGGCCATTGTTTCTAGTTGTGGCGGCGGCGCGGCGCGATAGTTAGATAACCTAGGTGGGTGGGGAACAACCAGGATTTCACTGTCTGCGACAGAGTTGGAGAACTATCTGACTCTCTCTCCCTCACGCGGTTCACACACACACACAATGGAGCCGTGCTGCTGCTTGTGATTGGTGGAGGCGGGACCAGGCGATACAACTGATTGACAGCGGAGGCGGCGAATGGAATGGCAGACGGCACTCAGATGCAGAATAACAGCCAGGCAATGAGCCAGGTAGTGAGGGACTCGGGAGAGATACAGTAGAGCGAAAGTCAATTAACGTTGATGTCAAGATGGACAGTGGAAGAAAGAGAAAGGGTGGAGGAGAGAGGGATACAACAAAGAGAAAGAAAGGCCCTTACAGGAGAGAGTGGTTAACTGTATTATAATAGTAAATAGAAAAATATGTTGTGCTCTTGCTTTTTTCTTTTTGAAGGTGGAGAGAGTAGCATTGCTAGTGCCACAGTTTTATTTGAGGTCCATAACAGTACATTGTACTAAGCAATTGTTGGGTCATTAGTTTGTGATTCACATGCACTAAAATTCACCAGAATGCAGGAAATTAAGTCTTTGTAACAAAAAAATCCTGGTGGGGGACCCCCAGACCCCCTGCTTAAAAAGTGGCCTGATTGGGGCTATATTTCGCGCTATATCTCCCGGTATGAATTATTTCCCCAGTCCGGCCCTGCCCTCCGGTCACCAGCAGATGACCAGTCATGACGTTTAGGATCATGTACATGTGACATTTTTAATATAACGTTGATCGGTATCAAACTGCATTTGATCATCTAATATATGCATTTATGGCTATATCTCACGTTCTATGAAATACAGCAGAAAACGATAAAAAAATATTTATACTCTGGACGGTATTTTAGTATGAATGTGTGAATGAAAAAGTAAAACGTTCCTACAACGATAGATAATTGATGTTGAATGTTTCAAGTTTCTTTAATAGTTGTCATACAGAAGTACAGAATACTTTTATACAAAATGCTTCTTACTGTTACGCTCCAGATAATGTGCTAGACAAGATAAGTATGAAATAAAATAGTATAGCATGTAAAATAGAAGTAAAAAATAGAGGTCACAGTGTTCAGTATAGACATATGTACAATGTCCGATGCAGAATAGAAGTAACTGAGTTACCATACAATATACAATATACTATGCAATGTACTAATATACAATACTATATAGTGCAAAGCAGAAATGGGATGAGGTACAATTTAGGTACAATTTACAGTAAGGTGTACGAGTTGTAGTGCAAATCCTTTACCAATAAATATAAAGTGTGTTTAGGTTATCTAAAGTGTGGAGAGTGGGTGCTGCAGTGTGTTGTTTGTTTAAAGTGAGTGTGTGTGTGTGGTTGTGTGTGCTGTGTGCATTTGATGGTTGTTGCATAGTGTTTATTGTTCGTTGATCAGCCTGATGGCCTGGGGATAGAAGCTTCTTCTGAGTCTCTCTGTGCTTGCCTTGAGACTCCGGTATCGCTTGCCTGACTGCAGCAGTTCAAAGAGGCAGTTGTTCGGGTGGCTGGAGTCCTTGATGATTCTCTTAGCCTTACCCCTGCACCGCTTGTTGTAAATGTTCTGGAGGGTGGGAAGCCCCCCTCCAATTGTGCGTTCGGCTGAACGTGTCACTCTTTGTAGTCTGCTTCGGTCTTGTGCAGTGCTATTCCCAAACCAGGAGGTGATGTTGCCAGTCAGGATGCTCTCTATTGTACATGAGTAGAAGTTCTTAAGGATCTTCTGACTGACTTGGAACTTCCTTAGGCGCCTGAGGAAGTAGAGGCGTTGTCGTGCCTTCTTCACAACACTGTCAATGTGTGTGGTCCATGTCAAGTCCTCGGATATGTGGTCTCCGAGGTACTTAAAACTGTTCACTCTCTCAACCGGTGCCCCGTCGATGCTGAGAGGGCTGTAGTCCTTGACCCCCGACCTCCTAAAGTCCACAATCATCTCCTTTGTTTTGCTGACGTTCAGGGAGAGGCTGTTCTCCTGGCACCATCCCGCCAAGACCTTGACCTCTTCCAGGTAGGCCCTCTCGTCATTTGCAGAGATCAGGCCCACCACTACTGTGTCGTCAGCAAATTTGATGATTGTGTTGTTACTCCGCTGAGCCACACAGTCGTGTACAGGGAGTAGAGGAGGGGACTCAGAACACAGCCCTGGGGGGCCCCTATGTTGAGGGTGATGGATGAGGAGGTGCAGTTGCCTGCTCTCACCACCTGGGGTCTGCCCGTCAGGAAGTCCAATACCCATAGTGGGCCATAGTAATGTCAATTTAGCAATACAATTTAAAAAGTTGTAGCCCTGCAAAGAAGGTGAACATCTCCATAGACCAGGGCTATTCAACTGGCGGCCCGCGGGCCGGATAAGATTACATGATAAAAAAAAATAAAAAAAAATAAAAATCTTTTTCATGTCAACGTTCACACGCACAATTGAGCCAAAAGTCACTCAATTAATGACAGATTTCATTGATAAATTGAGGGAGAACTTTGCAAGTCGATTTGATGAATTTGATGAATTTGACATGCCCAGAGAATTGATGCATTTTATGAGCAACCCATTTGCCTATTTCCAACCTATTTCCACAAAAGGACAAGAGTTCCTTGCATCACTTCACATTGATGAAGGTCTCCTGCAACTTGAAATAATTGACATGCAAGCATCATCTGCTCTGAAGCAGGCACTTGAGAATGAATCCACCACAACATTTTGGATAAAGTGTATTCATGTCAACACATTCCCCAAAATAAAAACGCTGGCAATATCTGTGCTAACAATGTTTGGCTCAACATACACCTGTGAATCCAGTTTCTCCCACATGAATGCCATTAAAACAAGCAACGTGCCTCCTTGACAAATGAGCATTTGCATCACTGTTTGTGGGTAGCCCTCACTGCCTATGAACCCTCTTTCTCTGCCATTGCCCAGTCAAAGAAGTGCAATCTCTCTCATTAGATGTGTGTATGTAGGCTAGGCATGTCTGCCCCCCACCCCCCCTGATGTTTGAGAGTTAAGAGTGGACAATAAGTGCTAATAAGATGCTGTGATTTGCTGTTGTTGCACAGACATGAAGCACTTTTTCATAAGCTCAGCTGCACTATAAATGTGTTTTTTTGTTCAAGTGTTGATGTTAGAATGTTCAGATGCACATCATGCACTTGTTTGTTTTTTATTTTATTTTTATATTGAAATGTTGAAGAGGAGATGTTGCAGTTGTTACACAGTCATAAATGAAGCACTTTTTGCAGGAGATGTTGCAGATGTGGCACATAAATGAAGCACTTTTTTTGAAAAGTATACTACTTTTGCAATGTAGTTAAATAAAAGTTGTGAAAATGTGGTTGCGTGTTGTGTCAAGTGTACATATATTCATAGCACGGGGAGGCGCCGTGGCAGTCCGGCCCCTGGCCCCTTGGGTTTCTGACAATGTGGCCCCCTGAACAATTTTGTTGAATAGCCCTGCCATAGACAAATAGTGCTGGCAGAGAGGCTACAAGGATGGATATAAGCTCCGGCAGATAACGGGTTAACAGACAGGTAAGCAAGAATATAAGAAAAATAATAAGAGAGTATTGTTGAATGAGGCCCAATGTGTCTGAGATCGCAACGGTCCAATACCGCCACCTGTTGGTATGCGGCCGATGTCGCACTTCTTTTCTGACTGTGTGTGACTCTGTGCGTCATTGAAAGTCATTCGGGCGGAGTTTTCTTGTAATGTGGATCAAGATCTTCACCCGATCGCATTGAATCGCTTTCGGGACGCCGGATTCATTATGTTCTGGGGGGTTATGGCGTGGGCCAAATGGACATATGATCTACCAGATGGCAATCCAATAATATTATTTTTGGAATCTCATCGGCCACAGGTAAGAGCAATTTAACGTCAATATCAGCTCGGTCGTCCATTTTTTTCATAGCCATCACCCTGATCAGCGTATGCTGTTGTACTAACGAATGCCGTTATTGACAATCAATGAATCAGAAACACCCCCCCCCCCCCCCCATTTCATGCATGCATGATGGAACATAATATACTGATCATATGCATTTGAATTGTTAATTGTACCGTGTATAGCAGGGGTGGCCAACCAGTCAGAGACTAAGAGCCACAAAAATTACTGTGGTACCACAAAGAGCCACACCATATACCAGCGTTTCTCAACTTTTTTTTCAGTCACAGCACCCTTCATGTGTTTATAGGTCTCACCCTCTGGCCTCTGAAGTTGCTAATGTCTTTTTTATTTGGGCCTCACAGGGTTAAAAGTACCCTGTGAGACCCACGGTTGCAAAATTACAAAATCACTTTTAGCCATTTAAAAAAAAGAATGTTTATTTAAAAAAAATTAAGCACATGTATAGTCAATTGGTCCTGTTGTTCAGCCTCACAATGCTATTTGATAGTAAATGTGTTTATATGTCCCACCCTCTGGCCTCTGAAGTTGCTAATGTCTTTTTAATTTGGGCCTCACAGGGTTAACCTCTTAAGCCCGAGATATACAGTAAAAGTGTATATTTTCAGCATTACGTTTGTTTACCAATTATTTTAACTGTTATTAGTGAAATATAAGATTATAGAAATCTAAGGGCATTGAGTCGGAAACCGGCGCATATTGACAGGAAGAAGTGGCACAGCCAAAAGTGAGTGTAGTCTTTTGAAGGAAGAGACTCAGGGCTTTCGAATTTCGAAAAACTACCCTACCCAGCTCACACCAGCCCCTGTCAATCATCTGACTTCTGGATTTACTTTTTAATGTCTCTTATTTTTTGGGATTATCTCCCACAAACCTGAACGTTATTGCCATAAAACAGAACGCAGTTAGTTTCTCTACCTTTCTGTGAACGTCTTGCAAAAAAAACGGTCTTGCAATACGATGAAAAATGGTGGCGAAATTTACATTATAAAAAAGATGGCAGAATTCAGTACTGTATCTACAAAACCTTCCGTTTAATCATCTTCCCTTTATTCATTTGCTTAGATTTTTCAGGTCTGGTCAATTTTAGCATGGTGTTATTCACAGTCAAAGATAATATATTTTTTTAATATAATTGATATTCTCCTTTGGTTCATTACAATTTACTCAAGCCTAGTAACAGACACACTATTTCTGACACTGATCCATATATGTCCCTAGATTCAGATACCAAGAACATGCAAATGGACCATTTAAAAAAAATTGTAAATGTTTATTCTATGTCCTTATGGAATGAGTGACATAAAAAAATAATTACAAAAAAATATATATATATTACATTTTTTATTTTATTTTTTTATGGATGGAAGAGCCGCACATTGACGGGCAAAGAGCCGCACGCGGCTCGCGAGCCGCGGGTTGGCCACTCCTGGTGTATAGGGTCGAAATGCCAATGGATTAAGTATACTTGTCGCGGGCTATACTTATATTCACCACGGTATAAAACGAGAATGTATGGATGGAAAAATATTCCTTTTTCACATCTTGAACGATAGATACTGGATGTCAAATTGGCCATAGTATTGCATATATCTATAATATTTAAATAGTTATAGCCCTGCAAACAAGGTGAGCGACTCCATTGGTTTAATGCGTGGCAGCACATAGTCATATCCTGTTCCCAGCATGGCAGTGAAAGAGTTAACCCTTTCACTGCCACACTACAGAAGGTTAACCCTTTACTATCATACTACAGAAGGTTACCGTCGGTAGTGTGATGGTAAAGGGTTAACCTTCTGTAGTGTGGCAGTGAAAGGGTTAACCTTCTGTGTGTTGTCACAGTGAAATGGTTAACCGTTTGGTAGTGCAGCAGTGAAAGGGTTAAGACTCTGGATTCTGGGAAACAGGGGGGGGGGGGTTATTATGCACATATGTCAGCCGTCAGCTGGCTGCTGTCACTTCTACTACGACTAACGTCAACGTCTCTGCACTATATGCATGTATGTAAATGTGTGTTGGGAAAGTAAAGGAAAGAACTCGATGTCGTTTCATCCTTCTTGCACTCCCACAATGGTATCTTATACCATTTTATTTATTCATCCTTATAGATGTTTGAAGATGCAGGTTTGTTGACTTTCTTCCCCATTTCCCCAAGGGGATCAATACATGAATATCTTATCTTATCTTCCCCTCCAACAGAGATGCCATTCTCAAAAAGGAAAGTACTGGAGATACGGATCATCTTCAGAAACATATTGAATAAAAAAAAATCACTAATGTTTCAACACAACAGGGTCATAGTGAAGATGTGTTGAAACGTTTTTATTTGCACTGTTATATGTGGATATTTGCATATTCTAGGGACATTTATGGAACTCAGTGAATGTATTCCCAGTGTCAGAATTACTATTACTATTCTATTACTACGCTTGCTTAAATTGTGATGAAACAAAGGAGAATATGAATTATGATTTTTCTTTGCATATTTGACAGTGAATAACACCATGGTAATAATGACCAGACATGAAGAACTGCCACTGATCTCGTTCAGTACCTTCTTGAGATCATGTGTAAAAAAAATCTAAGGAAATGAATAAAGGTAAGATGATTAAAAAGAAGGTTCTGTAGATACAGTACTGAATTCTCCCATCTGTACCAATGCAATTTGAAATAGTATTATAGAATATAGAATAGCAGGCTTATAAATTACCTTATTATAGCCAATTCGCACATTTATATATATATACATATATTATCTTTCAAATGGCCGAATTCAATTTGGATTTAGTATCAGCAGGCGTGCATAAGAACAGATAATGAAATCTACTGTAAATGCAACCGTTTTGAAACTAATTTCAAATGTAATTGTTACTACATGCTAAAAATAGGGAAGAGAAACAAACTTTTTTACATACAGTTACGCCTATGTTTGAAGTCTCACGGTGTTCCATTAGACATACCAGGGCCCTGTTTCATGTACGTGGTTCAACTAAGTCGATCAACATGTCCATTATCCAGCTTCAGTTAACCCGATGTTCAAAGCCGGGATTTTCCTGTTTCACAAAGGAGGATTCAGTCTCGTTAACTCAAGCCGGACTTGAGAGTCAGGCTCAAGTCAGGCTAGATGCGCGCTCCCGTTTTAGGTGGAAAGCCAGCACGTATCGATGGCAGAGACCCTGATTCTCAACGGCATTGATTGATTAATTGATTTAAGACTTTATTGACAGATTGCAATAGGCTCAATCGCCTCGCCGACAAGTTAAATGCGTTATCTATAGGCTAATTCTAAGTCCCTCATTACCTCAATCAATCAGATTATATTTCTTTAAACTTGCCTGCTGGATTGAATAATCAAATGAGATCTTGCTAGCGAAAATAACTAGTTAACTGTTATACAGAATTACGAGACGGCTTTCTTGCCCATTGATTGATGTATAGTCAATGTTTAACTTATCTCCAATGTGGTCCAACGGGTTGTTCTTTTGACTTCCACACGGACGACCCGGGTTCAAGACCGTGGTCCTTCTTTTTGCAATATAGGAATAATTCAATTTGGTGCACGTTGAGAGCTATATAAAGAATGACATCCTCAATGCATGTAGATTTATAATATTTTAACTTAAAACCAGGCTACTTTGGCGTATAATCATTCATATTATATTCAAAAAAATCATATTGGAAACACCGGGATTTGAACCCCGGTTGCTGGATTGGCAGGCATGAGCACTACCGCTGGGCCACTGGGCCAGATGGGATAAATTCATTGTTTATACATTAATGAACGAGAGACCCGTGTTTAGAATATCCTTTGTTTTGAATGAAGTTTATCTCTTTATCCTCATTCATTAATGTGACGTCAACGGCTCATTCAATTTCTCAAATCCGTCAAACAGCGCATCTCATCAGACATCTTAATCCCAGTTACAATTAAAATAACCACATCATGTGTACATCGCACGAGCGAGCGCCACCGTCGCCACGGTATATATAACGTGCATTATTTAGGACAAAGTGAATTTAATATCAGCATTTTGGGTCTATTTTACATTTCAAAAGCCCCCTCTGGAAGAATGGAGCACAAAAACGTAATTCAGAATGGTATAATGCAGATCGTAGACTGTGGGAATAGTTTCAGGAAACGGGCTGTCACTTCTTTGCGGGGGCGTGGCGATAGTTCAGGCTAACTTGAACTTGAACTCTGCTTTCGACCAGGCTCAAACTTTTGGATATGTTGTCATGGTGATTTGGAAAATCCACGTACATGAAATCGGAAAGTCAGGCTAACCCAGTTATCCAGCTAAAGTTATCCGGCTAACTCAGTTATCCAGGTACAAGAAACAGGGCCCAGTTGAACACCACAGATACCACAAATTCTTCTATGAAAGAGAAACATCGAGAGGTTTTGTATCAGGTTTTTATTATCAATTACTAACGTCCTCGTATGAAACCCTCCAACTAGACTTTGTCTGGAGGAGGGATATACCAGACCTGGAAAGTGACTTTGATTGGCAAGAAGCATGGGCAAATGTCCGTCTTACATCAAGGAACCCGGACCATCAACAAATCAATCTTAACTATATTCACAGGACATACTTGACTCCTATAAGACTGAACAGAATGGGTCTTAAACAAGACTCAAAATGCTCCCAATGTACAAATGGAGACGAAGGGACATTTATGCACATGTATTGGGACTGCCCACCAGTTAAGGCATTCTGGAAAGATGTGACCCATCAATTATCAAAACTCGTATCTTGGAATATACCAGTACACCCCTCTGTATTACTATTGAATGATGTTTTTGAGTTTGCAGTAAATCCACAGCTAAAGAGATTGGTTTTATCGGGTATCACAGTAGCTAAAAAAACTGATCGCATCACGCTGGTTTCAACCGGAAAAAAATTTGCCGGAAGGTTTGGTTTCTTACATATCTCGATGTGATTTATCAAGAAATATCTACAGCAAGAATTCTGGGTCTCAACGAATCCAAAATGTCAATGTGGTTAGAAGTGGTGGAGAGAATAAAAGCTAGCTTATAATGGTAGTGTCTGGTTAGGAGTGAGGGATAATGGAGGTACTATCCAAGGAGGGGTCCGGGAGGGGGGGGGTTCGAGCTGGAGCATATGTGTGTAGGGTTTTAGAAAATAGGTATTAGGGGTATATCCTGTATAAGGCATTGGTATAATTGGTAATTTCGTTGGATATACACTGTATACGGTAAAATATTATTATAGACTTTTTTTGTTTTCTGTTTCTGTACTTGCATGTCATTTTAGCCACCTTGATTGTTACTTTCATTATGCATTGTGTGTTGAGTACTGACTTTTAATAATTTTTGTTTTGCAATAATAAAAAAAAAAAAAAAAAAAGGGAAGAGAAACAAACTGCGCTTCAATATGTAAGGGATAATGTATAGCTACAAGGTCATTGTCGCAAAATAATTGACCGACACGGAGTTTAAAATACCGAGGCGCCTCGCAGAGGTGTTTTAAACGTCAGTGAAGGTAAATTATTTTGCGACAATGACAGAGTATAGGCTATACATTATCCCGCTTATTACATGGCTAACTTACTAACAATATACCTAATTCATTTTACACCATCGACAAGATGAGATCAAATGCAGACGCAGTTCTGTTCTGTCGCTCGCAGCCGGCAGGTGTGTCTGATTGGCTGCACTGATGTAGTGTGTCAGTGGGCTTGATTGTGAACAGCTGCGCACAGCGGTCATTATTGCTCGGCAGAGGTCCGTTATCGAGTAATAACGGACCTCTGACGAGCGCTATTGACCAATCACAATCAAGCATTTCGGCTAATGTTAAAACGCCATGTAATAAATGTCAATAACGTTAAGTGTTGTGGTTTATTATCCCGAATAATAAGAGATATTAAAAAGATTGTGTGACGCTTGGAACCCCATAGAGCCTTTTGAGAAGTGACGTTCTGAAAAATTCCAACGCTGATCGAGAGCTAACGATGTCCTGGCAGCAAAAAAACTACAATTCCCATGGTTCAAATTTTCCAAAACGGTCGCCTCTCGCGAACTAAACAAGACCAAATCGAGAATGAAAATCTATCTAATAACACTTTAACCTATTGGTAAACTAACGTATTGATGATAATGTCCTTATATACAAAGCACTAAATGAAACAGGACCAAGCTACATTGCAAATGATCTAGTCAACTATGTGCCTCCTAGAACATTGCGATCATCTACTACTGGTCTATTGAAGGTTCCAAGCCACAGTGTAAGGAAAATCGGGGATGCAGCCTTTCAAACTATGCACCAAAGTTATGGAACACACTACCTATGGACATTAGGGAAGCTAGATCTCTTAATATTTTCAAAAATAAGATAAAAACGTACCTCTTCACCATAGCCTTCTAATACACTCCACTGTTGATTGTACTGTAGCACCATTTTACTCTGTCCATTATATTGCATAATTTTACTATCTATTATATTCTACTATTTTATTGCACTGCATCATTTTACTCTGTCTATTGCTTTTTATTACAGGTTCAAAACTGTCAGATATTAAACTGTGTGGGTATCAAACAAGATACTGTCAGGCTTTAAAACTGTGTAGGACCCAGGCCTAGAACTGCACCCTGAGAGGGAGGTTTGCCCTGGGTGGGAGGTTCAAAGGGTCAAAGTGGGTATAAAACAGGAGGGAAGACTGTCAAGTTTTAAACTGTGGATACCAAACAGAGAAGGTAAAGACGACTTTGAACTGTTGAACAGTAATCCAGAAAATTTGTATTGCACTGTAAAATATATATATATTTTTTAATCTATTATATTCTACAATTTTATTGCACTGCACTATTGCACTATTTTACTCTGTCTATTTTATCTTACTCTTTTTATTATTGTCTATTTAAAACTGAATCAAACGTTAAACAAGGTGGCCTGTTGGGATGTTAGATCCTAATGTGAAAAACTGTGATTTTATGTCTGCACTTTATGTGCTCATTTTATGCCTGTCTTTTTTCTGTTGTGAAACACATTGAGCTGCAGTTTCTGTATGAAAGGTGCTATACAAAGTGTATTATTATTATTATTATTATTATTATTATTATTATTATTACTTTGATCCAACAATGATTTCACATCGATCGCAACGATCATATGTAAAGTACTCCAAAACGTATGCCGTTGCTGATGATCAAAGCATACAAAAACGCCCCCTCCCCCCCCGCCCACCCCTTTCATGCATTCATGATGAAACATAATACCTATTATATACCTTTTATTTGGAAATAGTAGCGTGTCCAGGCGAGCAACGCAAACGCTTTTAGCAAAATTCACATATCGTGACCTCGATACACCACCGAGGTCTGTGAACCTGTAATGAATAAAAAAATCGAATACAAGAAAAAACTGCCAAAACCCAACTATACTCGGGTATGGCGCCCAATGAGTTAAGAGGTAGACAAGCTGATTTGGGCCAGTTCATTTCGAAGCCTGATCATTTACCGAAGTCATCAATTATATTAATAAGTAACTTGGGTGGGTGATTGGGAGGGTCTTTCATAAAAATGTGTAAGTCATCCGCATAAAGAACAATTTTGTGTGGTGTATCATTGATTATTATAGGGGCGATTCTAGGGACATCTATGGATCTCAGGGAATGTATTCCCAGTGTGGGGAATATTGTGTCTGTTACTAGGCTTGAGTAAATTGTAATGAACCAAAGGAGAATAATTTTTTTTTTTTTTATATATATCTTTGACGGTGAATAACACCATGCTAAAATTTACCAGACATGAAAAATTTGCTCATATATCTCACGGGTCAAACAAACCTCAACGTTTTTGCCATAAAATACAACGTATATTGTTTCTTTACCTTTCTGTGAACGTCTAGAACATGTCCACAATCCGGTAAAGAATGGAGGAGCTATGGACATTATACAAAAGTAACTGTACTTAAAGTAGATTTCATTCACAGTATATTTGCCCTGTAACGGGCGCCTGCCATTGGAAAGAGGAGATTTGGGCCGATCCATAGATGTATGACTTGGACATAGTAAGGTCATTTATAGGCCTGATATTCTATATTCTATATTCATATTATTGCATGTGTCCAGATGGCAAAATGCAGTACTGTATCTACAAAAACCCTTGTAAATCATCTGCCCTTTGTTTATTGGTGCTGAATATAGGTGCTGAATGAGCTCAGTGGACTCACTTTTGGTCAATGTTAGCATGGTGTTATTCACCATCAAATATGGGGGGGGGGGGAAACCACTACTAATAATAATTTATATTCTCCTTTGGTTCATTACAATTTACTCAAGCATAGTAAGAGACACAACATTTCTGCCACTGGGAATAGATACCCTGAGGTCCATAGATGTCCCTAGATACCAATAACATGCATTTGGACCTTGTAGAAGTGGAGCAATCTTCCATTTACTTGGGTATGTACTTTTAGGCAAATGTTCTGAAAATATGGCTAGGGCTTAAGAGGTTAAACACATCGTGGCACTGGCGCGTTGTCATAGTGCTGCTGCACCCCTATACCATTGTTTAGGGAAAGCCCAGTTTCTATTATATTAACACTTTAATCGCCGGGAACGCCGTAACTCGTCTTTCCCCGCCATGCTCATTCTGCCGAAGACCCGTAACACATCTTTGATCTGTTTACATCTTTTTTCCATTTTCCCAGTCTGAACTTCACCGCAGAGCTTTTGGCATTGAGTTTGAACCGGAAACTGCATTTCCTCTCAAATTACACTAGGTGGCAGTGTCCCCCTATTTTCTAACACTGTATCCCAATATAATGATATTGCAGCCTACAATGAAGCTGACATTTGATTGGCCAGCATACCTGACCACAGGTATACAAGTTTACGCCGTCCCAGAATCGACGAGGTTTTGTTGGGGAGAGAGATAGAGAGAGATAGATAGAGAGATAGAGAGAGAGATTGAGAGAGAGATATTTGCATTGAGATCAGCCTATAGTCGTATAGTTATAGTTTTATACAGTATATCAGAATAATTGTAAGGTTTCAGCTGTGCTTTAGAAGTACTTAGTCATGCTAACTAGTAGCACTATTGTGAGGGATTAGTGTGTAGTCTAGTTAGTATATTTTAGTAGTAGTAATAGTAGTTTGATCAGTTAGTTATTCCATTTAGATTATTAGTTCAGTATGAGGAGACGTAGTGTAGGTAGGCGAGGGGACAGGCCGACGGCGGATCGGTTTGTTCAAACCAAGCTGGCATTTGGACCCGTTGCAGCACCAACGACCGGTCCGTTGGTAGCTCCGACCGGGGAGAGCCATGAGACTGTCACTTCCTCGAGGAAGAGGAAGGTGGCTGTGCTGATATCTTCTTCAGACTCATCTGACAGCAATTCAACTGTTCATGAATCTGACGGCAGCACCGATTGGAAACCACCAGGTAAGGTCGTGTATATGTGATTGTGTGTGTGAAATGTGTATATTTGATGATGCTTTACCTAACGCTAATTGATTCATTGTATACTGTGAATATGTAACGCTAGTTCGCCAACCAACACCGGTATGCATTCATTATAGATCGGGAGTCATCTGACGACGACCTTGATCTTGGTCGGAGATACCATGAATCTGATTCATCTCACGACAAGGGCCATGACGGGGGACACGGTGGTGGTGGTGGTCGAGGGGAGAAGGGTAAGTCATTTTGACGAATGCAATGTGAATATTGTGTATTTACATGCATGTTCAAATCGATACAGCTACATTATTTGGAGATTCATATAGGCCTTGATTCACCACCACATGTGCTGGGGAGTTCATATGGGGGGAGGAGTGACCATGGCTTTGATGTACAATGGCCGCTGATTTATTTTGTGTGCATTACAGGATCCGACACCGAGTCCGGCGGTGGTACACCCACATACTTGGGTATGTACTAACTACATTCATGTATGTAAATGTATTACTATTGTGTTTTATGAGACTTACTTACTGAATGAATTTAATCCAATTCAGATTCTGGCGCAGACTCCGCAGAGAGTGACACAGAGACTGGCAACGACATAGCATCACAGTCTACTCCTGCAGGTGATTGTACATAAAATATAACACATAATGCTATATATATATATATATATATATATATATATATTAGAGCTGGGCCGTTAACGGCGTTAACGTGCTGCGTTAACGCTATACTAGTATCGCGCGATAATATAATTAACGCATTAATCTATTTTTTTTTTTACTTTTTTTTTTTTTTTTTTACTTTATTTACCCAGGGTAGGTTCGCTGAGCACAGATGCTCTTTTTCAGGAACGCCCTGCTTCACATTCACACAGTTCCATTCACACCTGGGAGCTGCCCAGTACAACCACAGTTGACACCATTGGCCACTGAGCAACTCCACTGGAGCAGTTGATTCAAGCCATGTCACATAGTTCAAGTTTGAAATGATTCTTTCTGTTTTGCTCCTGAGAGTGTGCTAGATACTGTACTGTACTGGTAATATTATTTATTTGTGTTAACTTCTGAATAAAACAACTTATTAAACACAAGTACATCTTATTGAACATTATTTTGATATTTCATTACCAATTATCATAGCAAAACAGCTATTTTTTTACAGTCTGTAATGCATTTTGGAAACGGGAGATGGGCTCATGGTGTAATGGGCCACCTGGCCTGAGAAACATAAGGAGGAAAGAAAAAGTAAGGACTTACTTCTGGTCATTATTTGGGTAGAACACATATTTTGAATGCCTTCGGCAGTTTTTTCTTTTTCTTTTTTTGAGCCATTTTAATCTAGATTAATCTAGATTAAATCCAGGATTGCAGATAGATTAATCTAGATTAAAAAAATTAATCTATGCCCACCTCTAATATATATATATATATATATATATATATATATATATATATATATATATATATATGTCATGTAAATAAAATGACAATACGTTGCCCTAGTGTAATGTATTACATCATGTGATTCTAGAACTGGATGCTAGTCGGGACATGCCGGAACCCGTTGCAGGGCGGAAACGCACATCTAAGCGCGGTAAATTGGCCTCACTCTGCACACCACTTCCAGCTCTGACCTCTGACCCCCACACCACGTCCAGCTCTGACATCTGAACCCCACACACACTCACTCATTCACTCACACACAGTTTGTAACTATGTGGCATATGAATGTTTGTCTACAGTAGGGGTGTTATAGTATATTTGTATAATTGACAGGTCGTGGCGTGGGACGTGGAGGAGCGAAGAGCAGGTCTGCGAGCCGTCAGGACCAGGAGAATGCCTGGTCTCGTGAGGGCTGGGTGCCTCATAGGATCCCCTTCACAGCCCAACCGGGGTTGCTCCAGGACGCCGCGGCACTGAATTCGTACCGGCCTGCAAAATGGCTAGATCTGTTCCTGACAGATGATTTTCTCAATGCCATTGTTGCCCAGACCAACCTCTACGCTGATCAGTGCATTGCCCGGCTGGACCCCACGCTAACCAGTAGCAGGGCACTGAATTGGACGGCCCTCACATTGAAGGAGCTGAAGAAGTTCCTTGGACTCAATTTCCTGAGCAGTATCCTTTGGAAGCCTCGTGTGGACATGATGTGGACCACTGATGATATGATGTTCACACCATGCTACTCAGCCACCATGCCACGCAACCGGTATGAATTGATCTGGCGATTCCTCCACTTTGCGGACAACACATCCCTAGATGTTAGAGACAAACTGTGTAAGGTACACCCTGTAGTCGACCATGTCAACATGAGGTGCAAGGAACTGTACCAGCCCGAACGTGAGCTCGCCATTGACGAGGGGATGATGGCATGGCGAGGCCGCCTGACTTTCCGTGTCTACAACCACAACAAGCCAACCCGGTATGGCATCAAGTCGTACTTCCTGTGCGAATCACGCACAGGATATTGCTTCGCATTCAAGCCATATTGCCGGTATGGCGCAAACCTGGGGGACACGGTCGTCGGTCTGCTTGGACGTTTGTTTATACGTCGGTTATACGTTGTTTATGGATAATTTCTATAACTCGGTGAGTATGTCCGCCAGGCTCCGACAGTTGAGGACCGACGTCTGTGGTACCCTCAGGAAGCACCAGGGGGAGCCAGCCATCATAAAGAACCTGACCAAAGCTGACATCGGTGTGGAGGAGCGCATTGCTGTCAACAATAAGCAGGTCATGATCGTGGCATGGCGCGATAAAAGGATCGTGAAGACCATCACCAGCTTCCACGAGGACACCATGGAAATGGCAAGAGTGTGGCAGAAGCAGAAGAAGGGCAAAGCGGTGAGGGTGGAGATGCTCAAGCCGTCAGCCATCATGTCTTATAATAAATTCATGAACGGCGTCGACCAGTTGGATCAAAATCTCTCGTACTATCCGGCTGCACGTAAGACTGGAAAGTGGACCAAAAAGTTTGTGATGTATCTGATCCAAATATGTATGTTCAATGCTTTTGTCTTGTACAAAACCAGGCACCCACAAGGGTATTATTACAACCTTCCGGTTCACCAGGGCTGTGGCGCAGACCTACACAGGGGGTCAGGAGTTGAAGATTCCTGGGGTGACAGAGGAGGAGGAGGAGGAGGCGGAGGCAGGGGGTGGGGGTGAGGAGGAGGCAGGGGCTGAGCAGGTGGGGCGTGACGGGCAGCGCGACCCTAGGGCCCCACCGGGGGACCCGCAGAGCAGATTAGTGGGTGGCTTTGGGAAGCATGTAATGGTTGCATACAAAGCCACCCCCAAGCAAAAGCTACCATGTAGGAAATGTCGGGTCTGCAGTAGGCGTGGCCTCAGGAGTGAGACCAGATATTTTTGCACATCGTGCAAAGTCCCCCTGCATCGTGACAAATGCTTCACTCTGTACCACACAAAGAGGGATTTCTCTAAATAGTTTCTTTATTAGTTGTCATACAGAAGTACAGACTACTTCTAAATAATCCGGCACACAGAAGTACAGATTACTTCTAAATAATCCATCATTGTGTGATACAGACAGAACCATGTGTACCACTCCGGTACATAGTATAGCTAGCTGAGAGTAGTATAGTGTAGTATAGTGTAGTATAGTATAGTATAGTGTATGGGTAGTTGCACTGTTTTCTGTACAAGCCAAATGCGTTGAACACATGTATTTGGGCCACGGTTGTCGATATTGCATAGGCATGTTTGGACCACTTGCAGATGAGACGTTATGTTAGCGATCTAGCTGTGTCGACTCCATTCATCATTTGCATTGTGTGTGTATAGTTTATTTTTTTATTTATCTTTTTCCCCCCTCATTTTTACCGTTTGCACAGAACCAATGGTTGCTGACAGTCACCCAGTTTATAAAAGTATATACTGTAGGTAACATACCACACTTTTCTAATGCAGTCCATTGGCCTCTTATTTATATACTTTGGAAGCGTGTATTGGATATTTTTTGGTCCACAGATCATCTGGCGCTTCATCCATTTATCAATGGACAATGCAGTCATCGATGCGAGAGACCAACTGTAAGATATGCCCTGTAGTTGATCATGTGACGTGCCTGTACTGTGAATGTTGTGAATGTTACCAGCAAACTTCTAGATGCACTGAAACAATGGTTGGTTATCCTCCAGTGTTCACTTTTTATAAGGTATTGTCTTGGTAAATTACCATAATCCTATACTGTGAATGTTACCAGCAAACTTCTAAATGCACTGAAACAATGGTTGGTTATCATCTAGTGTTCACTTTTTATAAGGTATTGTCTTGGTAAATTACCATAATCATATACTGTGAATGTTACCAGCAAACTTCTAAATGCACTGAAACAATGGTTGGTTATCATCAGCCAGTGTTCACTTTTTATAAGGTATTGTCTTGGTAAATTACCATAATCCTATACTGTGAATGTTACCAGCAAACTTCTAAATGCACTGAAACAATGGTTGGTTATCATCTAGTGTTCACTTTTTATAAGGTATTGTCTTGGTAAATTACCATAATCCTATACTGTGAATGTTACCAGCAAACTTCGAAATGCACTGAAACAATGGTTGGTTATCATCAGCCAGTGTTAACTTTTTATAAGGTATTGTCTTGGTAAATTACCATAATTTTATACTGTGAATGTTACCAGCATATGTGTCTAATGCACAGCAACAATGGTTGGTACTGATGACTGTCACCCAGTTTATTGAACATATTGTGAAATAAAAATGAATCTTCATTTCATCTAAGTTTCAAGTTTTCTGCATTGTAAAGTATTCTGTATTTTATAATAATGTTTTCTGGACCTACACCAAAATAAATAATAATGACTTGGATTTATATAGCGCTCTTCACTGACCCAGAGCGCTTCACATAGTCCATTATTCGTTCATACACAGTCATACCGGTGGTGGTAAGCTACAATTGCAGCCAGAGCTGCCCTGAGGCAGACTCACGGAAGCGTGGCGAATAATCAACACCTACGGCCCCTCCGACCACCACCAACATTCATTCACATGCATACACATTCATACGAGGCAAGTAGGTTAAGTGTCTTGCCCAAGGACACAACGGCAGTGGGATGGACATGGGCTTGAGCGGGATTCGAACCACCAACCCTTGGATCATTGGACAACCCGCTCTACCCCTGAGCCACGCCGCCCCACAACCAGTAGTTATAACTTACTTGTTCGTTAGCGCCAGGCATGGTGGTTGATAAGGTAGTAGTATTTCCAAGTGGAACTAATTGATATATTATCAATACAAGATATTATTACTTTATGAATGTGTTTATCATGTATGGACGAATAAATTGGAAAACAGGTAGGTACAGAGCAACACAGTGTCTACAACACAGGAGCAGATTATGCACAGTACATGAATGAGAAACAGTCAAAATGTTTTTTTTTTAGTTTATTGCATGCATCGCATTGCATGATCTATAATACCTGATCGGTACAATATCTACTAACCTGATCAATACAATATATTCCCACCTGATCGATATAATAGTATTACTGCATTTCAAGTTTGTCAGTCAGTCAGTCAGACTGTCAGTCGGACTGTCAGTCAGTCAGTCAGTCGGACTGTCAATCAATCAATCAATCAATCAATCAAACAATCAATCAATCAAACAATCAATCAATCAAACAATAAAACAATCAATCAATCAAACAATAAAACAATCAAACAATCAAACAATAAATCAATCAAACAATAAAACAATCAATCAATCAAACAATAAAACAATCAATCAATCAAACAATAAAACAATCAATCAAACAATAAAACAATCAATCAAACAATAAAACAATCAATCAAACAATAAAACAATCAATCAATCAAACAATAAAACAATCAATCAATCAAACAATAAAACAATCAATCAAACAAACCATCAAACATTCAATCAATCAAACAAACCATCAAACATCAAATCAATCAAACAATAAAACAATCAATCAAACAAACCATCAAACATTCAATCAATCAAACAATCAATCAAACAAACCATCAAACATTCAATCAATCAAACAATAAAACAATCAATCAAACAAACCATCAAACATTCAATCAATCAAACAAACCATCAAACATTCAATCAATCAAACAATAAATCAAACAAACCATCAAACATTCAATCAATCAAACAAACCACCAAACATTAAATCAATCAAACAATAAAACAATCAATCAAACAAACCATCAAACATTCAATCAATCAAACAAACCATCAAACATTCAATCAATCAAACAATAAAACAATCAATCAAACAAACCATCAAACATTCAATCAATCAACAAACCATCAAACATTCAATCAATCAAACAATAAAACAATCAATCAAACAAACCCCTCTATTTACCTTTTTTAACTTGTAATTGTGAACGAACGAAGACATGCAGAAACAAACGTTTTTTTTCATAGTGTACATCAACTCGTCGTCGTCAAATGAGCCAAACCATTTCCCCATAGTTATAATATAAAATATAGAAATAGCTCCGCTAAGATCATGAGATATGCTAAAATCGCCCAGGAATCCTGGCCAGGCACCGTCATTTCCGGATTTCTGGCCGGCGACCAAAGTGTTAACATTGTGATACACATATACATGTAGCCGGTTGTATTTGGCTTGCCCTGAGTGGGAGTCGAACCCTGGTCTCCCGCGCTGCGGGCGACATCGCAGACCACTATACCTTGGATTCACTTCTTGGTAATGTGTCTGTATGCCTTTTAAGGGGGAGTGAGTTTTACTTGCAGTACCGCTACGTGCCACAGTCACTTCACAACACTTGAAGTTCATCGTGACTGTGGATATACTCGCAGTACCTCCGTTACACTCACCCCCTAAACTCACTCACCCAGGGCCCCATGTTGGGCGCCACGTGTCACCGGTCTTATTTGACATGCCCTGAGTGGGAGTCGAACCCGGGTCGGCCACATCGCGGGCACGATTACAGACCGCTATACCAAGAGGTGAATTCACTTCTTGGTAATGTGTCTGTATGCCTTTTAAGGGGGAGTGAGTTTTACTTGCAGTACCGCTACGTGCCACAGTCACTTCACAACACTTGAAGTCCATCGTGACTGTGGATATACTCGCGGTACCTCCGTTACACTCACCCCCCTAAACTCACTCACCCAGGGCCCCACATTGGGCGCCACGTGTAGCCGGTTCGAATTGGCTTGCCCTGAGCGAGTCTCGAACCCCGGTCTCCCGTGCCGCTGGCGACATCGCAGACCACTATACCAAGAAGTGAATTCACCTCTTGGTAATGTGTCTGTATGCCTTTTAAGGGGGAGTGCATTGTACTTGCAGTACCGCTACGTGCCACAGTCACTTCACAACACTTGAAGTCCATCGTGACTGTGGATATACTTGCGGTACCTCCGTTACACATACACATTGACCAGTGTGACAGATTCAATACTACCCACAAGGTGTAAAATGCTGTGAAGAAAGTGTATTGTGTGAATGGCTGCTTGACATGTAGTCCAGGCCTCAGACACCGTATCCATACATCACTTTTTCATTTGGGTTTGTCCCAGTTGGCAGCTGAGGTAAACAGAGTTCATTGGTAAAAATCGAATTATGACTCTGGAATCAATAACTCTCGCGCATGCGCACACCCACACACACACAGGGGGGAGTGTGCCTAGAGGGGGGAGCCAAACTGGGTGGGAGTTTGCCAAGAGACGGTATAAGGTGACAGTTAAAGTCTCCACCCACAAAAGCATTTTCAGAGGCCAGGCCATTCAATTCAGTAAATATTTTGGATAGAAAGTCAGGGGAGTAGCCTGGGGGACAGTATACATTCATAAATGTCATTTCTTTACCCTTACACTTTCAGTGCCAGCAGGGGGCGCACGATTTAGTGCTTGAATGCCCACCATCCACTTCAATGTTAGCGTTAATACCGCCTAATCTATGTTTTAAATTATGGTTATGTGTCTAATCTGCCCGTCGCTTATCAATGACTCGTTTTCCAGTCAACATAGTTGAAGCAGATTGTTTTTTTTATCGGTTTTATAGCATTTTGAAAAGCCCTCGTTTTCAAGGAAAATAAAAAGATTCCATGATAAAAGCCGTTTACTGGAATATTCTAGAATACACAAAAACGTTGTAATTTTTCGGCCTATTTATTAATCGTTTTCAAATAAACGCTAGATTATCGATAGTATATGTGTACGTATGCAGGCTGGGGCCGCAAGCTGAAAATCCATTATCTGATTTCCTCAACAGCGATCGCGCACACACACACACACACATAGGGGACACGTTGATATCTCAGCGAATACAACTCTGATTATCCCAAGACTGGTCAACTAGATTCCTTACCTCAGATCAGATGTTCTCCAAAAAGATCATTCCAATTCCTGATCGCCATTCCAAAAATCGATCACTACTGTCTACTATCGATTGGCTACTGTGAATATATATTCCAGGCTGATTCCCGTCCCGCGATCACTTCCATGTTGAGCAGACGGCTTGCCAGCTCAGGGAGCCAGCTGGCCCCGCCTCTACATATCACTGATCCCAGGTCAGTCTAAGCGACTGACGTGCAGTTACTCAGGGATAGACGATAGGGGCCGCTTTTTTCCATTCTGAGCTGCTCATGGGGCTGGTGTACCAACGGGAGACTCGGTTGATGAAATATGAATTCAGATCGCTAATAAAAAAATAAAACAATAATTGTCGTCGTGGGCATTCAGGCATTGGGCTGATAAAACGTCATATGACGTGATGGGCACTGAAAGTGTTAAGAACCCCTTTGATAATCACATAGCGACCGTGGCTATCTAAAGAGGAAGTTATGAGTCTAAAGGGGATATTTTTATTGATCAATATGGCCACTCCTCTACTGAATGTAGAATAGTTTGTGGCGAAGACCTGTCCCACCCAACTCTTTTGGAGTTTAGCGGTGTCGTTGGGCCCCATATGGGTTTCTTGTAATAAAGCAATAGAGACATTCTCCTTCTTTAAAAAGGTCAGAATCGCCTTCCTCTTCGCTAATTTCTGAAGACCTCGCACATTCCAGGAGCAGAGCTTAAAGCTCTCAGAGTTAGCCGTAGCCATATAATATTAGGGGGTGTGTAAGCAGGGCAGACTTGGACAGGCCTGTGGGCATGCACAATTCACTTATTTTAAACACTATGCACATGTACTTTGAGCCATACATAAAACAAATATTAATGACATTACAAACATATAAAGGTGTGGGACAAGTGGGTCTTTCCCCAACATCACAGGGACTCAAAAACATTTCCAGAAACTTCAAACCTACCATTCGTAGAACCATCTCTCAGTGGCTAACTGCCACATTCCCCTATATACAAAGTGTAAAGTAAACAAGAAAATTCAAATTGAACCATTAGTAAGGTCAACGGTTGGAGCCCAGAACTAGTGGTAAAAAGGGGGGGGGGGGTTGTATCTTTCATGCATGTTGCGATAGGACAGGCGTGCAGTACATCCACCAGGCCGGGAGGGGCGATACCTTGTCCGTGGGTATGTTATCTCCCATGATGCTGGTTTGACCTTGTGCGATTAGGCCTCCCCGCCAGAGGAGGGCGCTGTGCAGGGGGCCGTCTGCCGCTCCAGCGAGCACGTTGTTAGCAGCAGATATTGACGGGAGCCATGCGGGTGGCTAGCTGTATGTACCCGACAAGGCCCGGTCACGATACCCCAGTTCGTTCAATGTGCAAGCAACAGTAAACGCATCCCGGTGGCAATGAACCAAAACATGGCTGGGCGCTGGTGTAACGCGTAAAAGTTATAGGCGTGGTAGAAATATCCAAAACAAAATAGGTCCCTTCTTCCGAAACGGAACGTTAGCACTTAGCATCCTAGCCCGTGGCTACAGTCATGCAACAGTACAACAGTCATATACAGCAGCATTGTCCCCCCCCTCCCCTTATGTCAGATAGCGAGAGAAAGAAAAAAAAAACGTCCAGGCGAAGCCTAATGTCAAGTATTCATCCATAACTACATATGTAATAAAATATTAAATGCAACCCCTCTCTGTGTGATAGTCGTAGCAGGATGCTAACGGCCCAGAGTCATGCTACTACCGCGTCTGGATCTGATGAGGCCGGCATCGAGTCCGCGTCCGGCGAAGCCGGTATCGGGTCAGCCGGGTCCGGGTCTGGTGGTGCCGGTGTCTCTGGGCCGGGTCCTCAGGAAGTCCTGTATCCTCGTGCCATCCTTGGCTCTGATGATGAGCTTCGCAGGGAACTGGAGCGATGGTTTAAATCCACGCTTGTACAGGGGCCCCATGACATCTCGGTAGTGTGATCGCTGCTCGACCACCTCGGGGCAGTAGTCTTCGAAGATTGAAACTGGTTTCCCTCTGTATGTCAGATTCCCTCTCCGTTTGCAAGCTTCCAGGATAATAGCCTCCTTAATCTTGTAGTGATGCAAGCGGGCGATTACCGCCCTAGGCCTGAAGCCGGGCGCTGGCTTGGGTGTTAGTGTCCTGTGGCATCGGTCGAGCTCCGGTGGTGTAGCGAGGACGTCTTTCCCCATGATTTCCACCAGGACCTCTGCGAAAAAGACACTGGGACGGTTGCTGTGTAGGGATTCATCCAGGCCCAGGATGCGTATGTTAGAACGCCGGCTGCGTGACTCGACATCAAGTAGCTTGTTTTTTAGCTTGCCGATGGCTTTGTCCTGAGCTGTGCATCTGGCCTCCAGCTCCACCATCCTACCAGACCACATATTCAGGCCGTCCTCCACAGAGGCCAGGCGTTGGGTATGGTCTGCGACCGCCAGTTGGAAGCCGTCGAGTCTGGACTCCAGCGAGGCAGCAAACGCTCTGAACTCCGCGGTGAAAGCCTGTCTGATTTCCTCCGTTAGCTCAGCCATGGTAGCTCCATCCCCAGGGCCGGTCCCGCTTCTCAAGACTTGCGCAGCCATCATGCTCGTTCTTCTTTTTTCTTTTTGGTTGAATAATACAGGCAGAAATATGGATGACGTATAGTAGTGGTTCAATTATCTTGAAATACAAAAAATAGGCTTTTTAAAGTAAAATAAAAGTTCGGGAGTGGCAGCGTGGCTCAGAGATGTCTACCCCATGATCGACCCGGAACCGGAACCTTAGTTTTAGTTTTTGAGGACTGCATACTTTTTTTGCAAACCAAAACAACATACTTTATACTTATAGCACATGCATGAGCCTGGTCTCTTTTGAAAGATGACATTCTGAAGCTTCTGATTCCAGAAAGAAATTTCACTTTTAGTGCTAATGAAATAGAGTAACATAGGTCTGAACTTGAGTTGTAGAAATCCAAATAGTACAAATCCATACGGAAGGCTTATGTAGTACATGTCAAAATTTCATAAAGATCCATTCAGAAATGAGTGATTAGGAGTGATTTTGGTAAACTGTGTACAGTTTTCTCATAGACTTCAATTAATTCGGCTGTTTTTCTCTTCCTGTTTTCGCTTGTTAGTTTTTTTTTTATTTTTAGATTCATACATCCCCACGTGGGGTATCATTGGAAAGCCACCCTCATTGGCTACACCCAGGGAGTGAAATTAACTTTTTGACTCACCGGCCAGTGGCGGGTAGATGGGAAGAGTCTACCCGCCAAGCATATTTCTTACCTGCCAATATATATTTTATATATACAATTTTTTTTTAAATAAAATATATATTATATAATCATACTTGTAGTTGTATTATCTGCGAGACATCGCCACCACGCAATAAGTCAAAATGCTTGCTATCTGCAAACAGCTCCACTGTCTGTTTTGGCTGTGTTGCTCTTCTAGAAAAATAATCCTTTCAGGGTTGCCTATTGAAATACTGTACACTTTCCTACTGTACACTTTCCTGATTAATTGAAATGGGGGACCCTGGTGTAAACAAGACGAAAGTCTTTCTCTGGTCTGCATCCCCTTAACAATTGTGTGTATTGAGCTGTACTGTATTGTACCCATTCTGCAATCTGTTAATAAAGTTTTCAATCAATCAATCAATCAATCACACCTCCAGTACAGAAACATTGTTTGAGTTTGCGTGTCAGGTAGACCATTGATTGACAGTCGAGTCTGCCAATTACATCACATAGCTTGCACTCCGGTGCTGCAGCTGGACCCATTGCCCACCTCTGCTGTTGATAACGCTAGCCAAGTTATTATACACACAGATACACAGTGGGCCAGTGACTTTGGTGTAGGGGTGTAACAATGCATCGATCCTAAGGGGGAAATTCAACTGCATCGATTTGAAAATGTTAGAATAGATTATCGCAATTTTAATGTGTACACGTTATGTTATTGTCATGTCCGTTACAGCCAACACACCGACATACGCTACTGCATCAACGTTATGATTAACAAAGCAAGGCATTCGTTTTGTTGCATTAACGTTATATTACTATTGCTATCGATAAATCTAGGTGTTCTAAAATCTATTGCTATTGGTAAGAGAGACTATAATAAGTTGGTGTCTCGGAAAACGAGAGCCCTGATCGCGGAGTTTCAGGAAGTAAAATTAGAGCTTCCGATTGGTCATTTGCTTTATTTCCCATGAAACCAGTCACTTCACTCTACTGTGATTGGACCGTTGGCTTGAGTGCAATGTGGGACTTGTAGTTTTTTAACGATCTTGCAGCGGAGGAAAAAAAAGACGAGAGAGGCTATAATCTGTATTCGCACAGCGTGCGCGTAATTGATTTTTACCGTTCGCATACAAATATTTTTAGGGGCCTGCTTATGAACTACACGTCTACACGCCACACGGCGGGCAGCCCTCTAAGTGTCATGCGCCAAAGGTAAAAACAGACCGCCCCTGGCGGGCGGCGGGCTTTAGTTTCGGTCCCTGGCTACACCCCTCCACAATCATTTTCAAGATCGCCAAAGAGTCGGGAGTGGTATTTTGCGCAATACCGTGTACTTTGCACAAGCCTCAAATACCGGCATGTAACTCGAGAGCCGTTGAACGGATATTGTCTGATTTTGTCGCTTTCGACAGGCAACAAACAAGCCTTCAATTCTATATATATATTGTATTACAAAATATGCACACCCGAGCCACTAGAGGTCGCCAAAGTGCCGGTGGGCAAATCATCCTCAAAAGGGCCCACATGTGGTAATCAATACTGAACCAGAATCAAACTGAGTCAGGACATTGTGAATCAAAATCAAATGAAATCGGGTCATCAGTGCTGATGTGCCCTAACACACACACACACACTAGGGCTGGGCGATTAATAAATGTTATCGATTAATTCGAATGAATGATTTAGGACGATTTAACTCATACAGTGCAGCTAGGCCTTCAAGGCCGTTCCTACCGCCGCCTCTACTGCTCCATGGAGCCCGACACTGCTATGCTCTGCTTCGTGCCGGTGGCCGGACTATACTCAAATCAACTCTAAATGGATCTAATCAGTGGATTGCATATTTTCTTCAAGAAGCAGAATAAGGCTAACCCTCTCTGCCTATTGGGACATCATAATCAGGCTACCAACTTGAAGACGTGGTCATTTTTGGATTATCGAAGCTTTTGGACTGCAATAAGAAGATTTTGGATCGGTTTACCGCGCACAGGATCTACCAAAATGAACTGATAAGACACTTGGACTAATAATGCATTCAGTCATTTGGACGGAGTTGTTAAAACTCACTCCACTCAAATCAATAGAGTTATATTTCACTCTATTCAAATCAAATTTAAAGTGACGTGGCTGGGATAAATGGGCCAGTCAGTCAGCCAAAACAAATTCCTGGACCAAGGTCGAAACAGGGAGCTGCTGGAGTCGAAGGCCCTCTGGGAGATAAGAGTGGCGAGTGGCTTCCCCACCCGCAATCCCTACCTCCCCCACCCAGGACTTGGCTTGTGCACTCCCCCCCACCCCCCCCCCCCCCCCCCCTTCCTCTGCATTGGCACTGCACTGTCGGCTGCCTCGTGTGAGGGATCACCCCCCCCCCCTACAGCCCTGTAACAACCCCAACCCACTCCCCCCTCCTTCCGTAAATGGTGCTGCCTATGACGGCTGCCAGTCTGTTTGCGGTGGTGAATATGCATATGTTTGTCTCAAGGCTCTGTACCATTATTACTATCTATAATGTAATAATTGTGGAATATTACTGTAATGAGCTGTATGTGTATGATCCAAGCGTCCTATGATCCTCATAGGAGCATAACAGAAAAAAAGCATTCCATGTGAAGGTATTCTGTATCTTTGCATGTCAACTAATAAAGAAACTTGAACATGAACTTGAACTTGAGCTATTAGTCTTGGCTTTGTAGCTAACGTGCAAGGTTTCCATTACATATGTTCACTGTGCATCACTATGTTTGGAGAGCTATATCTATATTCTATTATTATAGCTATGGGGACAATACTATGGTCATTTGACAGTGACTTTCTTCCGTCCAAGATGCAAAAAATTTATCATTTTTCATGCATACGTTCGTGTGTTATCCTGTGGTGAATATAAGTATAATTTCAGAGTGATCCGGGATAATTCCTGGGAAGCGAGTTATAGGGCGCAACGTGAATTCTACTATAAGCATTGGCGTTTCTTGCCTGGACACACTACTATTTCCAAATCAAATGTATATAATAGGTATTATGTTTCATAATGAATGCATGAATGGGGGGGGGGGGGTCATTTTGTAGGCTTTGATGGCCAGTAACGGCATTTGTGTTGAACATTACAGAAGCCGATCAGCTGGATTGATACCAAAACATTGTTGGATCAAGCTGAAATTGATTGATTGTCAGATAGTCCTTACCTCTGGTCGGGGGTATTCCAAAAAGAATATTCCAATTGTCTGATCGCGTTTTGCATTATTGGTGTCCATCTGGTCCCGAGTGTGCCAGATGCATTTCGAAGTGGTCAGATGAAGCAACTTACTTGGCTCCGTCTAAATATAGTGCCGGGAGACATTTGAGTGTAACACAGAGTTAGATATAACGTTTCAAAGGTTGGGCGACACTGCCATCTGGCAGGATGCGGCCGGTATTGCACTTTGGTGATCTCAAAATCCTTTCCTATGGCAACAACGAGGTCAGTGGATGAATAATGAATAAAAATAGCGAATAAAAGAAAAAAATACCAAAACCCGAGATATCGTGGGTCTGGCGTCCAACGCATGGCGAGTTAACCCGAGATATCTCGGGTCTGGCAATTAAAGAGTTAATAGTCGCCTTTTATTTTACAAAAATTTATGTTTGGTGAAAGTTAGATTTGCACTTTATTAAAACCTGTTAAGCTGTAAGGTCCCCTTATAAGGGGACCCTGCTTTTCTTTATCATAAATCGATCAATAGCGACCGTATTAGATCCCCATGGTAGCATTGGAAAGCCACACTAATTGGCTACAACCCTGTCCAAAATCTTTTGAGATCGCCAAATGATTAATGGAGCTAGAGCCCAATTAAAATGTATTATAATTTATTACTGTATCTACAAATCCTTCTGTTTATTCATCTTCCCTTTATTAATTTGCTTAGATTATTTGTACACTTGATCTCAAGAAGGTGCTGAATGAGCTCAGTGAGCGTAATCAAAAGAACCCCAATGTTTTCATGGTGTTATTCACCGGCACATATGCAAAATAAAATCATAATTTATATTCTCCTTTTTTTTTATTACAATTTACTCAAGCCTAGTAACAGACACAATATTTGTGACACTGGGACTACATACCCCCAGGTCCCTAGATGTCCCTAGATACCAAGAACATGCAAATTGACCTTGTAGAAGTGGAGCAATCTTCCATTTACTTAGGCATGTACCTTTAGGTAAAATGTCTGAAAATAAGGCTACAGTTTAACAGGTTAATCCCAATAGGGAAATTCATTCTTGTTTGATGATCAAGAGGGACCTTTTATTTGTTTTAAGTGAAGTTTGGTGAAAAGGCAAGTTATTGCAATATTAATCCCAATAGGGACATTCATCTTTGTTTGATCAAGAGTAACCTTTTATATATATATTATTATAAAATAAAAATTTAAGTGAAGATTGGTGAAAGTTAGGCTTGCAATTCAAGAACATTCAAAAACAAGAATACCCTGAAGACTCTGGCAGGAGCACTCATTCAAGGGTACTACGACTATGCTTGCACCTCATGGTACCAAAGCACCTCAAAGGTGCTATAAACAAGATTACAAACATCACAAAACAAAGTGGTCAGACTACTACTTGACCTTACCCTTAGAACCTACCTCACCCCTGCCCACTTTGACAACCTAGGATGGCTTAGAGTAGACGACAGAGTACAGCAACTTGCAATGGGCCTGGTCTACAAGATACACTATACGACTAAGGTACCCATGTACATGTCAAAATACTTCCCAAAGGTCAGTGAATACCACGACCACAACACCAGAGGAAGCTCAACAAATCATGTTAAACCCAGATTCGGCTCAAACAAGGGACTAAACACGTTTAGCAATTATGCCACATCAATGTGGAACGCCCTACCCAAAGCTGTAAAGGAATGTGAATCCCTACCCACATTCAAAACCGCTCTCAAAGAGCACCTACGGGAGGCTGCAATTCGAGACTGTCCAAACCCCCCACCCCCTCCTAATAGACAGTCTCCTCCCCACCGCATGTATATATTCTCTCCTACCCACCCACCCACCCCCTCCTAATGTACAGTCCCCTCCCCATCATACTCTGTCAGGATCTATGGGTAACAGTACTGTATATTTGAATACCGTTTATGTCACAAATGTATCAGTGCTAAATACCTGTATGTCCCTATGCCATAAATGTCATGTATGTTGTGTACAGTATGTCATAAATGTCAATATTAATTGAAAATGGGGGACCCTGATGTAAACAAGACAAACGTCTTTTTCTGGTCTGCATCCCCTTAACAATTGTGTGTATTGAGCCGTACTGTATTGTACCCATTCTGCAATCTGTTAAATAAAGTTTTCATTCATTCATTCATTCATTCATTCATTCATTCATTCATTCATTCACTCATTCATTCATTCATTCATTCATTCATTCATTCATTCATTCATTCATTCATTCAACATCAGAACAGATTGCTGCTAATTAAACATTTCATGGAAACGGAGTAACGTTAACGTTATGTCGAGTTCATACGTGTAGTGTAGTATGAACTCGACATACCGTTAACGTTACTCCGTTTCCAGTGTTGCTAGATGGTACACTCTGTTAGCTCCGTAGCTAATCCGCTCCTAGACTACCGTTAACGTTACTCCGTTTCCAGTGTTGCTGGATGGTACACTCTGTTAGCTCCATAGCTAATCCGCTCCTAGACTACCGATAGCAGAACTGAAAACGTCGGAGCTTATCAATACTCAGTTTTTTTCTAATTTAGTACCGGTTCCCGTTCAGTAAATGGAAGATTGCTCCACTTCTACAAGGCCCATTTGCATGTTCTTGGTATCTAGGGACATATACATGTATGGATCTCAGGGAATGTATTCCTCATGTCAGAAATATTGTGTCTGTTACTAGGTTTGAGTAAATTGTAATGAACCAAAGGAGAATATCAATAAATGTTATTATTTTTTTTCATCTTTGACAGTGAATAACACCATGCTAAAATTGACCAGACATGAAACATGAGCTCATTCAGAACCTTCTTGAGATCACGTGTATTTATTAAAAAATTAATAAAGGGAATATGATCAAACAGAAGATTTTGTAGATACAGTACTGAATTCTGCCATCCGGACACATGCTATTTGAAATATGATTATAGAATATAGAATATCAGGCCTATAAATGACCTTATTATGGCCAAGTCGCACATCTATGGATCGGGCCAAATCTCTTTCCAGTTCAATCTGGATATCACCAGGCGTGATTCACAAACAGTGAATGAAATCTACTGTAAGTACAGTTACTTTTTTATAAGGTACATTTATCTGCCATTTTTCATCAGATTGCTGATGAAATCAGTTTTTTGCTAGATGTTCACAGAAAGGTAGAGAAACTAACTGCGTTCTGTTTTATGGCAATGACGTTCAGGTTTGTGGGAGATAATCCCGAAAAATAAGAGAAATAAAAAATGTAATCCAGAAGTCAGATGATTCACAGGGGCTGGTGTGAGCTGGGTAGTGTAGTTTTTCGAAATTCAAAAGCCCATCGAAAGCCCTGAGTCTCTTCCTTCAAAAGACTACACTCACTTTTGACTGAGCCACTTCCTCCCATCAATATGCGCCGGTTTCCGACTCAATGCCCTGAGATTTCTATAATCTTATATTTCACTATAACAGTTAAAATCATTGGTAAACAAACGTAATGCTGAAATTATACACTTTGACTGCTGTTCTGACAGGGTTAGGGTCTTTACTCTTGGCTACATTTGAAAAACAAAACACAACATTAATTCATACATTCTGTATAGATGGATTTATGGCGTGATGTCTTTTGCGGTCCAGTATCGGACCGCTCAGGCTTAAGAGGCAGAAAACACTGCACTTTTTTTCTTTTGACCGTCTACATTTGAAAGCCATCACAGCCACAGCCATCACATGCACATTACTGCTCAATTGCACAGCCCTGCTAAATATTCCATCCCACTGTATTGTTATTTTTATTCTAAATAAATTAATGTATATACTTGACCACATCGTGCACAGTTGTACAGCCCTGGCCTACTCCTATTTGTATTTTTATTTTATAATTATATTATATTCTATTGTGCGTCTATGTTAATTTAGTTTATATTCCATTTATTTTATTCCACCTTTTAATTTTTTATTCTACTGTAATTGTTTGTCCATCAAAGTCACAACAAAAACTACCAAATCTAATTTCTTGTACGTGAAAACTACTTGGCAATAACAACCTTTCTGATTCTGATTCTGAGCAGTGGACATGTGTTCTCTGTTTGAATTGACAACCTGTTGAGTTCAACATAGTCTAGTGGGCTGTTAACATTAAGTCATCAGTCTCACTTTAGAGGCCCTGAGTGTGATGATTTCAGTCCAGAGCAGCCATCTACGAATGCTACGCAAAGTGGGTGACATGTTGTTGGTGACTATTTGGAAATGCAGACACAAACCACTGTTTTTATCTTTTGGATAATGCTAAGCTCACAAACTTTACGAGGTAACGCTTGTGCTATCCATGTTCCACAGCTTCCAGCTTCCTGCAACAGGAACAATATTTTTGTTGTTTGAGAGAGAGAGAGAGAGAGAGAGAGAGAGAGAGAGAGAGAGAGAGAGAGAGAGAGAGAGAGAGAGAGAGAGAGATAGAGAGAGAGAGAGCGAGAGAGAGTGAGAGAGATGGAGAGAGAGAGAGAGAGAGAGAGAGAGAGAGAGAGATAGAGAGAGAGAGAGAAGAGAGAGAGAAATAGATATAGAAAAAGAGAGATAAAGAGGGAGAGATAAAGAGAGAGAGATGGGGAGAGAGATGGTGAGAGGGAGAGAGAGAGAAAGAGAGAGAGAAAGAGAGAGTGATGAAGAATAGTGTCTCATCTCACACTGCAGCGTAGATCAGAACATTATCCGATTTCAGAGATAGATTTCAAAGCAGGTTTTCTGTTTCATTGGCACAAACAAGCACTTTTGGTGGATGTAATTAAAAACCAAAACAATATAAAATACTACCTCGAGTTCAGTTGAAACGGCAAGTAATCGATTACTCACGCCCATCCCTAACACATACATACAGAGACACACGTGCATCGCTTGGTAGAGATGACAATACACTGGTCATCCCAATGTCACTACGGGGACCTGCGTCATAGCAACCAGAGGTCCTCTCCATGGAAACAGACCAATCAAGGAAAGCCGGCAGAAAGGCAGAGACCGATGAACCAATGAAACAGAAGTGACAGATATGGGACACACAGAGTCGCACACACACACACACACACACACACACACACACACACACACACACACACACACACACACACACACACACACACACACACACACACACACACACACACACACTGGAGAACTCCAGAACTATTAGGAATGTCTGACTACTAAGTGTGTCTGACTCTTAACCAACTGCACAGACTACAACGTATGATGTATATCATTGACATTCTTTATTGCCTATATTTATTGTAAGGTAAAATATAACCAACCCTCTTCTGCACCTTTGTTTACACTGTTTATTTTTTTTCTCATATTTTTATATTCATATATATATTTATGTATTTCTACTATTACCCTGCCCATACCTATACCTCCCCTCCCTCCTCCCCCATGCTGCTATGATGCCCACATTTCCCCAAGCGGATCAATAAATGAATAGCTTATCTTAACCTCTTTAGCCCGAGCGGTCCGTTGGTGGACCGCAGATGACATCACGTCATAACTCGACAGACTGTATGAATAAAAGTTGAGTTTTTTTTTCAAATGTAGCAAAGAGTAAAGACCCTAATCCTGTCAAAACAGCAGTCATAGTGTATATTTTCAACATTACGTTTGTTTACCAATAGGTTAAAGTGTTATTAATGAAATATCAGTTTAGGAATTGTATTCATAAGCTAGCGAATTTCGACAGGAAATAAATGTGAACGGTCATTTTGTTGTAGTCATTATGATGAAGGACACTCAGGTCTTTCAATGGGCATTGGAATTTAGAAAAACGACACACAGCTCAAGCCAGCTACTGTACAGAAAATTATTTGTGGATGAATTTTTTTTATTTCTCTTATTTTTCGGGATTATCTACCACAAAACTGAACGTTATTGGCATAAATTAGAACGCAGTTAGTTTATCTACCTTTCTGTGAACCAGGGGCGTTTTTAGGGTTAGAAAACATTGGGGGCTTCAGCCCAGGGGGGTGGAGTTTTTTTTTTTTTTTTTAAGCACAGAAATACGCAATTTTAGATTAATTAGAGATGAATACTGAATAACTAGAATCATTAGAGGTTCTCAAAGTGAGGTCCAGGTCCATGAGAGGGATATGGGCAGTCCCTAGAAAATTCAAAGTTAACAGGACCAAATCATCAGTTTCTTATTTATTTATTTATTTAGCCAGATAAAACATTGATCTGGTCCAAGAAGCCCCAACAGGAGTACAAATATACATATATACACATATATATACATATAATATATATACATATACTGTACATACATACACATATACACCAATAACAAAATAAAAACACAGTTAATTGTAGATACACAATCAGGTTTAAGCACTATAAAAATGCAGCAGGTGAGTTCACCTGTCTTCAACCAAAATGGAAGGAGAGTGAAGTACTGTACACAGAGAACGTGAAAATATACAATACATTCACCAAACACTACACAAGACAACCAATGATGCAGACTGATGAAAATATACATTTTCTCCCATTTTCCCAAATCAGTCAACATGGAGAATCACAACAAAAAATTATCTTGCCAGATCCAGCTAGGCAAAGAGATAATGTCTAGTATTTTCTGTTTACATTTTTTCAAAAAAAAAATTGTGTTACTGTAATTTTAACCTGTACTGGATACAGTATTTTATGTTTGTCTGATATTTGCTGAGCTTACAGTGTTATGCACATAGTAGCATGACAACTGGGACATGTATTGTTGTGATTCTCCATGTTGAAATGTTGACTGATTTGGTTATATGGAGAGAAAATGTTATTTTTTTCATCAGTCTGCATCATTGATTTGGGTATATGTAGATAAATAAATTATATTTTCATCAGTCTACAGCATTGGTCTTGTGTATAGTGTTTGGTGAATTTATTGTATATTTGCACATTATCTGCGTACTTCACTTACAGTACTCTAATCACTGAGAAGTAGAATTGCTAAATGTGTTTTAGGTTAAGCACAGCAGTGTGTGTAACTGGTTCAAACAGAATTAAGTCATTATGTAACGTGTGTTTCATATGGTAACAAAATTAGTGTATGGTTTTGACAAGTGTTTAATTTAGCAAAGGATCTGAGGTGTTCTGATAATTGTGTGTGTGGTTGTGCTAATTGTGTGTTTTGAAACACCGGGCCCCGTTTTCAAAATCATGCTTAGGCAATCGAAAAAAAACTATTGTGTGTTTCATTATATACATATGTTTCAGTCTTCTCATTAAAAAAAGATTCGATTTTTGGGTCTTTTCCTGCCTTTGGTCCGCTTTGCATTCACATCTCAAATGAACCGCAGCAGGGTTCACTTGCAAGAGTGAATGAGCTTTCACACCACCCCAAACCAACCGGACTATCCGAGGTTCGATTAAAGCTTATTATAGGACACTGGACATGGGTATGGATGGCTCCAGGTGCTGCTGCGTTAAAGTGCACATCTTCAATATCTGTACTATTTAAAAGCACAGTGCAGGACCAGTGCATGTGAGCGGATCGGAGCGCGAGCGGCGCGGGGCGCGGAGCGGCCGGTTTTGACGTGAGCGAGGAGTGGGTTTTAAAATGAGTCGGCGCGACGTCCGGAGCGAGAGTTCTCCTCCGCTCCAATCCACTCCAGGCCGCTCACAGTGGTTTAACACTGATGTAATATATACATGCAGTACAATGCCAAAGCAACAGATGGCGATGTACAAACATGAAGGCCATTTTCAACCAATGAGAAGGGTGAACCTGTGATAGGCTGTTCGTTCAGGCTTTGTCACTGTAGAGACGCCCACACTCACTCTAGTTAGAAAAAGTATATCGACGCCATTGTTGTTGACGTTAGCTTACATGCTAACGTTAATGGCAGCGACCATAGCATTGTGGCTCGGCTAGCCTATCATCGCTTAATAGAGATAGTGAATGGATAAACAACGTTATTTAACATTGCAGAATGGCTACAATTACAATGCGGCTCAATACAAACAATTGTTAAGGGGCCCAGGGGGTGTAGACTGTTGTAGTTTGAGCTCATTTACACCATGCTCCAAAAAAAGAAGAAAAAAAACTGCCGAGCGATCTGGCGCGGGGAGCGGGGAGCGCTCGATTCAAGGTGAGCGGGGAGCGAGCGGAGAGCGACTTGGGGGCGGGGTCAACATGAGTGATTAGCGGAGCGGACCAAGCTTTAAAGAGCGAAGAGCGGATTTCTCGGCCGCGCCGATCCGCTCACGTGGTCTGTGCAGGACACACTCAAAGGTTATCGCACATCAGAGATGGCAGTGGACTATCGCACATCAGAGATGGCAGTGGACTGTATGACAGGACAAAGGCCATATGTAATGGCCTTTGGATTGAGGAACATACTACCAGCCAAAGGAGGAAGCAGAAAAGGATGGACGAGTATGTAGTTGAGTCATCTTGTGGCACAAGCTCAGACCTCAGCTCAGGAGATCAGCTGAGACAGAGACTGTTCTATCCAGTCGTCGACAGAATGCTGCAAGAGCTTGAGAGCAGGTTCTCATGAGTTGGATAACAATTTATGAGAGGCATACAGGCATGTTATCCAGCCTCAGACCAGTTTCTCTCAGTGGAATTGCTGCAACCCCTCGCCACACATTACAATATCCAACTATTGCCAGAGGAGATCACAGTTGAATGAATGAATGAATGAAACTTTATTTAACAGATTGCAGAATGGGTACA